>NC_051078.1:15048032-15371604 GCF_004664715.2 Peromyscus leucopus | reverse complement strand
AATTATGAATTTGGAAGAAGCAAGGCATGCAATGTAACAGAGTGAGTTATATTGTTCCATTAAAGATGAAAGCCTGAAGCAAGATGTCTAACAGAATCCTTAACAGAATGTTAGGAATGCCCTTTGCTCTATTATGGGTAGAAATGATTGTGCCATATTTCACTAGATTGTGCTCTCTTCCTAGTTCCTCCATGCAGGAGCCCTGAGAAAGATTCCTAAAGAACATCTGGGTGCAGACTACATAAGAGCTTTACTTCTCATGGGCCAATGCTACCAGGTCCCCTATTTCAAGGCCAGGAACAAGGTCATTCTCCTTTAGGGCTGGTGGAACATTGAAATAAATACTGTACAGTTCTGTCTTCATTGCTTTTGACAAAGGCATGTGTGGACAAAGAAGGAAGCATCCAGAAACACTGAAACCAATGAGCAAAGAAAGATGTTCAACATTTCTGATAAAAAAAAAAAAAAGCAATCCATTAGGAACTGGAGACGTGGCTCCACAGCTAAGAGCATTTGTTGTTCTTCCAGATGGTCTCGGTTCAATACCCAGCACCCACATGACGACTCACAGCCATCTGTAACTCCAGTTCGAGGGGATCTGGTTCCCTCTTCTGGCCTCTGTGAGCACCAGACACGCGTGTTGTGCATTTAGACACGCACACTGTGCATTTAGCATGCAGATAAAACACTCAAACACATGCAATGAGCAAACCCAAAGCCATTTTTTAAAGAACCCACTAATTATGAAAAGTTCTATTTCCTTTCGTTTCTCTCTAAAGGACACAGGGCTGAATTTGATCATCGTTTTAGGAGTCTGAGACGTTCCAGGGTGTCGCACTTGAGAGTGTCCTCTCCAGCCTTCTTGCCTATCAGAGACTGTGGGACTGAAGATGTACAACGTCACCCTGCTCTGCTGCTGCTGTGCCCTGATGAACACCAGAACAAGGCACCTGTGGTAGCTGAATTCTCCGCAGCTGGACTCCTAGGTATCTAATGAACAGGCTCCCATTGGGAGACAACAACTGCTTCATTTCATCCTATCTCTCCTAAAAGATTCAATTATTTGGTCATAATTACGCCTGCCAGCACAGACTGCCTCCAATCTCTACATCAGCAAACTTTCCTTTTTTTTTTTTTTCCTTCTATTCCCTTTGATGCATTTTCTCCTGAATAATGCTTTTCAGGGCCCTTCACACAAAAGCGCTCTGTTCCCCGCAAACGTGGGACCTTTTCAAAACGGTTGGCACTGTAAAACATCATGTCTCTTTAAAAAAATAAAAAATAAAAAATATAAAAACCACGCTTGCACTGATATCAGACCCTAGACTTTTGCTGCTCTAAATTGGAATCTTCTCTGATAAGCCCAGTGAGGAGGATTCTAAAGCCACTGAGATAGGCCCACAAAGGGGCCCGGGCGAAGTGTCTCCGGGGAATTCTTAAATCATTCTAAGAAAGTTGTGATCCTTTTGCCGCAGGGAAATAAGGGTCTTGGTTGTTGAGTTCAAATTCAAAATGAGTCTGGCATTTTTTCTCCTCTTATCAGTTTTCAAAGCTGACTCCCCTTGTTCAATGTTGAACAACTGCTTTTTATTTTTGCCGTAAATTAAAGCCTTTAAGAGGTGGTGAGTGAGCGTGTGGCATTCGCTCTCCAACCCACATCAGCGGGTCTGGTCTTTTTAAGTGCTTCTCCACGGGTTCTGTTTGCTCTTAGTGACAGAAGCCAACGTACTCGCTCAATCATAAGAAAGAAGAGAAAGGAGATAAGGAGGAGTAGGAGTCGGCCTTGATGAAAAGAAGGAGGGGGAGCCGGGAGCCAGAATTGAGTATTTCTTCAGCTTTCACACAACATTTGGTGGGGGGAAAGCAAGTGATGTGGGAGACCATATGGGGGGGGGGGGGGCGAACAAGCAGCCGGCAGGCGAGTTGCTTTGTTTCACGGCGCTAGGATGATAACGGGAATTAATTTAGTATTGAGGCGATTTGTCCTCAGTGCTTGCTTGGGAGCCATAGAGTTTCTTAAGTTTAGATTTAAAACAGCATACTGTAAGCCAGACTCGGTGGCACACACATGGAGCCCAGCACTTGAGAAGTAGAAGCAGGAAGACCAGGAGTTCAAGACCAGCCTCTGCTAGAAAGCAAGTTCAAGACTAGCTTTGGGCTGCACACGACTGTCTCGAGATAAAGCCCACATAAGCTTTTCGGTGGCTCTTATGACCTCTTCCTGTATACCTCCATCACAGCATAGACCACCAAAACATGGCCCTCCTTCTGCAAAGTCGCACGCACGCACACACGCACGCACGCATGTTGCCTGTGTGGAAATCTTTACTTTCTTCTCCGAGGAATCATACAGGTATAGACAAATTTCTAAACCGTCTTATAATTAAATAAGAAACACAGAGCCAAGTACAGAGGTAATAGCCAAAGAGATCAGAGAACTAGCGAAGAGCCATGACTACCTTTTCTTACCACCTTGCTGCCGTCGCTTCCACAGAGAGAGTTTCTTCCCATCTAACCTATGTATTTATTGCCTTCCTGTTCTGCCTTCTCACTGGCTCTAAGCCCAGCCACATGACTTCCTCGTCACTGCCTGTCTATACAGACCTCCAGGTCTCTATGGTTGGTACTGGGATTAAAGGCTCGTGTCACCACGCTTGGCTGTGTCCTTGACCACACAGAGACTCTGCCTGCTATGTGGTCGGATTAACGGTGTGTGCTTCCACCGCCTGACTTCTGCTTATGGCTGGCTATGACCTCTGATCTCTAGGAAAACTTTATTTATTATCATACAAATAAAATCACATTTCAACACAATTTAAATATCACCACATACAGGAATCGAAAAATCCTATTCTTCGCCATATTCTTTTAAGAGTGGAGAATATTTCAGAGATTTTGTGTGTGTGTGTGTGTGTGTGTGTGTGTGTGTGTGTGTGTAAGTGTCTGTGTGGGTGTCTCTCTGTGTGTAGGTGTCTCTGTGTGTGTGCAGGTGTGTGTCTGTGTGCAGGTCTGTGTGTGTGTGTGTGTGTGTAGGTCTCTGTGTGCATAGGTGTCTCTGTGTGTACCTGTGTATGTGTGTATGGATGTCTCTCTGTGTGTATGTATGGATCTCTGTGTATAGGTGTATCTCCTCATGTGCATATGGTGTCTCTGTGTGTAGGTGTGTAGGTGTGTGTGTGTGTGTGTAGATCTCTGTGCATGCATGTCTGTATGTAGATGTCTGTGTGTTTAAGTGTCTGTGTGTGTGTGTGTAGGTCTGGGGGAGGTATCTGTGTGCAGGTGTCTGTGTGAGTATGTGTGTATGGTGTCTGTGTGCGCATGTGTGTAGGTGTCTGTGTGTGTCTCTGTATGCATGTGTGTGCATACATATGTGACTCGTGGGGAGTGTGTGTGTAAGTGTGTGTGTGTAGCTGTCTGCGTGTGTGTAGGTGTCTTTGTGTGTATACGTGTCTGTGTGTGCAGGTCTGTGTGTGTGCATGTCTGTGCAAGTGTGTCAGTATGTGTGCCTGTGTATATGTGTGTGATCTATGTATTCGTCTGTGTTATGTGTATGGGTAGTACAATTATGTCAATGCACATGCACAGAGGCCCGAGGGGACATCTGTTGCCATGCTCTAACACTCTACCACCTACTTCCTCGAGGCAGGGTCTTTCACTAAACTTTGCTAGCTATCAGCAAGCCTCAGGGACCCTCCTCTCTGCCCCTCACAGTGCTGGGTTTATACACAGCCATGCCTCACTTTCAAACAGGTATTGGAGATTGGAACTCAGGTCCTCACACTTGTACCCCAAGTACTCTGGCCCACTGAGCCATCATCCTCCAGCTCTTCCTTAAAACTTAAAAATATTTCTATACTAGGTACTATTTTAGGAACCAAATTTTTAAAGTAAATAAGGCATACTATTTTGGCAAAAGACCTTGAGGAGGTTATCTTATGGTAATTATCCAATAAGGACAGTGACCAGAAAGCACTAACTCTCTTCTAACAAAAGAAATAGATTCCAGCTCTGACAAAGACTAGAGGACTGTAATGAAAATTCATCTATGCCACTAGTCCCCGTCTCTTTCTAGAACATTTCATATTCCTCGTAAAAGCAAGGGAGATTTAAAATCCCCGCCCATTTCACTAAAACTAAGGCAGTAATAAAATACACTGTGTTAAAGCATATACTCCGGAAGTTGGAAGTGGGAGAGCACTTGCAGCATGAATAAGACCATGAGTTTGATCTACCGCAAAAACAAATGTCGTCTTGGTTACTTGGTTTTGCATTGCCATAACAAAGTACCATGACAGAGGCAACTCCTAACAAAAAGCATACAACTGGGGAGCTCATGATTCCATGATCATCATAGCAAGCGGGCAGGCATGGCAGCGGGCAGGCATGGTGCTGGAGCAGCAGCTGAGAGTTTGCATCTGATCCACAGGTACAAGGCAGAGAGGGAGAGCACTAACTAGGAATGAGATAGGTTTTTGAATCCTCCAAGGCCACCCCCAGTGACATGCCTCCTTCCACGAGACCACACCTCCTAATCCTCCCCAAACAGTTCCACCAACTGGAGACCAAGTATTCTAACATGAGCCTATAGCACAATTCTCATTCAAACCACCACATTGTTGGTGGTGGATATTTAAAATAAATACATTTTAAAAGGCATGTGCTCTGGAGACATATTATAGGTCGAGTCCCCACATTCCCATGAAGGCAAATGATTTAGACAGCCCTATCCAACAGGACACTCTGCTAGTGACAGGCAGGTTCTCTACGATGTCCAGTGAAATGGCCGCTTGGCACTACAGCTACAGAACATTTGAAATGTGGCTAATGCAACTGAATATTTGACTCACGGCCTTAATTAATTTCACTTAAGTATCAGTAAGCACATTTTACCATACTGGTCAACAGGAAGCTAATATTTTCTCATCTAGAAAAATGGAGGTTATGAGTCATTTTCACCATACAGCTTTTAAAAATGTAGAAATATAATGTGTTGAAAGCGCAAGTTTCCCTAAGTTAAATATTATTGCTCATATTGCATTAAATTGAGTTTATGTCTCAGTTTTCAGACTTGAATGGGTTTTGCTCTCTCGGTAAATCATCACTAAGGAACTGCAAGCATATCCAGGAGAGAGGTCGTGTCACATTCCTTTTGAGTTGCTAGTGCTTGGAAAAGCCTGGCATATGAGAAATGCCCAACTCGACTGAATACAGCAGCTGCTGAAGAGACCCCACCGCTCCACACCAGGATGAATCCAAGTGGAACTCTCGCCATTCCTAATTTCCAGTCACATTAGGGCTCCGAACCAAATCGCGGTTCTGCTCTTTTCTAGCTGAACGACCTTAGGGAAATTACCTGACTTCTGTGAACCTTAGAATTGCCATCTGTAAAATGGTGAAGGTCTTGCAGACCTCTCCAAAAAAACGAGCCGACTGATGCCAGGCAGAATGAGTGGGGGAGGGGCAGGGGGGGCCTGTCAGCTTCTGTTTCTTTCTCTCTAATGGTGGTGTCTGTGACCGGACCTACCCAGGGATGTCGTTCTTCACACAGCAATAAAGAGGCTGGGGTGGTAATTACCTCTCTTTTCCTAGAATTCAATCATTTTGAATTTCTTCTTCTGAACTTTCAATTTAAAAATGCAAATATTTCTGGTGGGGGGGGGATTGCTCCCTGGTCATCACTTTCCTCCACACCTGAAGATGGGTAATGAACTTCTCCAGCTTGCTGGGGGAATACCAATTTTCACCCAGCTGTGGGTGTCTGTGAGTACCCTCACTTTGGATCCTGGGCACCACAGACTTAAGTCAATCTTGGGTGTCGGGGCAGGGGACATGGGAAGATTGCTGCTTAGAATCAGCTTTAAAAGCAGGATAAAGGGAGGGATTGAGACTAGAGGGTTTAATCCCAAGTCACTGTAGATAGCTTCAAAGAGCAAAACCAGGTTCCTGTGAGCACAAATTTTAGGCACAAATTTGGTTTTACAATGCACGGGCGCTTTAAATAATGTAGAGGACTTTTTAAATAGAATGTAGTACTGTGATGTGTGCTCTCAATGCTCCTGAGACAACAGGCTCTATAAAAAGTCTTGGGGAACGCCGGGCGGTTGTGGCACACGCCTTTAATCCCAGCACTCGGGAGGCAGAGCCAGGTGGATCGCTGTGAGTTCGAGGCCAGCCTGGGCTACCAAGTGAGCTCCAGGAAAGGTGCAAAGCTATGCAGAGAAACCCTGTCTCGAAAAACCAAAAAAAAAAAAAAAAAAAAAAAAAAGTCTTGGGGTGGGGGGGGGGGGTGGGGTGTTTTCTTATAGGCACTTCACAAAACAAGGCATAATACTGTGATTGGAAACATGGGAGTTCCTGTCAAGGAATGCTGCCCTGTCACTTAAAAAAACGTTCTGGAATTTGATGAGACGCATCAGTCTCCACGTGAGCTTAAGAGGCACAGAGGATAAGTAGACCTACTTGGTATTTATGTCAAGCTTGCTCCTCTCCAAAGATCAAAGCATTATTTCATCATCCTGCACACAGGGAGGTTAAGTGGCTTGCCAGCATCACACTGAGAGCTGATGGTAGGCCTTGGATGTCAGGGCATGGAGTCCTGTATGCTGCTGCCTGAGGACAGAGCTCAGCAGGCTCCTATGGCTTAAGTATGCTGTCCCGAGGTGCTGTGCCCTTCTCTTTTCCCAGTGACATGGGAGATTTGCCTCCTCATGATAAATGAGAGCATTGAGCAGCTTCAACCCCATGAAGATCAAAGGGGTGAGCCACCTTCTAGCAAGCCTGGTAATTGGGTCAAGGACGGGACAGAAAAACAGAACTAGTCTTTCCAACAGGCAGAGAGTGTATTTATAACCAAAAAAAAAAAAAAAAAGTCATTTCTGAGTCCTGTGCAAACTGTGTAATTAAAATTTGAGAAAACTATTCAATTTAACATATGTGGAATTTTGAGTTTTTGTATCTATTTATCAAATCCACATCATCACCAGTTCAGATCCTGGCTTTCCTATTTACCAACTCTGTTACCACAGGAAAATTATTTAACACTTCCCTGCCTCGTTTCCCCATTCATAAATTCAAAACAGCTCGGGTAGTTTTGAGTTTTCAATGGGTTCCTTTACATTCAATACTCAGAGTTCCTGGTACTCTAATAAGAGACTATAATTAATAGACACATAAAATGTATATATTTGCTACCTCTGGAAAAAAAAAAGTGTCATTGCTGATGGCAGTGATGATGGCTGTTTAAAGCACTCGGCTTCAAGGACAGAAGCGATGACAGCATTTTCAAGGCTCTACCATCTTCACTGGGTCATGGGTACACCCCAAACCAAATTTCTCCTGAGGGAGAAGATGGAAACAGACTGACATGTGAGCTCTGGGTTAAAAAGCAGTCAGAGGAGGAAAGATGAATCGGGCTTTCTGAAAACACACCATCATCTCCGAATCACTGCTGCATCCTTGAATGGCTAGAGTGACAAATGGCACGAAGTAGGGAGCCAGATGCCTGGGCAGGCTTAGCGCTGAGCTCATGTGTCCTCTGGGAAAGAGGAAGCTGCAGAACAAGACCATCGATGCACCTCTCCCATTGAGATCAGGCCCAGACTTCACTTCAGGAAGAGCCTGTCCTGAAAACATGGTGGTGGCCAGGGCTCATGCGGGACCAGTGTGAAGACCCAGAGTTCCCAAGAGAGAAAGATCGGAAAGGTGAGATGGTTATCTGTGGTCTTGTTACAGACCTAGCAAGAGGCATCTCTTCCATCAGCAGGGACCAGCCAACCTTTGTAAACGTGAAAGCTTGTGTCCTCACCTCCTGCTGTGAGGATTCAAGTCTGAGCCCCAAGGGAAGGAAACAGACCACATCTCCTGCCAGCCCTGGGAGCATTCTGTTGTAATAAGCAAGGGTTAAGTTTAAAATGCACTCACTTCCCTGAGACACAGTGGAAAGTATGATCTGAGGTAATTCACTTTTATTTTTCCTGTAAAGTAGAAACACAGCAGTGATTACAAGGGGGGGAAATGGACCTAACTGCAAAGCCTTTTTTAAACTCTAAAACAGTTATATTAAAAACTAGCATTAATTGCACCTAAACTGCCCAAACGTGAGCAAGGAAGATTGTACTTAATGCACATGCATTTAAGTGTATTATGGCCGTAAATGCTGCAGGATCCATCTATGGTGCATGACTTTCTCCTCACGGCCAAAGGCTGCTTTTGATTTGACAAGCGATGCCACCAGGACAGAAGCTATGCCCCGTGAGTATGTGCCGGAGGAGCAATCACCCCAACACAGCAGTACACCTAGCTCCTTGAGCATATGCTGTGCTGCATTCGGTATATCTGTATTACCAATATGCTAAACACAGCGTCTAAAATGTAAAATAAGATGCATACTTTCTAATGCTTTCATTAGGATTTTTTTTTAAGGAAATTTCTGGTGCAACTATGCTTATCTTTTTTCCACTCCACAATGCCTCTTTGTCCTGGTTAGAATTTTGTCAACTTGACATGAGCTAGAGTTGTCTAAGAAGAACCTTGTTTGAAAAAAAAAAAAAAAAAAAATCTCCATTAGATTGCCCGGAGGCAAGTTTGTAAGGCATGTTTCTTGATGAATGATTGATGTGGAAAGGCCAAGTTCACCGAGGGACAATGTCATCCCTGGGCTGGTATTCCTGGATGGTATAAGAAATCAAAGTGAACAAAGCCAGGACGATCAAGCCAGTATCACTCCTCCAGGGCCTCTGCTTCAGTTCCTGTCTCCAGGTTCCTGCTTTGAGGTCCTGCCCTGACTTGCCTCAATAATAAACTGAGATCCTCAAAGCAAAAATAATAAATAATAACAATAATAATAATAATAATAATAACAACCCTTTTCTCTCCAGGATGTGTTCAGTGGGTATTTTATCATAGCAATAGAAAGCAAATGAAGATACCTCTTATGGAAAGGTACACTCTACAGGCTTGAACTCAAACAATGATGGTGAAAGTGTATATATTTTAAATTCTGGCTGCCCCTCTCTGAAAAATGGAAACTACTTAAGGAGGTCAGTCTATGGGTGCGATTTCCCCTCTATTGTGAGGAATGTCTATATTCTAGAGGGCACAAGGCATTGAACCCTGAGACATTTGGACACCTCTAGTTCCATCCAGAAATCAAGGCCAGGGCAGGCTTAGCCTATATTGAAAAGAACAAGACTACATTATTACCTAGATCTGTAGCAATAATTTGGAAAAATAAGACCACCTTTCCCTGACCTCCTCAGTCAATTCATGCAGCATCTCAAAAAGGATATTGTAGTGATTTGAACAGTAATTGTCACCCATAGTCTTGGGTATTTGAACACTTGGTCCCCAGTTGGTGGCACTGTTTTGGGAGGTTTAGGTGGTATAGCCTTGTTGGAGATAGTCTGTCACTTGACGTAGACTTTCAGAGTTTAAAGACTCACACCATTTCCAGTTTGCTTTCTTCTTCATGCTTATGGTAAAAGATGTGAGCCCTTAGCATTCTGTTGTAGCCACCATGCCTACTGCTTGCTGCCCCCAACTCCCCACCATGACAGAATTCTCCCTCTGTAACCTTAAGCCAAAATAAACTTTCTTTTATGTTGCCACTGTGAGACCAAAATGAGCCATCTTAGAAATAAGACCAAAATGCTTTCACCCTAAAATTAAGACCTAAGATTTCTCCTTTTAGGAATAGGCCATTAGTTACTGAAACCAGTCAGTTCAGATTCCAGAAACCAGGAAGTGTAGAAGTTCAGAGTCACAAGATAGTCACGAGGTAATGCCTGCCAGACTATGGAATGTCCTCTCCCTGGTTTCCAGGGTAACTGGCCACAGAAATGCCCCCACCTGAGGGCAGCCAATGAGAAATGGTCGTGGGCAACCACTCCCTTAGAAGTAATTTCTAGAAGTCCCTAGAAGCGAGCCAATCAGAATTGTACCTGTACTAGCACCCCTAAATGATGTAACCTTGTGACTTTTCCCTTTAAAAACTGAGCTTGTAGACAGGTGGGCGCTTCCTCCAGCCTCCACTGCGTTGGATGTATTGGACGAAGTCCCTGCCTAGGCTTGTATATCCAGAATTAAACCTTGCTTTTGCATTCCGGCATGCTCGTCTTTGGTGGTCTCTCTGGGGGTCACGATCTGGGCACAACAGCCACAATAACAGAAAAGTAACTAATGCAAGCATAGGTTATGAGTCCAGGAGAAGATGTTTCCTTCAACTGTCTTTCTTCCTAAAGAAGTCTGCATTTTCTACAGTGTCATTGGCTACAGTGACCACTAGTAGATTGCAAACCACAGATACATGTAAATGTACACATGCAAATGAAATTACCAGCATTCAACATCAGCTTAGCTTAGGACACATTAAAGAAAACTACGGGAACGTAGCCAAAGGATCAGGACCACCATCGCACCAGAAGGAATGACCCTGGCAAGGAAGCCAAATGAACTGAAATAGACACTAGGGAGAAGAATCAACAGAGCAACTGAAAAGCTAAATGTCTCTTTAAGAACCAGAAACTTGATTCAGAAACCACACCCAACTAAGCTGCTTGGGCAAGGGGGAGGGGGAGGACTCTTCCCTCCAACTTCCATTGTTTGCACATGTGAGAATTTCTTCAACTGAATCAACTCCCAACTCCACCTCCTGCCCCCATAAGCATCTAGATACAAATCCAGATTGTCTCTACCTCCCTAGTTCAGTCTCCTTGGGGGCAAAAGCCCCCACCTACTCCAGTGTCGTCCACTGTGGTGGTTTGAATGAGAATAGCCTCCATAGGCTCATTTGTTTAAATGCTTGGTTCCTAACCCAATTAGCGCAACTGTTTGAGAAGGATTAGGAGGTGTGGTTTTGTTGAGTAGGTATGACCTTGTTGGAGGAGGTGAGTCAGTAAGGGTGGGCTTTGAGGTTTCAAAATCCCATGCCAGGCCCAATCTCTCTTTTCTTTGTCTTTCTCTTCCTCCATACTCTGTGTGTCTATCCATCTGCCTCCTCCTGTCTGTCTGTCTGACTGTCTCCAACTTTTGGAAAAGATGTAAGTTCTCAGCTACTGCTCCAGCACCACACCAGCCTGCTGCCATGTTCCCCACCATGATAGTCATAAACTAAACCTCTGAAACCATGAACCAGCCCCCAAGTAAATGCTTCCTCTTATAAGTTGCCTTGGTCATGGTGTCTCTTCACAGCAATATAACAGTAACCAAGACACCCACACACATACTGATATCACAGCCCCTTAGACACCTGCACCAAAATGCTTGGCAGAAATTGCCATTATCATAGACTTTGTTCTAAATTTTTATTGTAATATTTAATATAGCTCAGATATAATTTTGAACATAGCATGAGGTGAATTAGTGAGGTGGGCAAAGCTCTTTTCTACATTCTAGGTACAATAATAAAATACTTTAGCACCCTGCAATATATGGTTAGGTCTCTCTCTGCTTACCCTGCCTCCCTCTCTTTCTCTTTAAGGGGAAATAGAAGCAACCTTCACATCTTTAGCTCCTCTTCTTGGGCTCCACAATAGCTACCTTTGTTCTAAGACTATCATCCTAAAAGTAAAGCCAACAGACATAATGGGATGTTCCTTAGTAGGTGTGATTTAAAGAGAAGGCTATTCTGATTCAAATGACCTACCTTCATAGCCTCTATTGGTATTGAAAACTCCACCATTAAAGCTTCATAGGTTTTCTCATTCATGGCAGAATGGCCAGCATCAGCCTCTGAAGTCAGTAAAGCTGTGGAGGTGCATGGAGGACACATCGGTATGGACTGCAGCCAGAGTACCCGAGATTCATCTGGCCCTGCAACCTTGACTTCTCTACAGAGCTCAGACCAGGTCTGAGACTCTAGGTATATCTCAAATCTGGCATCTCCTGGAGGCCCTGACACCCATGGCTCCGAGCACTCTCCACTCGGTTTTCCCTGTCTATGCCATGTTTAGAGACCCACTCCACATTAAGTCTGACTCTTCCCATCTCTGAATGACCTTTGCCAGCTGGTCTTAAGGTCATGCCCGTCTCACAGAACAAATGGTACATGAACAAATAATTATCAGGCAGCATTGTAAAGGCCAGCATAGAAGTAAGGCGGGGTGCTGTAGACACATCTAACTCTGACTGGAAAAGGATTCAAAGGGGCTGGAACTGAGCTAAATCCAAAAGGATTTCAACAGAATTGCGCCAGGCAGAATGGACCACCTGTGTGCACCTCAAGGAAGGTTGAGACTCTTTCTCTGCCTCTCTCTGTACGTTTCTTATATCTGTCACTGTACCTCTGTCTCTGTCTCTCGATCCCTCTCGATCTCTGTCTCCCTGTCTGTTTCCCTCTCTTTGATCCTTTCCTGCTTCCTCCCCCTCCCCGCTCTCTTTGCTGATATGGAGAATCTTGTAGGGGCTGGTTAATGGTTTCATAAGATCAGACTTTCTTATCTATATGTAAGAGGGGACTAACCAACATTAAATGAAGAAATGCTAGTGTTTTTATGTCAGGAAGAAGACAAGGATCTACAGGTGGCTTCTGAAGGGAAGGCTCTGTCATTTCCAGAAGTCAGATTTCTTACTCCCTTGCAGTGTCTCTTAACTCAAGTTAATGTTGTCCTCTGAAGAACAGCTTAGGTTTCTGCAAATGGGATGGGCATCCAATAAAGATGCTCTTGACAGCTAATGGGTAGTGGCTACCAATGCTCCTAGATGCCTTATAATCACAGGACATTTTCCTATATACAACAACAGCAGCAGCCACGAAGTACCAAGAAAGTCTGTCCTAAAAGAAGATAGGGTGGCCAGGGGTACAATATGGCAAAGCCCACAGAGAAACCAAACTGGGAAACTTTAAGGATGTCATAAATCTTGCTATCAGCATACACACCGGATTATGCTCAGATGTCCCTATAGCCTGGCAATTTGAACTCTTCTTACTCATTCTACTGTGTGAGATGAATGATCTTATTAAAATAATTTGGAACTGACCAGTTGATATTTTGTAGAGGAAATCATTTGTTGGAATTGATACTTGACTAATCACGGCATTATTTGGGATCACGGCTAATCAAAGCATTCAACTAGCCTACACTGAGGTGCAGAATCATAGCCTCGGGCACCACTCCAGGAATAAACAGCAAGCAGCTTCTGCTTCTTATATATCAGTGGCCTTCAATCCAGGCATAAACACATGGAAAAGTATCTCCTGCAACCAGAAAAGCCAGGAATCACCAACTCACTAGACTTCTCCACGGTGCTGCAGGCTACAAAGATTTCTCACAAGGAAGCAATCCAATGTGCCCTCACTTTTTAAATTCAAGTCTTACTTGAAGTTCAAAGAAGCCAGAGTCCTTAAAATGCAAACTCTAGGGCTGAGTATATCGCTCAGTTGGTGGACTAGCATACATGAGGCGCTGGGTTTGATCCCCAGCATCACATAAACCAGGCAAAGTAATGCATGTCTGTAATTCCAACACTTGACAGGTGAAGACAGAAGTATTAGATGTTCAAGGTCACTCTGAGCTATATAGTGAGTTTAAGGCCAGCAGCCTAGGTTACATGAGACTCAAAAAAACAATTACTCAGCCTTTGGCGGGGAAGCAGGAGGATTGGGAGTTCAAGGCCATCTTTGGCTACATGAGAAGTTCAAAACCACCCTGGGCTACATGAAAACCAGTCTCAAAAAAAGGGGAGGCCAGGGGCTCAATATGTATGCTACAATGGATATAACCACAAAGGTTAGGTACCCAGTAAGAGATGAGAGGGAAGGAGAGGATCTTCCAAGGAAGGGGAAATAGAATTGTTATGGAGAGACAGAGGCATGGGGATACTAGAGTGAGAGGATTAAATGGGGCAAAAATGGAAGGGAGGTATAAGGGCATATGGAAAGAGACAAGTAACAATAAGAGCCATTGGAGAGCCCATATGGAAACCTGTTACTGAATAAGCTTCCTACAATGCATACATGTCTGATAGAAATCGGAATAGAGTCAACGAATAATGGGAAGACAATGACCAAACTGGACATCTTATGCCACCAAGCAAAACCCCCAGTGCCAGGAATGGGTCATATATAGTTGAGTTTTGGGCCAAAGAGGCCCCATGGAAACCCCCCAAACATCTCAGGCTATTGCCAAGGCTATTAGTTGCTCTCCACAAACTGATGTTAAGTCCTTATTACTGAAGGCAACACTTATACATCTCACTGAATACAGGATAGAAGATTCACCCCCCTACTGACTAGCATTAGTGGTAGTGGAATGCACTCTTCGTGCTACCAGAGGAGAAATCTAATCATCAACCCACCTACAAACTTTGTAGCCTACAGTGGTGACATGCCCAGGAGATATGCTCAACAGTGCAATAGTGATGCAAACATTATAGTAACTAGCCACTCTCTGAATGGATTTAAGGCCCACTCCATGAGATGGAACTTATGCCTGACACTACCAGAAAAGCCAAGAACCAGAAACTAGATAGGCCATGGTCCTAGGGGAAAATCTGCTATTATTATTCTGCTACAGAAATTTAGCAACAAAAGGACTCATAATGACATGCAGCTATACCCAAAAAGCAGTGCCTTGCTCAACCATCATCATAAAAGCTTCTTCTTGCACCAGATGGGAAGCAATACACAACTGAACAATATGAAGAGAGTGAGAGATAGTGGAGTCATCAGTCTTAAATGGGATGTCTTAATCAAACTCTCCACTCAGGGCTTAGGGAGCAATGAGGAAGAGAAGGTGGAAAGATTCCAAGAGGCGGGGGACATGGATGACTCCGAAGAAAGTGTCCTCCAGACATAATAGGACGGATTGACATATAAACTCACAAGGCCTGCACAAGTTCAAGCCAGACTGATTCCCAGTGTTGAGAAATAGAAGCTGTTATGGGCTCCCAGCCCTAACCAAGAAGTGGTCTGCAATTGGTACCCACTTGCGAAGGAAAATGCAGTCTTCTCCCATGGGGTCTCACTGGCTGTATTAACCACACTCCAGGGCAGGCACCATGCCCAGGAGTAGATGGCCGACATAAAATCAACTCAGTGGTATTTTTGTAAAATGCTTGGGCATGTTTTTTTCTTGTCTTACTGGTCTTTTGATTGTAAATTTTGGTTTCTGATTTTGTGTTGTGGGTGTTTCTTGTTTTTTATACTTATTCATCTTTTATTATTTGTTTTTTGAGAGAAAAAGAAGGGCATGGAATTGGGTAGGGAGGGAGGATCTAGGAGAAGTTGAGAATGGGAGAAAGTGCAATCAGGATATATTATATGAAAACAATTTTTCAATAAAATAAAAAATAGAAGCTGAGGGAAAAAAAGGCAGAGGAGGGCTAGTGTGGCTCAGTGGTTACGAGCACTTGTTCCTCTTGCAGAGGATTCCCAGCACCCACATGGTGGCTCACAACCATCTGTAACTCCAGTTCCAAAGGAACTGATGCCCTCTGCTGGCCTCTGCAGACACCAGGCACACGAGTGGCATATAGACGTATGTGCAGGCAAAACACCCATACCCATAAAATAAAATAATATTTCAAAAATTCATAAAAGTATTTTAAAGAGGAAAAATATATAAACGGGCCAAAAACATGTTTTAAAAAAAATCAATAGATGTTGAAATTTGTGATAGCAAAATGTGCTCCAGCTAGACTGGGAGAGAAAATGGTCCCTTTTTCAGATAACGTCCTTTCGTTGCTTTCATTTCTGCCCAGGTCGTCACAGCTCACCTTTGTCTTATTAGTGCCGCCTCCACCACGACAGTTCAGCAACTGGGGGCTGTGAATTAGAGGCAAAGACTAGGCACCAACCCCAGGAGCCAAGCTGAACCTCACAAATTGGAGAACCTGCCCTCTCGACAGTTTTCAATTGAGAAAATGGGATTTCATCATAAAGACAATACCCGTGCAAGCTGTTGGGCAGGAAAGGGCACTTGTAAGTACAGTGTTTTATGGGTTCAAACCATGGGCCTCAGAAGAGACTGGATTTTGTGATCTGCAAGGATTAAAAGGATCTCTACAGAGAATTTTTTTTCTGCAAAGTCTATTTCTGGAAGGACATAATAGAAACCAGTGTCAGGAGTGCCCCCTGGAGAGGGTGATTCAAGGAGTCAAGAGGAAGAAAAAGAACTGTTTAGAGTATACCCTTTGAATTCTGGGCCCTATATGTGCATCAATTGTTACAAACTAATTTTAAATAAATATTAATAAAATTAAGGCTGAGGAGACTAATCCCCCAAAGTCTTGCTACACAAGCCTTAGAACCGCAAGGTAGAGGACAGCTGAGGAGGAATAGTACTCAAGGACATCCTTTGCACATGTACATCTACACATACCCACAAACACGCATATATAGACTACACAATCAAAAATGTGAGTTGATAAAAACAACACCAAATTAGTGAATTGCCAGGTCCTTTACTGTGACTCAGTCTCCTCTTGTCTGCCTGTCCCATGAGACTCCCAGAATTTGAAAGTTCTCCAGGAGTCAGGAAAGACAGAGGTGAAACAGTATCTTCTGGACATTGACAGAACTGCAGTGCTCATGAGCTCATGGCACCTGGGGTTACATGCACAAAATGTCAAGTCAATCAGCATTCTCACATGGAGGGGGAAAGAGTCATGAATCATCTTCAGTTATGGGTAGGGATTCACTCATAAACTGAGGCTCTTTGGAAAGCCGATGGCTTCTAGAGAAGGGAAAGTCAGTTTTCTTTAGGGGTGTGGCCTCTGGTATATCAATCATGCTCTGGTGGATAGCCCCCAGACCGAGAAATAACTAGGCAGCACAAATTGGACTCAGGAGGTTATAAATACAAAGAACCAAAGAGAGGTAAAGGGATGGGAGTGGATTTGAGAAGAGTTATGGGGAGGAATGGGGGGTGAATATAATCAAAATACATTATACTAAATCCTCAAATAATAAAACATTCACATTCTCAATTCTTTACAGTACAATCTTCATGTTTACTTCTGAACTCCAGAACTAAGGTCTTCTTTATCAGGAAATCCCAACCCCGAGTATCTCAAAGACAGCATATTCCAACCCAAATCCTCCATTTCCTCATCCCTCCAAGCTCTGCCTTCTTCCAGTAGTCTTAATAATTACTATAAATAACCAGCCATTTATTTTCTCAATAAAAACTTTACCATTTCCTTAGGGGCCCTCCTCCCTCTCCTTGTCTTTAACTACCGTCATAAAATATTATTAAATCTTTTCCTATAGGGTTAAGAGAGTATTAAATAGACACCCCCACTACTGCGCTGCTTCTCCCTAGCTCAACACCTGATAGAGAGCATGCGAGCAGCGTAGCTAACTTTCCATATTGATTATTCTCCACACTTTTGCAGCGCCCACCCGCCCTTCCCCCTTGTCATCTTTCTCAAACACAAATATACCTGAGTTGATCGGGATCATGCTTCAGAACCTCGGACAGTTCCCTAGCACCTACCCAAAAAAAACAAAACCCATTTGTCCGACGTTGACAAATGACTTCCACCTCTGATGTAAGCTGTCCGGTAGCCACTCTGGTCTATGAGACCTGCTACTGGTACCTGCTGCATGCCTCCACAACTTCGTGTTTTCTCTTCCCTCAACTTGGGAAGCCGCCTTTTCTCTTTCCACCAGACCTTGTCCAAAACTGAGCTCTCTGCTCACCATTCCCAACTTCTATTCTGGTTCTGTTCTCTCTGAATGATTCTGTCCTCTGGGATCCTCTAATGCTTTGCATATACCCAAGCAATAGCCCTAAACAAACTCTTTTCTGATTATTTGTGATTCTATCTCCCCTGCCAGATGTCAACTGCTCTAAAAAAAATAAAATAAAATAAAATAAAATAAAAATAAAAAAGCAAACTATATTTTATTCATCTCTAAATCGGCTGTACTTCCCTGCTAACGCTGCACATAAATATTGCTGAATGAATTGGCTGAAAGTACTTTCGTAAAAATGTAACACATTATCCCAAAATTTTATAGACTTCTGTGGCTAAAATCTCATTTCTTGGCCCTCTCTTTCTGCATACCTATTGGCACGCTATCACGGGTCTCAGGAGGGCCAGTTCCTCAAAGAGGGCTAACAAAGTGCCTGCTTTTTGTAAACAGGGCCATTTGTAAACCCTCTGGGCTAGATTTAGAGATTGCCTTTCTAACTCTGACAACGCTCCTCTGAGCACTTCACTCTAAGAAGCATTTCTTTTCCAAATGTCTGGAGTCCTATAAGTAACCTTTGTTTACCCTGAAACACTTTCAGAGCAGCTGAACAAAGCTAAAAAAACCAATGTAGTGACCCTACAGGGACCCACCTGGCCAGCAGCTCGTGCCAGCCTAGGAGGGGGATGGGGGCGCCAGAAGTTCAGCTCTAATCCCTCCCCACCTCTGTGCGGCTATCAGCCACTTAACTGCTTGCTCCTTGAGGGCTCTCTGCTCCCCAGTGAAGACCTTGGCAGCCCATTAATCATGTGCTTATTCAAGGCAAACAGCATCATAAGCAAAGTGATAACTTGAGTGCCTTGAAGAACAGTGGGCAAGAAATTAGCCTAAGATTGGGGTGAGGCATTCATTCGAATGGAGCCCAGAAAGGCAGACACCCCTGGCAGCTCCCAGCCTCAGGGTCTTTCTTTACCCTGCTCTTCTGACTTGTTAATATATATAATGGAGTTTTTATCTGAATCTGCCAAATGTTAATGGACTGGACATCATTAATGTAATTTTTGGCTGTATATATTGTATATACTTATTGGATTATTAGATAGTTTTTCTTGTATGAGTTATAAGCTTTCTTTAATTTTAGACAAAAAGAGAGAAAATGTGGTGGTATTGTGTTCCCCAAAATATTGTGTACCTTAATAAACTTATTCTCTACCTGAAATATTTGCATTCGGATCTCTGTTCTAATGTCACCTGCCAAGGAGCACCCTGGGGACCCATAGCAAAAGGTAAAACAATTGATTCTCCATATCCTCCTCCTGCTCCATTCGCCTTCACAGTACCTACCTACCAGCACCTGTTAATGTGACTAACAACCGACGTCATATTCCGTCTATTTCCGTACTAACCATTGCTCTCTCCATCCTGTCAGCCAGGGCAGCAAGATGTTGTCTCTTCCCCAAACTACCCAAACGTATAGGTGTTTCCCAATAAGTATGACACTTTTCAAGTATGGTAAATAGAATACAGGGCATCTGGCACTTGTAGAGTGTACAATCCCGTTTATGATAGGGCTAACTCTTTAACAGTTAAGGGTTCGCAATTCACCATCCCCACCGCCGCTGCTGCTCACCCACAGCATCTTTAAATGACTAAATCTTGTGGCTTCTCAGTCTACTCTCAGCCCTCCCATGGGCAAGGAGAGAATGGATATAAGGGCCACAAGATGAGTCTTTTGAGGAAAGCCAGCAGGCAAAAAAAGAAGCAAATGCTTCGTTGCTACCTGGAAGTGATGAACAGAATGGAAGAATATTCAAGAAGCTAAGATTGTTAGGTGGTGGTGGCGGCGGCGGCGGCGGCGGCGGCGGCGGCGGCGGCGGCGGCGCACGCCTTTAATCCCAATCCTCGGGAGGCAGAGGCAGGTAGATCTCTGAGTTCAAGGCCAGCCTGGTATACAGAGTGAGTTCCAGGACACCCAGGGCTACACAGAGAAACCCTGTCTTGAAAAATCAAAGAAAAAGAAGAGGAGGAGGAGGAGGAGGAGGAGGAGGAGGAGGAGGAGGAGGAGGAAGCTAAAATCTACAGAAGGAACATAACAGATTTCTGAGTTTGATGAAAACGATGAGAGAAGAGCTTAATAATAAGGCACTATGATGCATGCATATGAACCTCAACCTCCTGAACCCATTGGGAGCCTCCCAATGAGAGGCTCAGGTGTCCTGGCTATGTGCCAATGTTTCCCTTCCTTTTCTCACCAGGAATGAAGATTCCTAGTAATGGAGGATACAGAGGCTGAACCAGCCATCTTCTGTAACCAGGCAAGGCTTCCAGTAGAGGGATTGGGACACCAACCCAACCACAAAACTTTCAACCTAGTTGCCCTGTCTGTAAAATGTGCTAGGGTAAAGGTATCTCAGAACTAGTTAAGAGTGGTCAGCCAATGACTGGTCCAATTTGAGAATCATGACACAAGAGGGAACCCATGCCTGACACTGTCTGGAGAGCCAGGCACCAGAGGCTTAATAGCCCAGATAGGCCCAATCATCATCAGAGAGGCTTCATCCAGCAACTGATGGGAGCAGATACCCACAGCCAAATAATTGGACAGAACTCAGGGAACCCTCAGAAGAGGGAGGGAAGAATTGTAGGTACCAGAAGGGTCAAAGACACCACAAGAAAATCGCCCACAGAATCAATCAACCAGGGCTTATAGGAACTCGCAGAGACTGAACCAACAATCAGAGAGCCTGTATGGGTCTGAGCTAGGTCCTCTGCATATATGTTATGGGTGTACAACTTGATGTTCTTGTGGGACCCCTAACAGTGAGAGTGAGTGGGTGCTGTCTCTGACTCTTTCGTCTGCTTTGGGGACCCTTTTCCTAGTACTGGGTTCCCTCATCCAGCCTTAATATGAGGAAAGGTACCTAGTCTTATTGCAACTTGATATGCCATGTTTGGTTGATACCCCTGGGAGGCCTGCCTGTTTCTGAAGAGAAATCGAGGAAGAGTGGAGAGCAGGGCAGAGGGAAGAGGGGGGGACTGCAATCAGGATGGAAGGAAGGAAGGAAGGAAGGAAGGAAGGAAGGAAGGAAGGAAGGAAGGAAGGAAGGAAGGGAGAGAAAAGAAAGAAAAAAGAAAGGAAGGAGAGAGGGAAGGAGGGAGGGAGGGAGGGAGGGAGGGAGGGAGGAGGGAGGGAGGGAGGGAAAGAGAGAAAAGAAAGGAAGGGAGAGAGGGAGAGACTGCCCCAAGCAGAACATTAAATATTTCAGTAAAGTGAGAGAGATGACCCAAGCTAGATTATCAGAGGCCAGAGGTACCAGCTGAAGAGCATCTCCAGCCTGCTCTCCCTTCTCCAGAGAAGTGCCGGGGTTCTCACGGCTAAATATGAAATCAATTCAAGTGAGCATTGACCATCTTACCCTGCTGTGACCTTCACATAGCTTAGTTCTGAATACAGTACTCACGGTTCTGGAGTGTAGAGAGGGTCAGAGCCATGCCGCACGTACTGAGTACAGTGGAATACTCTATAGGCCAGGCCAGCCAGGAAGTCTCTTGGGCTCAGGTAGCCAGCCACTGGTCTCACTGTGAAGCCAGACCGCTCTAAAGAGACAAGAGGAAGAACCAACTAAATTCGAGCCTCGGGACCTGAGTGCCTACCCATGGGTTGTTAGCATGAAGGTATTTGGTTTTTTGGTCTTTTTGGTTTTTTCTTAATAATCTTTCAAGAACTAGAAGCTCCTTTACCATTTCTGCCACTTGCTATGTGTGCCTTCACCCTTTGGGGTTGTAAGGATGTTTCAGAAACAAAGTCATACAGGTTTTAAAACTCCTGACGAATGAATGACATCTCCTATTAACAGACATCATGTTTGTGGACTCTGGTGACTAAAATACTACGCTGACGCCCACAAATGACGGTTTCCAGGGGAACAAGACGCTCGTTAAAAAGGAAGGGTAAAGGTATTTTTAGGGACTTAAATTCAGAAGCCAAATTAGGATAAGAAAACTCAAATATGTAGGAGGAGATTAAAGTCTAGCATGGCGCTTACTACATACTCTCAGTTTCTTCCCTTGGGGATCCACTCTGCATGCCAGTGTTGGGTAACACACAGCCCAGGCTCTCCCTCCACCAGCGTCTTGGAATCATTTCCTTTGTGGCTTTTTGTGTAAGTCCCAACCATCGTGCTGTATTGTTGCTCTCTGTGCTATTCCACAAAGAGTCACTGTGATTTGAAGTGGTACCGGAGCACCACATACTGTATTGCTTTATGGTAAAGAACGAAAATAAGAATACCATAGAATCTGAAGTTACCACTAGCTAAATAAACCTACAGCTCACCAAGGGTCCCAGTTTTATTTTCAAGAAGGTGTTTTATTGAAATATTGTGTTTTAAAGTGGTTATTTTGCCGGGCGGTGGTGGCGCATGCCTTTAATCCCAGCACTCGGGAGGCAGAGCCAGGTGGATCATTGTGAGCTCAAGGCCAGCCTGGACTACTGAGTGAGTTCCAGGAAAGACACAAAGCTACACAAAGAAACCCTGTCTCAAAAAAACCAAAATAAATAAATAAATAAATAAATAAATAAATAAATAAATAAATAAATGAATAAAGTGGTTATTTTATATTGACTGTCTTCTTCTTGGGAGTACAGTTGTTTTTTAGTTAAAACATATATATTTAAAATGTCAAACATGTTTTTATAAACATACACATAGTCAAATGATTGCAACAGTCAGCCTAATATACTTCTCCCTGCATAGGTCCATGTGTATGGTAAGGGCACCATAAAAATCTACTCTCAGCAAATTGCCATTATATAACAGCATGCCCAGCCATAGTCATTATGTTAGTTAGGTCTCTAGATTTACTCATTGTACATAATGGCAACTTTGTATCCTTTGACTAACATCTCTGGTTTCTCTCACTCCCCCACCTCGGTAACCGCTGATCTATTATTGCCTGGTTCTGTATATCTCATGGATTTAGATTCCACGCACAACTGGACCATCTGCTCTTTGTCTTTCTGGCTTTGGCTTCTCTCTCTTAGTGATGTATCCAGGAGGGCTTTCCCCAGCTGCGAGCATTGTACAGGCCCCCATTCTGAGAACTTCAACTTATCAGAGAGTGTATGTAGCTCAGGGTGGTTGGAAACAACAATAAAAGGCAAAGTCAACTAAGTTTATAAAAACAAGTCCATCCTGGGATTCTGGTATCAACAGAGAAATAACACTCTTTCCAAGCCTCCTCCCTAGAGCCATAACTCTAGCAGCATTGTGTTAACGTCAAGAATTTCCAACTTGGATTGTTCCCCTGAGTGTCAAAAGGATGTGTATTTTCTTCTTTTTCTATATTACGTCAATATGGCAGCATGTCCCAGATGTGGGGCATGAGTTGATATACCAAGGAACATTTTTATTTTAATAGTTTTGTACTTTATTCCATGTAAATTAGAAACACACAAAATTTTGCCATTGAGAACTTCGTATATATTACTGGCTTAGAAGTTTCTGCTTTATATATAAAGGAGGGTTGGTTTTTTTTTTTAATGAGTCAATTAAAAGAAACTCGAACCCACGCACTTGAACTTGCCTTGTTTCTGCTGTGTGCCAGTGAGTGATTCAAACGGAACTCTACGCTGACTTGCATGAAAATAGCAACTTGGGAGAAAGATCCGGCAAAGGCTGTGGGATAGTATTCTAATGACTAAGGCTGAGAAACAAGATAGCAAAATGTGAGTCCTATGTGTGAGAAATGGATCCCATTATAAACATACAGCTTGCACGCATCTCTGTGGGAAGCAGAAATTGTGAGCTGCAGGTTGTCAGGAGAACAGAGTCTAGCTAAGCTGCAGCAGAACTCACAATGTAACGAGGTGCTAATTAAGGGAGGCTGATCAGTGGCTTTCTGTCTCTCCTCAGGAACAAATGCAGTGTAGTAGACAGTGTCCCCACCTTCGGGCTCCTCCTCCATGATCAGGGCTAGCTGTGGCTCTCAGAGGCCCAGCTATAGGGCTATCGAGGCTGAGCAGTTCAGACTCCTCCAAATTCAGCTCCCGGTTTATGCCTGTGTGTCCTGGTGTTCAGTAGGTAGGGAGATATTAGCAAGCTTGGAGGACACGGGGCTCAGACACCTCCCTCTCAGTCAACGGTCTATACAGCAAGAACTGGAAGCGCAGGAGTCTAATTTCTTATCAAAGGAATTGAGTCATCTCTCTGTTCCGGGGAGGAGATATAAAGACCCTAAAACACCCCAGATGGTCATTAGTAGATAACTGCCCAACCTGGCTCCAGGAGGCCACAACCTTGCAGATCTCTCTCTAGCAGAAGACATTCTTTTACAGAACAAAGACACACACCATTGTCCCCTCCTGTAAGAGTCTATCCAAACAAGCCTGTCAATCACCTAGACAGTACCAAGTCCCACAGGAAAAGCTATTTGTTCTAAAGAATTTGGAAATAATCTAAAGCCTACCTACAACATAGGTTGGAACAATGGATTCTTTGGCCCTTATCTGCTCTCGCCCCTCAAGGGCATACTTCGCTTTACTATATAATAAATTCTGCTTGCTACACAATTCGCCATGTGTCTCATTATGTGAATTCTTTGGATGGATATCACATTCACCCAAGCAAAGGGGGAGTCCAAACTGAGATCCTGATGATGTTAGAATCGTTTTTATACTTTTTAATGTACACATTAAAATGACTCTGTGAGTACCCACATAATTCCCTTGTTTTTTTTTTCATCTTACACCACAAAACTGAAAATATTTATCAGTCTGTCCCTACCCTTAACAACTTTATCAATCCCAGTTGTTTCTATTTTTTTTTTTTTAAGTAGAGGGAGCCTCTGATTGCTTCTACACCAATATGTGAGGTGAAAAGCAATATTTTAGGTCCTGTTTCAGAGAGGGATGTTTGGGCGGAAGTAATGGGCAGGGTGGTGAATAGAAAGAAGCTTAGGAATAGAGGTGGCGAAATGGTGAGGACTTTAATGTGGGTAATAGAAGTGGAATGAAAGAAAAGCCCAGGCATTTGGAGTGTCACAAAGCCAGAAGTGGAAGTCTGGCAGAATCCCGGTAGAAACAACGAAAGCTACATAACAGCCCTCCAAAGATGGCCACACCCTAACCACCAGAGTCTGCAAATATTGTCTAACTTGGAAAAATAAACTTTAGAGATGTGATCTAACACTGCTTCTTGAGATGAGGATATTATCATTCAGGTGGGGATTTAAAAAATCATAAAGGTCTGTGTAAGAAGGAAGCAGGAGCCAGGCAGTAGTAGTGTGCACACCTTTAATCCCTGAACTCGGGAGGCAGAGGCAGGCGGATCTCTGTCAGTCTGAGGCCAGCTTGGTCTACAGAGCAAGTTCTACAACAGCCAGAGCTATTACACAGAGAAACCCTGCCTCAAAAAACAACATAGAACCGGGCAGTGGCGGTGCACGCCTTTAATCCCAGCACTCGGGAGGCAGAAGCAGGTGGATCTCTGTGAGTTCAAGGCCAGCCTGGGCTACCAAGTGAGTTCCAGGAAAGGCACAGAGCTACACAGAGAAACCCTGTCTCGAAAAGCAAAAAAAAAAAAAAAAAAAAAAGAAAAGAAAAGAAAAGAAAGGAAGGAAGGAAGGAAGGAAGGAAGGAAGGAAGGAAGGAAGGAAGGAAGGAAGGAAGGAAAGAAATGGCATGGTAACAACGGAGGTAAAAGGCTAGAGTGGTATAAAGCAGCTGCCATGGGGTGGACTCCAACAATTGGAAGGGCAAGGGAACAGAAGCCCCCAAAAGGAATATCGCCCCTTCAACTCCTTGATCATAAAGATATGACCTCCAATAATAAGTAATAGTTTGTACTCAGAAGATGCTCAAAGCTGGTATTTTTTGCAGGTATCCTTTGGGGCTTACCATTTATAACAAGCCGCAAAGAAAGACCATAGCAAGCCCGTAGCTGCACAGATAGCCAAATCCACTTCTCCAGCCAAGAGTCGTGCTCCCGTTTTTAAGTCTCTACTTTTCCCTCTTAGAAAAGGGGCTATCGGTGTGCCATTGTGTCCTTGAAAAATGAACGGGCATGGGGGACAGGGAAGGGCAGCCTGCACAGTCTTACCTTTCAGAAACACGGAGACATCTTCCAGTTGAGGGACGTTGTCTTCTCTATAGCCACAGTACTTGGTCAGCAGGGGGAAGTTCTTCAGGTACTCTCGGCAAGCGTGGGTGGGGTAGAGTTTGGAGAGCTCCCGGAACACAGTGCCCCAAGTTTTAGTTTCTTCTTCTGTGTACTCCACCCTGGGAATGGGCTGGCCACTAGGCAAGCAGGAAGAGAGACCAGTGAACCTAGCTTTATAACACTAGGTCAAAGAGTCTGTTAATGCAAGCCAAGTTTCTCTCTTTCTCTCTCTCTCTCTCTCTCTCTCTCTCTCTCTCTCTCTCTCTCTCTCTCTCTCTCTCATGCATGCATGTACACATACACACACACACACACACACACACACACACACACACGCATGCATGCATGCACACTGGAACAAGAAAGTGTTCAAAAGGATTCCATTAAGTACTGAAATAAATGCCAATCTCCACTTCCGTGTGCATATTTGGATCCTTGTAAGAGTTTTTAATTGTTACATCTTCACGTCTCCTCCTAGAAACTTCATGAGACATATGGTCTTTGTGTATGTGTGTGTGTCTTTGTGGTGGTATGTGGATGTATGTATATTCATGTGTGAAGTGCTATGCACGTACATGCAGAGTATAGAAGAGGACCTTCAGTATCCTACTCTAGCATGCTTCACCTTCTTCCATTGAGGCAGGATCTCTCACTGTGCCTGGAACTCAGTATGTCAACTAGCCCGGCTGGATCGCCCATCCCCAGGAATCTTCCTCTCTCCCCGCATCATGCCAAGTACTGAGGTTACAGGCATTGCAGTCACACCCAGCTTTTCACATACGTGCTGGAGATCCAAACCCACATCCTCATGCTTGCCCAGCAAGGGCTCTGTCCCACTGAGCCATCTCCCCAGTTCCAAGATTTATGTTCCTAAGCTGAGATGGGTTCACAAGTAATTCGTCCCTCTTGGAAGGGGGTGGTTCGGGCGCAAAACTCCTAGGAGGGGCTCTTCTGCACCCGCAAGACAACAATAATAAATGGATGTGCGCTGTTGAAAATAAAATTGCTTCCTGAGCTTTCTTTGTTCTTTGCCCAGACTCACCCCAATTTCCAAGTGTAATTTTGTGATTATTTGTTCAGTGCCCAAAATGCCTGGCAAATACTAAAAGTCCATGCTGAATTTAAAAGAGTTCTCATAAGCTACAAAATGAGAAACATTTATCGCAGGCCATACTGAAAGGCGGACAGTAAGGCCCCCTTAGCTCAAGATGAGTGTTAACGAACTTCCCCTGAGAAAGGAACAGAAAGTAAATAATGTCAGCTTTTGGGTCATGTGATTTCTGTCACAATTCTGCTACAGTACCTCAAAAACAGCCATAGATAAAATGGATAAAGAAGATCTGGCTGTGTCCTAATGAGCTCCTCTTTATGGGCCCAGAAGCAGCAGGGTGCTGGTGACTGGGTTTGGGTGACAGAGCATCTTGGACCAGAGCAGTCATGGAAAGCTCCCTGGAGGAGGCACAGATTGAGCTGACACATGAAGACCATGTAGTACCCAGAGTCCCCTGGTAAAATGGTAACAAGAAGTGCTGATTTAACAGTCAATAGCAGCCATGAGCTAAGAACATGGATCCCAATGTCAACCGAGACCCGTAAGAGAATGGGGCCATTGCTGTGTACTTTTGCAAGCTATTGAGTAAGAGACTTAAATGTGAATGTAGCATCTGACTATGAGATCTATTCTGAATCCAGGTGTGTCCATAATCCCAGTACTTGGAAAGCTGAGGCAGGGAAAAGTTCAAGGATAGCCTAGGTGCATAGCGACTTTAAGGCTAGCCTGGGTTACATATGTATTTTGAATTAAGTTTGAGAAAAATCTATTGTGATGTGCTGAACAGCATACCCCAGAACACCTACCTTGTCCCTTAAACAGCAATCCTGTTCCTACAGTTAGCAAACACACACACACACACACACACACACACACACACACACACACACACACCTAGCAGTTCAAATGCAATCTACTACTGCAGGTGGTCACCACAGGAGCCAACCCTCAGACAAGACAGCCCCCACTACTCGGGTCACTGCAGCAGCAGGGCACTGTCAAGGAGCTGGAACATTCTGGAGAACCCTTGAGGTCATAACAAAGAGGAATAGAATAAGAAGAACAGACTTCGAAGATCTCCTCACTGGCTCCCAAACCCAGCCCTCTCCATATATTTTATGTTCCTATCAAAATACATTCTGTTTAACATTCAAGTCCAAATGGAGTTCCTACTGACCCCAAATTGTTTATTTTTTAATTAAAAATGCATGACAAATGGGGGAATAACACCTATCAAAGAAAGGACTGGAAATTAACATTTACTTTCTCTAAGTACCAAGAATAGGGTTTATGCAGACCAAATTAGAATAAGATTGGCCTTGTTTAAAATTGGCTGTTGATAACAAATAAAAAAAAATTGCAACCTGGCAAATATTTGCTGGGGAGATCAAGAGTGCTAAGTCTTAATACCCATGGTGCATTTAGAATGAAGGCTTGATATGGAAAAATTAGAAAAGATGCAAGAAATAAATGTATAAGTGGGCTGCCTCTAGATCCAGAAATTCATCTAAATCAATCTGAGTAGAGAAGGCCAATAAACCTAATAAGAGCTGTGCATGATCAGAAGGGAGAAAAGCGCTGAGGCCGAAACAATAAATGAAATATTGAAAAGCCATTTGAGGAGAATCGTTAGGTCAAACTTTTCCTTTCTGTATCAATCTGCAGACACGCAGCACTTCAAAGGCAAGCCGAATGTAGCCAACAGGGTACAAAAGAAGAATAAGTATGAATTAGGGCAGGAAGAGAGAATTGCACAGGTCTCTTACTTGATGAATTTCCCACAGCGCAATCTTGGGAATATGGATGGCTGTGGATATTCTCATCTGTTTCTACATGCCTGCCCCGCTGGGGGAGCTCATTCACCTGCTCTCTGAAATGATGACTACTTAAAGTACAGCTGGTAACCCGAGCCCAGGTGAGGCACCACTAGTCTTGAGGGGTGATTTCTCACACCACTTGGACCTCTGCTCTGGACAACTCTTTAAATGGTTTAAAACTTCATCAAAAAGAAAAGGCTAGTTTAATCCATTTCCTATCTATTGAAAAATATCCAAAATATAGGAAACATAAGAAGCTCCCATTTTCTATGTAGTACCAACAAGTACATTATTAATATCAACTATTTGTGAGATAACTACACACCACACACTCTTTTAAGGTTAACTATTTGTACATGAACTAATCCATTTGATTCTCAAAGCTCCATAGATAGATACTATTATTATCCATATTTCATACACAAGGAAAGTGAGACTCCCACAGATTGTCTAAAATCTCAGAGCCAGGCTTATTATATGGCACAAAATGGTGGTCTTCCTTGATTTGCTTATACCAGTGAGATTAAAAATGCACTCTAGACATTAACTCATGTCATGTACCAAACTAAGGTGTTTAGGTGCATGTGTACATGTGTGTGTCTGAATATATTATCTATATTTATGCCTACAATATTAGCATTTGTGCTCTCATAGATCACAAAAGGCATTTTCACAAATTTAAGTTTCTTAATGAGACTAGAGGTAGGACTGGGTTCCTCAACAGAATAAGCATGCAGTTTGGGGCACCGGAAATATAAAGCCATCCACATGGGTTTTCTCAAATATTTTAAATTGTATCATTATTTAAATGGCATGCAGGTGCTCTGCCTGAATGTATGTCTGTGCACCTCATGCGCTGAGGAGGCCAGGAGAGGGCGGCAGATACCCTGGAGCTGAATTTACAGGCAGTTGTGAGCTGTCAAGTGGGTACTGGGACTCGAACCCGAGTTCTCCAGGAGAACAGACAGTGCTCTTACTCTCTGGCCTATTCTGTGCTCCGTGTGCCTTTTAATGCCTCAAAAACTCGACAATCAGAAAAATAAAGACGGGAATGAGAAAAATTCAAATTGTCGCACTTCTTTGCATTTGCTGTGGGCTAGCAGACAGCTCTTGGTTTGGGTTTGTTTAATAATTCCACCTGAGAAAAGCGTCAGAGGAGTGCCGTGACTTTTGGAGGTCTGGGATCTAATATATATCCATATATTCTTGTACATCTCTCGGTGGGTACACGTTAGAATGCGGGCATAACAGACTCAGATCTCAGCATCCTGAAACAGTGTCGTGGACTAGCAAAAAAGTGACTTAAACATTCTACGTTGTAGAGAGAACAGCCAGCATTTGAAGTCAGGCCTGCCTTACAGGTCCTCTCCACCAACCAGCTCCCCCAACACCATCCTCTTCTGTAGCCAGACTACAGACCTCACCTGGCCGTGCTATGGGGAATCAGAGATGGTTAGGATTGTAGCCGATGCCTGATTTTTGATGGAAAAGGGGCAGGCTCTTTCCTCTTCCCTCTGTTGGAAAGTTAGGCCATTTCATGTGACCATTTCTAAAGACTGTAGACTCTTGTCGAGTTTTTCTAACTTTCCCAGGTGAACCTTTTCAGAGCAGTAAGCCCACACCCACCATGGCACCGCCACCCAAAAGTGAACTGTCCCTGGGGCATCATTTGGAAGCCTGGGGATATGGTACCCTCTTGATATGTGTCCTCTGGGATGTAAGGTTAATATGAATTTATAACCTAATGCCCAGCAAAGCGCAGAGATTTCTGAGAGGTCCAGTGTGTTGCTCATGGGAAGAAGCTAGGAGAGTTATCCACTTCCCATCCAGTCCTCTTCAGTTCTCTGCAGCCACAAGACCCTCCTGGATGCTTTCACCTCTTGTGAAAAGGCACCACAGGGTCCCAAGCAATGGTGTGCCCGATCCAGAGGAAGGATCAGGGATGTGAAGGCTGAAAAGGCCAAGGGAGCAAATCATGTTTCTGCATGCAAAGCAATGGACAGAGTGACAGCGCCTTCAGAAAACAATGTTAACATGGTGCGGAGACCAGCACTTTACCAGAGAGGAGCTGTGTGAACCAGGGTGAATATAGCCTAAGATCCACCCTGGGCATTCTAACAATCTTATGAGAAAAAAAAAAAAAATATGTTCGCTTCCTGCCTCCTACCTGACAGACAATAATACCTCCATAGGATCTAGAGTCAAAGGAAAAGAAATATTTCAGAATTCTGGCTCAAAGACGCCTCCAAACCAGTAAAAAATCACACACATATTTAATCCAAGTAACTGTGGGGGAGAGAGGATGCTCTTTGAATCAAGTTTGAGATTAATCTTTTTTAAATGCACAGGACCAGGTCTTAAATACCCAAATGAGACTTTCCTAATAATTGAAGATGACAGGAAATTAGATGTTGCTAAGGAACTTGCTTCCCTGCAGGTAAATGGGACTCAACACGATGCAGTTGAAAGGGATGGGTAGGAAAACAAAAGGATTTTGTGTTGCTATAAATCCCAACAATATGATACTCAACAGGCTAATTCCACATAAATATTTAATTGGATATCTAGGGAGTCGCCTCCATTTTCATAGAATTAGCTGGGATTGTGGAATTTTCAACAACCACCACAATTATTATTCACAGCTTCCTAGTGCTCTGCAGAAAAGCTGATGTGACTTTTGATGGTTTCTAGTCACTGTAGATTCTACACTCTTGTCACGCAATGACAAGCTACGGCATTTTCAGCATTGAGGGGACAGAACAGGAAAAGAGCCGATGGCCAGTGTGGAGACTTAGGTTTGACAGTGGGAAGAAGATAAGCCCTGATAGATGACTCAGATGACAAACTCCCTCTGGAGACACCAAAAGCTGCAAGAGGGACCTTTCTTGTGTGTTTAAACCTCTAGGTGCACTAAGGAGATGTTTAGTCAGTGAAATGACTGCCGTGCAAGCATGGGGACCTGAGTCTAAACCTCTAGGACCCAGATAAAAAACCAGGCACAGTGGATATATCTACCTCAGCCCCGAGGGAGGGGAAGACAGAGACAGGCATGTCCCTGGAGCTCATTGACCAGCCAGTCTAGACAATGAGAGGGTCAGTGAGAGAACGTGTCTCAAAAATAAGTGAAAAGTGATGGTGACATCTGACACCAGGCTCTGCCCGCCGCATTCATGCATGCATTCACACATGTGCACATTCACACAAACACACACAAGTCCACCCATAAAACACACCTGCACAAGCATGCACACGCGCACACACATACACTCAAAACACCCACACAAATAAGCATGTTCACACAGGCACACAAACACACACACATGCATACACGAAACACACACACATGTTCACACGTATGCACACAAACACACATACATGCATACAGGAAATACCGGCACACACACTCATTTGCATATACACACCCCCACTCAAACACACATGCATACACAAAACACCCACACACACATGCACACATACACACACACACACACACATGCACACATACACACATGAAAAAAATGGGTGTCTGGGAATGAGTACTTGATAGCATGCATGAAGCCCCGGACTCAGTCCCTCCCTATCATAGAAAAGACTGGGAAGAAAGTATGGAGGGAGGGGAGAAAGGAAGAAAAGAGGAAGAAAAAAGAAAGAAATCCCATTCTTCCCGGTAACCAGGGGATGATCCTGGAAGTCCTACCTGTCTCTGCAGAAAGGTGATTGAAAGGGACACAGACAAACCTAGGTGTGGGCAGGTACGGACAATAACTCTATGCAAGTTCCGAGCTTGTTAGAGCAAAGTTGCTCACCAAATACATTTTGGCACAGATGTCTAGGGACGCACACCCCACGGAGACTATGACTAAAGGGACTCTCTACAACCAGACCAATAAACAGCAAGGTTTTCCTTTCACTTAACTCTTTGTCTGATCTTCTCCAGCCTTACAAAAAGCAATGTATTTTTCTTACACAGTTTTAATTCGGAGCACTGTTTGTGTGCAGTAACACTTCCAGGCCACCTCCTAGAGGCCCTTCTGCTAGAATTTCTGATACAAGATGTCATTTCTCTGCCTGCGCTATCTTATAGGAGCTCCGGTGTGGAGAAGCAATTCAGTCAGTCAATGGTGGAAGACACGCAGGCTGCAATGGATGGTATTTATACTGAGATGGCGAGATGGGGCAAAACACAGCACAAATCTCATTCTTTGAAAACAGTTGGGCTTTCTCAGGAGCAAGGACCAAACAGAGGAGAAGGGAAATGGAGAATTAGTTAAGGAGATGAGTGAATCTGATTTAAAAAAAAAAAAAAGCAAAGAATTCATTTTTCTAATTTCGTTCCATCCCACATTCCTTAGGGCAGGAAGTGTCTCACCTAATCTCACCTAATTCAAGACCTGTTTATCTACCTGGAATAGACTCTGCCTCTTAACTTTTCCTCATCTTTTCTCTTTCCCCATCTTAGCCTGGCTCTGTTGATTGACACTTCTACCTGGGGTTGTAGAAGGGAAATGAGAAGAGATGAAATGGAAAATGCATCAACTCTGCAGCTCATTAGCAATTAGTCATCCTCTAAGGGTTTGGAGGGGCCCGTGGAGAAAGTTTACAGGAACTTCAAGGCTAGCGGTCTCCATCTTTGTTCTTCTTGACTCTTGAGAGGCGTTTGCTCCACAGCCTGATTGCTACCTACTCCCCCGGGGGCCATCTCTAATGTAGCTCCTCCCTTCCTATCCCAGAAAGCACACGACAATATGCAACACTAAGACTATCATTTCCAAATCTTAATAGCCTGCTTCTGACCAAATATGATTTTTAATTTGGCATTAATTATGTTCACTTTTAATTGTTATTAAACATTTATTATACTTCTCAGAATCGAGGTGATGCCAGTATACAGAATTTTCAGCAGCACATGAAGACCCTCCCTGACAGCCAGTGGTCGATCATAACGTTTTGTGAAATCAAATCACCTGCATCCAGGCCATGTAGAAAAGTATGGATGTGCAATAAAAGTTTATGCAAGTGAGACTAGAAAAAAATAATGTTGGCAGAAAAAAAAAATACCCTGAGTGGGTCAGATGAAATCCATTAAGGTTTGACAAAATAGAAAATGTTATTTTTCATACCAATTTCCAAGGATATATAAGAAATGTCCAGGGTTCTTTTGTTTGGTAAAATTATACTTCAAGAATTCATGAGGTTGGAAAGATGGCTCAGCCATGAAAAGAATTTGTGCTCTTGCAGAGGACCCAGGTTCGAATCCTAGCACCCACGTGGTGGCTCACAACTATCCACAGTTCCAGTCCAAGGAGATCCAGCACCCTCTTCTGACCTCCATGGACACTGCATGCATATCCACACATGCAAACAAGGTGTTCACACACATAAAATAAATTACTTGAATGTAAGGAAAAACTGGAAGACAAGATATTAAGTGAAAACCACAAATTCCCTATCATATGTGGAAGTTTAAAAAAAAAAAAAAGTCAACCTGGAAGTAGAGAAGACTGGATAAAGAGACAATGGATTTTACCAGGACACACAATGTACATGTCTGGAAAAATCACACTGAACCCAACTAATATGTACAATGCATAATCAATCATTTTAAAATAATCACAGTAATATATATACATATTAGTATTCTAAATCTTTCCTTCATGAGAATTTATGCTTCTTCAATGTAAGAATTTTTATTTGCTTTGTTAATTCTTAATTTAATTTTTTTTATAATTTCATAAATAAATACTGTATGCACACTATTTCTATCCCTTCTTCTCCCTCCCCCAACAATATATATTTATAAATGTACACACTGACACTCATAGACACACACACACACACACACACTCACACACTCACACACACACACACACACACAACATGATGATTCCATTTAGTGTTTCTTGTGTGTGTGTGTGTGTGTGTGTGTGTGTGTATAAGGCTGACCACTTGGATTGGTGATTTGTTCATTTTTATACCTCTGACATCTAGACGGAAAGCTGCAATATACTGGTGTTCAATAAATAATATTTGCCAAATAAATAAATCAACCAATCAGCATAAAGCAAGCTGCAATTTTAAGTTATGAAAAAGATTATGGTTGTGCTCCAGGAAGTCACAGAGAGAAGTATTTGTTTTGCCTTGTGTATTCTGAGCTATGGAAAATGCAACCTGCCACCCAGGTACACCCAGGTAGGCATAATTTTCACCAAAGAAGAAAAGATGTGAAAACTCCAGAAGACACAGAAGTCTAAACACGACTAAATACCAGAGATGCTTCTCTGGCTAGATAACCTGATAGGCTGAAATGTTTTCAAAGACACGGGACACAGCGATGTGGTGACATCTCCCATGGAAGGAAACTGGTCAGTGTTTGCAGCAACTCAACCTCCAGCTGAGTTATGCCAGGATCCCTATAGGTCCAAGTGGTCTGGCATAAGGTAACATGGGAGGGAGAGAGCATGATCGCTAAGCCACCCCAGAGAATGAATATAAAGGCACAGACATTTTCAATGACCCCCCTTAGGCCTGTCAGGTAAAGAGCATTTGTGATCACATATTTTATTTGCTTTTGCAAATGGGTTTTGCGCACATGAATTTTCGTAAATGAGTCTGTGGACCCTAAGGAACTTTTATACGATTGCAAACAAAATTGTTGGTTTTGTTTTGTTCACATTGTTAATATTGGCGCTTCCGTTAAAGGAACGTAATGAAAATAAACCACTGTACCTCAGGAGCCTGGGGAGAGGGAAGATTTAACTCCTGGAAATGGGGTGCGGGGTGGGGGAGCGTGGGGGTGGGGTGTGTTTTGTTTTGTCCTGTGCACCATAGGCCAGGGCTTCCTGCCATTTTCTCCCCCTGCAGAAGGGCCTCTTCCCAGTACAGAGGAGAGATGTTCACCTACAAAAAACGACCACGGGATTAAATATCAACAAGCAACAACTATGGACTTAGCATCCATCAATATGCTCAACGTTCAACATGCACACAGAGGTGAAGCCCAAAAGTTCCAACACAGAAAAGAACCAGAACTCCCAAGTCACCAATGGCAGGCAACCACCGAGACCACTAAAACGAAGGTATGCAGAGCTAGATTTCCTCAGAGCTCTAAATTCAACCTGGTTTGTTTTGTAACTTAGCTAGCAAAAATAAATAAATAAATAAATAAATAAATAAATAAATAAATAAATAAATAAATAAATAAATAAGTGGGTGGGTGGATGAATGAATGAATAAATAAATAAATAAATAAATAAATAAATAAATAAATAAATAAATAAATAAGTGTTGCCAACTTGTGGCCCTGGCCCTTTTTTCATAGATGATAGGAGAATGGTTAATTTGACAGTTCACAGCCTTAACCAAGTTTATCATAGCAATCATCCCTTATCTGCCCATTTAACTGAAACAGTAACAGTAATATGGCAGCTCATTACATAAACTATGCTCGTTTTATAGGAATGGGGATTAATATCCCCATTATATGGTTAAGAAAACTGAGGCCAAACAGCTCTTAGGTGGCACAGCAAGGACTCAGAACTAGCAAACCCAGTTCTATAGACCTCATTATCTCTCCCCCCAGTTTCCCCCCCATCTGCCGCTACCTCTCCCTCCTCCTCTTAGGTCTCATGAAGTCCAGGCCAGTATCAAACCCCTCTACGGCTGAGGATAAACTTCAACTTCTGATCCTCCTTCCTACGACTACTATGTGCAATGTATGCGGTGCTGAGACTCAAACCCGGGGCTTCGTACATGGTAGGCAAGCACCCTACCAACTGAGCTACATCTCCAGCCCCAGGACTCGATCTTTTAATGATTTATTATTTCATGTATGTGTGTGTCCCTGAGTATATGTATATGCACCACATATGTACAGGTACCTGGCAAGGACAGAAGAGGGCATCAGGATCCCCTGGAACTGGACTTGCAGGCGGTTGTGAGCTGCTCAATGTCGCTGCTAGGCACTAAAGCTGAAGACTACCCCCATCCACCCACCCACCCCCCGCCCCCGCGCGCCCCCTTAATCAATGCAACTCAGTGCAAGGTACGTGTCCAAAACTGGGGTTTGACTTTCTGTTTCCACCGTTGCAAAACTGAAGCCTGAACAGGATGGTGTTTGAAAAGCACAGGCGCCATGGCCTAGTACCTAATAGATACTCAGCGCTAGCCGACTCCCCGCCTCCGGGTATATAAAATGAATAAAATTTCATCACTTCCCTGCCGGGTTGGGAATAGGTCTGGAGATGACAAGACAGCTCCATTCCATATAAATCCTTTCAACTCTCGGACAGGACTTGTGGAAGCAATTTGAATCCTTCGTGTTCACAGAAATCATTTTAAAGTAAAAAATATCCCTGCCTCTTTCTGTACGAAACACATTAGAATCTGGTGCACCCCTGTCCCTGCCAGTGAGTGATAGAAGGCCACACTGGGTTAATGTTTTCCACAGCTGAGGGAGCCATTCTATAATCAGACAACATCCCACCGCAGCGTTCACACACACCTAAAAACCCAGCAAGCCCCCAAAATGGAAAAGCAAAACCTTTTTTTCCCCAAATCAATCTCCTCTTTTGTCTTTCCTTGCAATTCTCAGTCTCCTTTCCTTTTAGTCATTTAGCTAAACTTCGGGTAGTGGGAAGCATTTGGCATGAAAATAATTCTCCCATAAAGCCTACCATCGTTTAAATACTTGCAGGAACCGTGCGTTTGAAATAGGCTGAGACGTCTGTAAAGAGCAGACTTTTTGCTCTGTGCCTTGGAGAGTTTAAAAGCCTGGGTCATTTCCTCGCACTGCTCTTCTCAGCCTGCATGAGGTACCACCTAAGTCAAATAGAAGTCACCATGCAGTTTTAAAAGGGAAAAAAGGGGGGGGGGGGGTGGCCTTGTGGGCAAAGACACTGAGATTCTATGAAAGAGGAATTCTTGAGCCTCTAATGTGACCCTCCCTCAGAAAACGAGCCTTGTCATCAGGGAAATGACCCCAGAACTACAAATATTTGGGTTTGTTCTACTTTTCAATTTACCGCTCCATTTCAGAGAAATTAAAGCGTCAACAACTAGTGTTTATGCAGGAGGCAAAAGCAGCCAAACAGCCACATATATCTCAGTTTCATTCAAAACCTGGGAAGGCAAATCAATGAAGGATAATGGAAAAGGATAAAATTAGCCCACGCAGGGAAGAAGCATATATTTGCTCCTAAGGTGACTCTTCTCAAATAAAAAAAAAAAAAAGAAAGAAAGAAAGAAAGAAAGAAAGAAAGAAAGAAAGAAAGAAAGAAAAGAAAAACAAACAAACATTAAAACTTTCACATTAAAGGACAGCCCCATGTTTCATCAAGGTGACCGTCTGCCAGGAAAACTGACGAAGAAAACATCATTATTTATTTAAACAAAAACTTGCAACCCCCAAATCAAGTGGGTCCCTGTTAAGAAAGCTTAACACTCCCTTCCATTCTTCCCACCGTCTATTTGTTATGTTTCCAATTAAGATTCGCCTACCTAAAAATAGGTAAAGTGGCACTCATGACTCCAGTTCATAATGTATTTTCTTTAAGCTACGTTCTGAAACCAAGCAGGATCCATAAATCATGTCTCTTCTCGCATGAAATGAGAAATGCTAGGGTCAACTAAAATTTCTGGGAAAGGTGGCGGGGGAAAGCCACCCCAGTTATGTTTCTGCAAGTTGCAATAATTTCAGGTGCCTCTTAGGAAAGGCATCAGGAATTCTCCAGGGCAAACACAAAGCTCCGCTGTCAGAGCTACCGGGGGAGGAGAAACCCCAGTATGTACAGTCCTCAGTCCCCGAGGTGACTCTCTGCTGCTCCTGGCCCGTACACAGCCTTCCTCTGCCTCCGCTCATCTTTCCTTTAGAAATTGCGGGCTGCCCCCTGCTGAATTGTGCAGTGAATGAGAAGATTTCAGAGACCTGAGAAAGGAAAGGAAAAGCTAGCTTGGAAGTCCGGGATGTTCATTCCGGAGCACACCCCTCAGGATTTACATACTCATTCAAACACTCACCACTGCCTGTATATTACTGAGCTTCCTTTCGACATCCCTTAGTATCGGGTGACGTGGGTCAGGAAGAGGGTGTAGTGGATAGCTGTTCTATCTATGACCTTGAAGCACCACCCCTAGAGATGTAGCAGGTAACTGCCCTACCTACCTATGACCTTGAAGTACCTGCCCCTGGTTTGTGGCTTGGAGCTACCCTTAAGACCTGAGATGCAGGTAGGCTCTCCCTTCTCTCCCTCATGGGCTTGGACTGCCTCGGACTGACTCGGGCGGCAGAAACAGCGTTCCAGAACCCGCAACACTTCTGTTCTGTACAGTGAGTTTTTCTCCCCTAATAAATTCCTTTGCCCTTTAAGTAGACTCAGTGGATTTCTCGCTTTAAGAGGGAATAGTGAATATTTCCCCTCTGCTTTGCTAATCCCAGCACTTGGGAGACAGAGGCAGGCGGATCTCTGTGAGTTTGAGGCCAGCCTGGGCTACAGAGTGAGTTCCAGGAAAGGTGCAAAGCTACACAGAGAACCCCTGTCTTGAAAAGCCAAAAGAAAGGAAGGAAGGAAGGGAGGGAGGGAGGGAGGGAAAGAAAGAAAGAAAGAAAGAAAGAAAGAAAGAAAGAAAGAAAGAAAGAAAGAAAGAAAGAAAGAAAGAAAGAAAGAAAGAAAGAAAGAAAGAAAGTTAGAATCCACACACCTCATGTTAAAAAAAGAAGCCCTTTCCTCGCTCTCCCCGGTTGAGCCACATACCATGTGCACAGGCTCACCCAAATTGAATGTGCCTGATGGGTTGGTGACTATACTTTTCAAATACGCTAGCTCCATTTGGGGCTGTTTTTGTTTTAGGGTCTGTTGTACCGCATAATTAGATGCAGAGCCAATCACAAAGGGTGCCATCTTATAAATCAAAAAAATCATGAAATAAATAGGATAGAAATTAGTGAAGAAGACACGTGACAATCCCTGACAATTGTTTCGGCTGTGTTTATTTCTACTCATTCTCTATTCAAGATGGTTGGACACTGGGTGGGAGGGGACAATCTCACAATCTAAAACAGCTGAGGAAAGCCACTACACAGGATTGACTCATAGGCTAGAGACAGATAGATGTCCTCCAGCTACCTACGAAAGACCAGGTAGGTAGCCTTGAAGTCACACAGAGCTGATTGGAACACTGACTACAGAAAGCTCCAAGTGAATTAAATTCTGACCAGAACTGTGCATTTCAACTATGCTGAGACTTTTGCAGAGAACAGAGTAATTTTTTTTTTAAATGCCAGACCACTTGGTTCTGTTGGTGTTATTTTTAACACGTGCTAAGTCCAGTGGAAGTGGCCACAGACACCTCAAAACAAAATGAAAGAAAAATAAAAAGTGTGGCATTCTGGGCAAAGATAGACATTTAAATTCTACAAAATAGTCTCCAAGAGGGTTGACCCTTTTTTGAAGTCGTTCCAAACAGCCAGGGAATCGTCCCCCTGGTGCTAACACCTGCTCTAAGTTCTGCTGTTCCATTTAGTGCTCTATTTCTGAGGAATCCAAGCATCAGCAACTGGTACTTGAGCAGGTGATAGGTCTTTTGTTTCTTGGTGTCTCAGAACGTGAGTTCCCCCTCATCTTCAGGAAGTATAATGATGATGTCTACCTCAAAGGCTGCTTGAAACCTTAAATGACAGAATGCCAGTGGACTTGCTTGGCACAACGCCCAGCTCTTGGTGGGAACTGAATAAAAGGACGCTGAAGATTCCTGACTATGTGAGCCGAGAAACCAACCTATAATAAACATCTGCCCATCATTAGCCAATCAGTAATGAGTACAATATGGTCTAGTCCCAAGCCAAACCCTCCAGCCTTAGCCTAGCTTTGACTCGCAGCCTGAAAGTGAAGAGGGTCTTCTTCAGACTGAAGAATCATGTGTTTATTTAAAAGAAGCTAAAAAACTGTTCCTGCATGCAATTATTTTTTTCACAACCTCCAAAAATCTAGGGAAGCTAAAGCATAGATTTCTTTTTTTTCTTTCCTTCTTTTTTTTTTTTTTTTTTTTTGTTGTTGTTGTTTTTTGTTTTTTGTTTCTTTGAGACAGGGTTTCTCTGTGTAGTTTTGGTGCCTGTCATGGATCTCCCTCTGTAGACCAGGCTGGCCTCGAACTCACAGAGATCCACCTGGCTCTGCCTCCCAAGTGCTGGGATTAAAGGTGTGCGCCACCACCACATGGCTAGATTTCTTAACTCAACCACTTCAGAGGTCATTTCTTCATTTAGATGAGCCTTAAAATTGATTATGTAGAACCAAGGAACCATTGGCAATTTAACATGTGATGATAATAACAATATCTATCACAGAATAATATTCCTTGAAGCCTGCTAACAATTGATAGCTCTCTCAACTATACAAGACAGCGATCACGCCCAATTTTTAAGGTAAGAGCACTGGAACTGAGAGATCATGGCTCATGGCCACAGTACTTGTAAGTCTTGGGTGGGAATTCAAACCCGGTTCCAAGGAACTCTGAAGTCTACACAATCTGACGCACTCTCGGTGACATTGCTCTACCTCCGCTGTCTCTGGGATTCTTTCTGCCCATAGAACATTCTAATAATCCTGTATCACTCACCATGGCAGAGCAACTGCAGAGGGTCCCGAAGAAATGGGTTATAAGCTAAATGCATGTGGTACCAAGCCCCAAAGTGGTCCACAAGAACCTGACACCTCGCCATCCCACGTTCAAGGTTGATTTGTGAGGCCAAAAGGAATCTTGCCAGAATGACACTACGTCATTCTCAAGACTAGATTATAAAAGGCATCCTGGAACCGGGATGTGGTTCAGCTGGTGCAGGCTTACCTAGTAGCCCATGCTCCTAAATTCTATCCCCAGAAAGCACGTTGGCATATACCCATAATCCCAGGGAAGCAGCAGCAGGAGGTTCTAAATTTGAAGGCCAGGTTAAGGCATTTGCTATTAAGCCAGACACCCTGAATTTGATCCCTGTGACCCACATGATAGAAGGAGAAAACTGATTTCTGCAAGTTGTCCTTTGACCTCTCCATACACGCGATAGCACACCTATGCCATACATAATTATCACACATGGATAGCACAGATACACACAAAATAAACATAAATTTTTTTAATTAAAAAGGTCACCCTCAGCTACATAGTGAGCTCAAGGCTAACCTGGGCTTCATGAGACCCTGCTGGTCTAAAGAAAAACAATAATTTTTAAAAGACGTTGCACATGCTGGCTTGCTCTCCTGCTTGTAGCACTTGATTTGGGGGATGTCAACTGAGATACCATGAAGATGTCTAGGCAGCCCCGTGGGCAGGTCACATTTCGAGAAACTGAGGCCTCATTCCAACTGTCCTCTGGCAAACACCCTGGAGGCAGAGCCTCCAGCCCCACCCCGGGCTTGGGATGCCTGTAGCCTTGCAGAACTCTGTTTCAACTCCTGATCCAGAACCACCCAGCTAAGCTGCTTCCCAATTCCTAGCACTTACATACCGTGCAGAACAAGAAATATCTGTTGTTTCAAGCCACTAAATTTGGGGGGAGTTTGTCGTGCGGAAATAAATTGCTAACACAGCATAAAAAATCAAACAGAGGTCAAGACAAAGGAAACCTTAGTCAAGGGAAAGAAAGCAAACAAAAGGTAATAAAAGGGTTTGGCATGAAGGCAGAGAATTGTTGTAGCGGAACACTAGTATCACTTGTAAGGACTTCCATAGTGCCCTTCTACGTGTTGAGTCTACGTTAACTTGTATAAGCAGTCCAACAATCCTATAAAGTAGCTCCAGAATTCTCTCCATTTTGCAGAAAGCAAATTGAACAGGAAACATCCTAAACAACGTGTCCAGACTGTGATACCTCAGTAACCCCCCCCCCCCACTCTATCCCCTACAGACAAAGAGAAGCTTAAACCAGGATTCCTAAGTGTAGATAAGAACTTAGACCCCTTTTCCCCGGGTGGCTTTATCTGCTACAGGGACTTTGGAAAACACAGAGTCAGGATATTTGACCAAAAGACTAAAAAAAGGGAGGCGGGTTAAAATAAATTATATGGTCTGTGCCTTTAAGAACTAGCCTCACAAAGAAAGGGGAGCGGCTCCTTCCAACCTTCCTGCTGTGAGTGAGAGATTTGGAAGAGCCTCCCGGGAGGCTTGTAAACTTAGAACACACCTCACTTTTGCATTCTGTACCTAAAGTCTCCAGTGGCGACTTTGGGGACACGATCTAGGCACAACAAGACCCTCACTCTATTGTCTCAAAAAGGGGGCCTTAGACAAAGATATCTCAATATAGATAGACCCAGGCCAGTTTCAAGTCCCCAGAAATGATGGCGCCAGTCCCAGGAACTCAAAAGAACAGAGTCAGGATGTCTGATGGTAACCAATTAACCACGAGATGCCCCTCTCCAGAGATAACATGACCAGACCCGGGAGAGGAGTTGTAAAACTCCTGACAGGGCAAACAGATAAGCTAGAATAAGATAAAGTCCAGGCCCGGGAAAAACTGGACCAATCAAGGATGGACCCGTACGAACCCCCTCCCCTCTAAGAAATTTTATGGGTTTTGCCTATAAAAACTAACTTCCCCAAGAAAGAGTAACTCTTCCCTGCCTCACTTGAGATGGCTTGAGATGAGTTCCCTGTCATGACTTGCAGCAGAAGTAAACCTTGCTTTTGCATTCTGGTATGCTCGTCCTTGGTGGTCTCTCTGGGGATTACGATCTGGGCACTACACAGACTGGTCAATAGGTGAACAGGAAAGCTGGGATTTCCTGCCCAGGTAGGAAAAGAAGTGTGGGAATACAGCCAGGGCCCCCAGGGTCGCGTCTGTGTAAAGTCCCAAGACTTCGGTGGGGTTCGCAGACCATTCTAATGATGAGGCTCATTATACAGCAATGCCCTGCTTGTTTCATTTAATCATCAAAATACTCCCAGAAGAGGATCAGTGAAGTTTTTTTTTTTTTTCCATCTCCATTTTACAGAGGAGAAAATTAAACCTAAGAAATTTAAGAAACTGGGTGGTGGCGGCGTGCGGCAGTTGGATCCCTATGAGTTTGAGGCCAGCCTGGTCTACAGAGTGAGATCTAGGATAGGCAGGACTACACAGAGAAATCCTGTCTTGAAAAAATAAAAATAGAGCCGGGCGGTGGTGGCGCACGCCTTTCATCCCAGCACTCTGGAGGCAGAGGCAGGCGGATCTCTGGGAGTTCAAGGCCAGCCTGGTCTACAGAGGGAGTTCCAGGACAGGCACCAAAACTACACAGAGAAACCCTGTCTCGAAAAACCAAAAGAAAAAAGAAAAATAGGAAGGGAGGGAGGGAGGGAGAAAGAAAAGAAAGAAGCCGCACGTGGGTCCCTGAATTTGTTACCAAGAGTCTTATTGGGAAATGGGGTGGGGGTTCCAATCCTAAATTAGGTCTGCAACTCTGGCATGCTGAACCCCTCCCTATTAACCTCCCCTGGGAACCAATTTACCTCTCAAATTCCCGGGGTGTGCATGGGGGAAGTGTTAAAAAGGAGACAGCCTGATCCCGGTGTGCCACCTTAATTTCAACCAGGAGAAATCACATTTATATCAAGGCAGAATCATACCACTGTTGGAGATAAAGTTAAGCAAACAACAGTGGTATAATTAAAGTCAGAGCTTGAGGCCTCCTTCCAAGAGAATAAAATTGAAATAGCTACCATTAGCCCCAACCAAAAATATGATTTAATTAAATATGCAGGCACATTGTTGAAGAGTAATCATTAAACCAGCCTCCAAGGGGGGAAAATGTATTTGCTGGTTAATTTAAAAATAAATAAATAAAAACTGTGTTACTGATTTCTCCCCCAATCTCGCTCCCCAACAATTCAGTGTAGAAATTCAGCCGGGTTAAAATATGAAGGTACCGATGACAGAAAACCCAGAGGTTCTGACTCGCCTAGGAGCTGCACTACTAAAGAAAGCTACCCTTTCTTCCCCTACACACACACACACACACACACACACACACACACACCACTTCCATTTCTATGGAACTACAAGTCTACGTTCCCATCACATCATTGCGGGAACCCCCCACCCCCACCCTTAGTTGAGTTTTTATTTGAGTTGGAGAGAACAGGGTGTGATCTGCATGTCAGAGGTTAGTTAGTACAGTGCCCTCCTGGTCTGGGTGTTCGTCCTCAGGTCTGCTGTGAGGACTAACGTTTGCACTAATGACTGTTTCCAATGCTATTATTGGTGAGGCAATTAAGCCTTGCAGACACTGAGCGGAGGGGCCGGTCTGCAGGCGGCGGCGGGCCTCTGGGTAATCAATCAAGTTTCTCTGCTGCACTGTCAATCAGAACGGAGCCTGAGTGGCATCTATTGACGCTTCTCAGCATGCGGGCGCTTTTCCGCTCCCTCACCTCTTTGGAGTTCACGGTAATATGGACTCTGAGCCTGCTGCTTTTTCCATCATAGAGCGGAATTTTTTCATTTTTCTCTGCTTGTGTTGATTCTCCCCCCCTGTTTTATCCTTTCAAGACTATCATAAAAAAATATAGTATTCAACACAAATCCCCCAGAGGGCTTCTTGGCTATGGTTTCAATATATATTATTCTGTATCTCATTTCTCTTCCGACCCCCTCACACTACAACCGGCGATCCTTCAACGACCTCAAAACACCTGTACTCCATCTCTTTCAATGTTTCTGACCGAGTACCTACCACTGCTCCGCAGGGTCCAGGATGGCCTGCCTGATCACCAACAGCAAATTGATCTCTCCATGTCAGACAGTACCTATTTTTATTTTGTATTGAACATTGACAAATTATAATTGTGTGTGTTTATGAGGTATAAGGCAATGCTCTAAATCATGTTTGGGTACTTTTCCTTTATTCCTTCAATCAGAAACCACATCCCCCCCTATTGGCCAGTATTTCCCCATCTCCACTCCATCCCCCCCAAAAAGGTTCTCATTGTGTCATCAAACTTAGGCAGGTACCTCGCGTGCTGAGTTTTCAACACTACCCTAATTTCAAATAATCTGGTCCTCAGACCAGGACTCCCAGTTTGGGCTTGCAAAATCTGGTCAAAGTACACTAAAAGATTATTTTAAGTAACTGGAGTACCAGTGCATTTCAACAATGTACACTCACAAAATCAGCAGCACCAAAAAAGCACCTAGCTCAATGAGAAATCGCACCTTCATGTTCCGTAAACAAAAAAAGGAATCTTCGGCTCATTTGGAATTTCTTAGTATCTGTGCCTCTCCTCCACCTGGCTATAGTAGGTGTGGGAGCCCAAAAGCTTGAGCTTGTAAGTGCACACACACACACACACACACACACACACACACACACACACACACACGCACGCATATGCACATGAGTGGGCTTGTCCCTTCCCCATCCTCAGACTCAGGCAAACCTTGGCTATACTAGTATGGGGAAATGCAGTATAGTGAAATCTTTTGCCCTCTACTCTGCACAAGTCCCGGGGTCGCGTTCTCCTGGCTTAACAACTCATAAGTAACTTCTTCACTCTATCCATTCACAAGCAGCACCCACGACAACTGCCAATTTGTTACCAGTCTCTTGACAGCTTCTTTCACACATGAAAAATGGGAGTATAATCTCTTTTTATGAAATCTCTCCGTGAAAAGGACTGTTGTCAGCACAAAAAATAATCAGTTTACCCAACAGTATCTTAATGAGCAAGCAAAGCGGAGCAGCCAGACAGTAATAACACCTGACACACTGAGCCCTGATCAGGGTCCAGGCATGGTGCCAAGCACAGCACCTACATCCTCTTTTTACATCCCTACTACACCCTGTCAGATGGGGCCCTGCTGATCGACACGCTGTGCCGACGAAGGGGCTTGAGGATACAGCAGAGCCAGCTCTCCATCCCAGATCAGCAGGCTCCAGTTTCAAAATACTTTGTTACTCTGCTTACACAGTCTAGCCTTGGCACTCTCCGAGGAGCAGGTTTTGATGTTCCTGGATTACAAACTCTCTGGGGTAAACACTCTTGGACTGGATCTCTGCCTTACCAAGCAGTGTTCAGATAGAGCATGCTCTCCCCCTGCAATAGGAGAGAAGAGCCCTTCTCATTCTCTGGGATGGCAGAGAGGATTCTGGGAGTCTGGTCTCTGTAAAGTGGTGAATTGGCAGCTTCCTGCCTAGCTCAGTCTCCTGCGTGCTCAGTTGTTGTAAGAGTTCAGTCCTTTGGGCCTGGACTCATCACCCAGCAACCCCCGGACTCCTCATGCTAGGTTCTGGGGTACCCAGCTTCTGCCAGTCCTTCTCCAATCAGCATGAAACTTCCACCTGCTCCAGACCCCGAGTTCTGCTTGACACACAGATCAGTGTCACCCTTTAGCTGTGGGAGGTGACAGAAGCTAAATGTTGTTTCACTTTGACCATCTCACCCCCACCCAACCCTTACCCTCTCTTCTCCATGTAAATACACTTCCTTCAATCCAATGTCTCCGTTATCAGTCTTCCTTGGGAACATATCCCCACCAAATCTGCTCGTCTTTGCCCAGTGTAGGGCTCTCCAAAGAAGTGGTAACATTTAAACTGATCCTTTCATCGTTATGCCCACAAAATGCTGGGTTTAAATCACATATAGCAATATGTATAATATATTACACATAGCATCTATTATAAAATATTTCTATTTTTTGTTTTATATGCATGGTTATTTTTCCTGAGTGTATGTCTGCGTACCATGTGTGTGTGGTGCCTATGGAAGCCAGAATGGTTTTTTAGCCACCTATTTTCTCTAAGAGAAAAGACTGCCTGGCACTGAGCTTTGACTATCTCCCAGACAGACCATGCCCCCAAAGGAATACCTTCCTAGACCTCCTCAAAGATCTGTGATCCTATTCCACAGACAGTCTATAAGCCAGAGAAAACACATCTAAGGACCAACAACCACTCCTTGGGGCTTCCTCTGGACAGTGACCTCAGGCCACCAGATCCTCTCCCGGCTGACTGAGATACTCTGGGACACAGGATTGGAGAACAATGTCAGGGTAACAGGGGTCGTGAGCCTGGGCTTTGGCCACGGCAAGTTAGGCGTTGATGTAGAAGGTCGGTCACAGCATGGGGGAAGACACTGCCTGGAGCAGAGTAGACACTGTAGAAAAGCATGAGCCGTGCAGGTCTAGTTTTTATAAATATGATTTTTTAATGGGAAGAGGATGAAGGTTGCCTGGGCCTTAGGAGTAGAGAGGGACGTGTTTCAGAGTAGGAAGGGAAGTTAGACATGAATAAACTGTTTGCCCAATGAGAGAAAGGAGGGAGAGAAGAGGGGGTACACAGAAGAAATAGGAAGAGGAAGGGAGAAAAGCAGACAATGCTGATGTCCTCTAGAGTAGGCATGACATCCTAAATCCTCATCAATGATAAATTTGCCCTCTGAAGTCAGTTAAACTCCTTAACTAGTCTCAGCTAAAGTAAGAAAAAAACAATCTTTCCCCTGCCAGGCAGGGATTTACATTTTGTTCCAAAGGCAAATTGTATAATGCTGATGGTAGGAAAAAAAAAAGAGGAAAGTGGTGGTCTCAGAGTCCTACCAGTGAGGGTGGCGTGAACAAAAGGGTCCAGCGCTCGTTCTGTTGTTCCAAGCAAAGCAAACAGTAAACATGCACCTCGCTGCCAATCACACACTCAGCCCATCACTACCGCTGATCACCATTTGCAATACAGTCCTCACTCCAACTTCATCCCAACCCCATTGCCCCTGTTGTGTGATTATTAAACTCTTCCATAAGCCATCCCGTTTGCAGGATAGTTTCCTTTCCACGGAAAGCAAACACGTTTTAGTTCCATGTTGGCTGTTTGTGGGGGTCTTTTGCCCATTCTGTTTGCCTAATTCTCTCCTTTTATCGGGAAAGCTGGGCACTGAAATGAGTTATTGAAAAGTCAAAGTCAACCGAGAGCACCGTTTTGTTCCAGCCTTTGCGGAGTGAACGGCAATGGCTCCATGCCTTGACGAAACTGCAAATACAGTAGTGTCAATGTAGCGCTTGGCATGTGGACCACAGGTGTCTTATCACAATTATACCCGGATGTCAAACATCGGCGTTGGTATTGAAAGCCCAGGGAGTTGGAGAGGGTTTAAGATGGGTCGTGTCTGTCTTCTGCAAGAGTTCAAGTGAAGCAGCACTATTTTAACCCAGCAGGGGTTGTTCCTAACTAGCCATTGACAAGAAAGAGTTATGCAGGTACTTACTATTTATAACCCATGGCCACATCCACAAAATACTTCCTCCTCTGTCGATAGACATTGTCCTTAAATCCCTTGAACAGAAAAGAGATTAAGTTATGCCGGGCGGTGGTGGCGCACGCCTTTAATCCCAGCACTCGTGAGGCAGAGGCAGGCGGATCTCTGTGAGTTCGAGGCCAGCCTGGGCTACCAAGTGAGTCTCAGGAAAGGCGCAAAGCTACACAGAGAAACCCTGTCTCGAAAAACCAAAAAAAAAAAAAAAAAAAAAAAAAAAAAAAAAAAAAAAAAAAAAAAAAAAAAGAGATTAAGTTATTTAACAAAGTGCCGGAAAAATTAGCCACAGAAGGCCTAAAAGAAAATCACTGTGGTGTTTATTGACTGTTGAATTCAAATGTAAATCTTATCCTCAGATGACCGGCTGGATGACACAGGCAAATGCGAACTGTGCTTACAATAAAACCTCTTTCCATTTGGATCTACTGATTTGGGATCTGTGGGAATTCAGGCCAGAGTTTACCTTTCCACTAGGCAAGGAGCATGGCTTAGTTAAGTAAATGAATACTTTGCACAGCATCTTTAGGTTTTCAAGTATCATTTGCAAGTAATTGATCTTAGTAACAAGTTAATCTTAGCCTATTCATTAAAATAGGTTTAAGAGGTTTAACCAAATTTTAATTGCTGTGTGTAAATAACTAATAAACCTAACATTTATTAAAGACTCAGTCGCTCTGAGTGCTTATCAAATCCCCAAATTAGCTCAAATTAAAGAGGTTTTGTTGTACTTTATGATCACACCATGTAACACTAGGAAGAGCCTCATGCACAAGGGAGGTTGGCTCTATCCATTCCACCCAGGGGCTCTCAGTCACGAATGCGTCTCAGCCAATTGCAAGGTTTTTATCTAAACTCTGAAATAGTAACTTGAAAAATATTTTTATCTAACCTCATCCACTTGGGAAATTAAATACTGAGTCTGTCATTTCTCAGTCAAGGGGACTCCTAAGAAGACTTCCTGTTCCACTTCCTGGTCTGCTCAGCCCATCTTCCCTCACGTGGGCGGACTTCTCGTTTTTTTCCTTTTCACACAGAGACAACCAATTCTTTCCAGACTTGTTTCTTCGCGGTGTCAAAAAGTCCTGGAGAAACTGTGTCTATTTCTTACTTGTATTAAGCCTGTACCACCAAGACAAGCTGTGGGAGGCCAGTCCCCACATTTATTTACCCCAGGGACTCTTGAGGAGTGAGGGATAAGAGCTTTAGATAGAAATAAAGGGGGAAGAGAAACAGATAGAAACTCAGGGTAGCCTCAGGTGGGCCTGGATCCTTATCCACCGGCCCAGAACTTTATTCCAAAGGGCTTTTTATAACAATGTCAAGGGAAGGGGCAAAGGACCTTCCCGTTGATAGACACAGCCCAGTGTAGACCCTACCAAACACCTGGTACCCAGGCCCGTGGTCCAATCAACCTCTTATGCAGTCCTGCTGGGTACGGCCACTAGGAGACCTAGGTGGGCTCCAACAACAAGCAAGAGTGTAGTCGGCAGGGTCCATAAGATTCAACAGTAAAAGAGGTACCCACAAGGGCTTAGGCTACCGAAGTAACAATGTAGACACTTCTGCAAGGTGGGATGCTCAAAAGGAACACAAACTCATTTAAAACAGCCCAGTTCTCTTGTCTGGCTGAAAGAGAATGGGCCCCTCAGGGCCAGGAATCTTCCTGGGGCTGTGTGCTGGACACAGCTGAAGAATTACCTTACTTTTGGAACAATAAGAGTTAGTAATGGAAGAGGGAGAGAAGTGCCTCCTCAGATCACTCTAAGACCCTGTAAAAACGAGGTATCCCACCGGGCGGTGGTGGCGCACGCCTTTCATCCCAGCATTCGGGAGGCAGAGCCAGGTGGATCTCTGTGAGTTCGAGGCCAGCCTGGTCTACAGAACGAGTTCCAGGACAGGCACCAAAACTACACAGAGGTATCCCACACACAGTAACCAGCATTTTCCTCCTCCTTGAGCTTACAATTCAGGCTGTTTAAACAAAGGCTCTTAAGCAAGCTTATAAAACCCTAAAATGCCTATAGACAAAGCTTGTGACTAGTTACCACATTTACAAATGGGTCTTTGGCCTAAATAAAAGATCTCCTCCTGAAGAGGGTAGACAGAATCCTGCTGGAAAGTGAGTTCTTCACTCACTAGTAAAACAAGCACATTTATGATTCAAAATGAAAGTAGGCCATGAAAAGAGGAAAAAGTCCCATGAAAAGCATAGCATCTGTCCCCTGGTTCCTGCCAGGATGGACACCATGGCAACTGCATCATAATCTGCTGGCTTCCAGGAGAATCTCAACGCTCTCCTCAGCAAACACCTGCACCTTTTCCAGGGACTCGCGAGAGAGATTTCCTCATCATGCCTCATTAGCCTAGAGTGGCAGTGATTACACAAATGTGGTGAGGGATCCAGAGCCTCCTGGATTCATCCATGGACTGGCAAAGTAAGAGATGCTAGCTAGCTGAACCAGCCATTCCAGACACAGCATTTTTGGCCACCCACTTTGAACTGAAGCCAGAGATAGGGTACCGGATAAAATACAAGATGCCCAGTTAAATTTCAATTTCAGATAAATGACAAGTTTTTCCAATTTTACTGGGCAACCTTATATATTTATTTATATAAAAAAAAAATCTGGTGACACTGGTACCCAGAGAGAGCCTCCAATACAACCCCGCCCCCAAATTAAATCAAAGGGAACTGAAGACTCATCCTGAACCCTAATGTGCCCACTTTAATTTATGCTGCCACTCAAGCATCTCCAGCAACTCGACCCTGGTGTGATATTAGAACCATTTGGGGAATTTTAATAATACTTCAAACCTGGCCCTTTCCCCAGAGGTTCTGATTTAAGCTCTGAAGAGTGAGGACATAATAGTCCTCCCTTTTTTTTTTTTTTTTAATTTCCCACAGGTGATTGAAGTGGGACTCTAGGGCTGAGACTCACTGAGCTAGGACATTAATTCTCACCCTTTGATCACATCGGAGTCTGCTACAGACCATGTTCCACACAGATGCCCCAATCCGTGGGTGGAAAGCCTCCCTCCCTGGGCTCCTGCCGGGGTGTCTTGAGGTTTCATTTATCTCAAGAGTGGAGATGTCTTGAACCACACCTTGGAAGACGCTTCCTGTCTAGGCCCTGGCAAGTCAAAAACGTGGACCCGTATCCCCAGTGTGAGCCTCAACTGGGAACTCTCAAGAAATACAGACTCTTACGCCCTAGGAAGGCATGTCGTCTACATTTCAAAATTCCCAGGCAATTGATTTGTCTATTAAAATTTGAGAGCCGTGGGCCCATACATTTAACACTTTCACAAAGCAGCATTGAAGGAGGCTTTTTTCTTTTGGGCCACCAATCGGCTCCCAAATCACAACACAGCGTCTTATTATTAGTTTCAAATGCTCGGCCTAGCTTAAGCACGTTTCTGGCTAGCTCTTTTAACTTGGATTAACCTGTTTCTCTTTATCTACTTTTTGCCTCGGGGCTTATTACCTTTCTGACTTCTGTATATCTTACTTTCACGGCTTCTCTGGCAGCTGGCTGGTGTCTGCCTGGCTTCTTTCCCTGGGCATGCCCCTCCTCCTCTCCTTCTTCTCTCTCATTCCTCTTGTTCTTCTTCTAGATTTCTCCTCCTATTGATTCTCTCTGCCTGCCAGCCCCACCTATCCTTCTCTGCCTAGTTACTGATCGTTCAGCTCTTTATTAGACCAATCAGGTGCCTTAGGCAGGCATGGTGAAACAGACGCAACACATCCTTACATCACTAAACACACATCCTTACATCATTAAACAAATGCAGTGTAAACAAAAGTAACCCACCTTTACACAGGTAAAGTAATAGTCTATAGCCTAAACCAATGTAACACATCTTTGCCTAGTTAAAATAATATTCCACAACACAGCATGATTTATATTCCAAGCCCTCCCTGAACCATCCCATGGCAAGAGTCCCTGTGTCTATCTTAGAACTGTAGTCATCCTTAGATGTTAAAAAAGTGCTTAGACAACTCGGCCCATCTACATCAAATACAAACTCACAAAAGCACCAACTTACCAATATCAGATTTTGCACATTATGAACATTTGGTGTGCTTATAAAAGCACGTATATGTGGTTTAAAAATGACAAGAGACGTAGGGGATTGCTAAGTACTTGCAATTATTTAGAGTGGCTGTACAGAAAATAAGTGGTGGTATCATAAAGCAGGTGGAATTGGGAGCGATGAAATAAAATTAAGCACAGAAAAATTTCCTCTTGACATGGAACACAATTTGTTCCCAGCAAGGTCAGTGGCTCCTGTGGTGGTTTCGTTCAAATGGCTGTACTCCTTCCTCCAGGTTAAGTAGTTTTGAAAACTTCACTAAGGGAGCTTTTAGAAATGGGAGGTTCTCAAAAGCCCCTCCACTGTCTATGTATTGATCTGCATGGTTTAATACAGCATCTCCTTACTGAATTTAAGCATTTCCTGTTGCCAAATTGCCTTTCGGTAGCTTTATTAACTAGGCTTTTCAAGCACACCTTTGAGAGCAATAAGAATTTTCATGTCCACTTTTTACATTAAAGAACCCTAAGGTGCAGAGGTCCATGGACCTCACCAAGGTCATGCTGCCAGTTAGCAGCTGGCATCCTCGCAGTCTAGACCCTCTGGATCATTTAAATCAGCTTGCACTAATCCCAGCTCCCCTGGGATTGGGAGAGGGGAAATAACTAAGTCTTTAGTAAAGATCACTAAAGTCGCTATTTAACGGGTTTTCTGTAGTGGTTGTATGAATTGCTGTGAATTTTTATGCTATGCTACAAATATAACACACTGTGCCTACATTATTTCAGCTTTTCACAAATAATGCAATGCTATTAGGTGTGCTGAACCACTTATTTGAACTGGTTTGAATTGGTATGTTATGCCAAATAACTACTCTGAGTTAAATTTCGTTCACGTCGAACTTGTCGTGGACCCTGAATTGAAGAAGTGTGGATTGGTGAAAGCAGGTCCCAGGTGCTGTTGATGCTGCCAATCCTATGCCCAGACTTAGGTACCACTATTCAGGGTACAGTGATACAAGCACATTCTCTTTAGGTTTCCTCTGCTTAACTCGTGTGAGTTTCTGTAAGCCAATACTCTCATAAGATATAACATAACATGCGTCCGCTAAGCATGACGGATCTGCTAAGATTTCAGTGTTCTATCCGCCCACTTCTAGATGCTGGGGGAGGGAAAAAAGGCTCATAATGAATGTGTATATTGCTTACTTCCCCGTACTTCATTCTGGCCATAAAGAAGTTCCAGGTCTCTTGTGTTAAATAAAAACTGATATAAAATGGGGCGGGGGAGAAAAATGGGAAATGCTGACCCCAGTGTCGTATTTCTCTGAAGATGGTCACTTTTATTGGAGTAGAGGAGGAAATGGTGGTAGATAGATTCAGAGTAGATGTGGGAAAGGATGCCTCGTCCATCAGAGCCTTATTTTAAAGCCCTTCTGCCTTTCCATTGAGACTGAAGTCAAGCACATAACTCTACTTCTAACTACCTCCAGTCAAGGAAAATGGCAAGAATTTTATTCTCTCACCGAGCCCCATCACATCTAGTCTTCTCTAGTTTCCCAAAGGTGTGATCAATTTCAGTTCGTCGTTCTTCCAAGGGTCACCATCTGCAAGTATATTTTAGGCTGTCTAATTCCCACAGAAATATTCTCCAAGGCATACAGTTTCCTCCTCTACCCAGCCCTTTTATAAATAAACTCTATGTGGAAATGCCATCTTTCTAGCCTCCTTCCAACCAACACATGTACAGGGAAGCTTAATCATCTGAAGGTCTGCGCTCAGTCATGGGGGATAAATACAAAGCTGCTCTATAGGAAAGCGTTGCAGCACAGACCACGCATGGCATGGCACGAACTTGGCAGAGCTGGGAGAGAACAGGTAAAAGAGATCCAGCTAGATACTTACTGGGTGGTCTGCATCAAGCTCGGACCCGTACATGAGAACTCTGCGAGAACACCTGTCTAACTCGGAGATCTTCCGAGGGAACCACAGCACGTCCTCCAGGTCTGTTGAAAACAGAGCAGGTTCCGTCATATCAGATCATAGGCTCTGCTTTCCCCCTTGGCAACATTTGTCAGATTGCAAAATCACACAGCAAGCAAAAAAAAAAAAAAATCACCCTTGCCTTCTTCCTCTGTCCAAATGTTCTCAGGCGGATTCAATGTCACAATGGTGGTCTGAAATTTCAGCAACTGAATGAGCTCATTGAATTCTGTTTTGCCACATTCGCAGTCCACGAAGATTTCAACTTCAGAACTTCTTCGCCGGGATTTCCTGGATTCAATATGAACCATGTTGACGTGTTTTTCCTGTGGACACATGAGTTAATAGCTCTGAATCGCCCTCAGGTCACAGTGAATGAAATGCTAGTCTTGTGCAGTTATCAAAGAGTGTTTAGTACCTACAAAAGAGGATTCACTATGCTTTGGTTGATTAACAGGTGAGAAGGTTGCCAGCTACTATTTTTATTAATAAGGAAGACTAGTTGCCATGTCTCCGAGTGGGTTGTCCTGTCTCATAATAAAGAGAGGAGAGTACTGAAGACCTATAAAAGGCACTATAAAATACATCCTGATTGTCAGCCTCATTTCTCAGAGGGGTCCACGTCCCCCTGCTACTGAGTGATGATTGACAAAGACATTAGACTGCCTATTACATTACCATAATGTAATATCCTAAAATTTGTATTTTCTTACCCTTGAACAACACAAAACTCCACATCGCCATCTTACAATCATGAAAGGCTTACTTTGAAAGTTTAGGAATAAAGCCTCATCTAGAGCCAGACATAATGACTCAGACCTCAAATCCCAACACTGTGATGGCAGAGGTGAGAGGATTGCAAATTTCTCTAAGCCACATAGTGAGACCCTTTTACATATAATGATCATTTAAAAACAAAAAATAAAGCAACCCTTTTTTTAAAAAAGTGAATAATAGAAATGACAGGCAGAAAATGGGAGGGGTGTGCAAAAAATGCCTAGGGCTTGGAAAACATTGAGCAAAGCATAACCCAAATTTTAGGGAAACAGGGAAGCATTCAATGAAGAGGCGGGGCACGGTAATAATACCCACTAAATAGGACCACATAGTAACCCCCTTTGGCATCTGCCAGGCTAGCTTCCCCTGGAGATATATTCCATAGCTGTCCTTTTGTGAGTCTCCTTATAACAAGCTTTTCCGGGAAGAACAGTAACTTGAATGCTTAAAGATGTGGTTTACAGACTATGACCCACAGCTCCAGAGAAGCTAGCTAACAAGGAGGATCCTAAGAGGGACACTGAGGAGGATCCAAGAGTAAACTGGAGATGGAGGGCAGGCAATGGAGGGTAGGGCATGGGGGATGAGAACATAAGGGAACGGGATGGTCGAGCTGGAACAGGGACAGAGTGGGAGAGCAATGAAAGAGACACCATGATAGAGGGAGACATCATGGGGACAGGGAGAAACCGGGTGCTAGGAAAGTTCCCAGGAATCCACAAGGATGACTCTAGCTTAGACTACTAGCAATAGTGGAGAGGGTGCCTGAGCTGGTTTACCACAGTAGTCAGATCAATGAATACCCTAACTGTCATCATAGAGCCTTTCTCCAGTAAGTGATGGAAGAAGATGCAGAGATCCACAACCAAACAAGCTCCAGGAGTCCGGTCAAAGAGAGAGAAGAGGGATTCTATGAGCAACGGGCACCAAGATCATGATGGGGATACCTACAGTGATAACCAAACCAAACTAGTGGGAACTCATCAACTTTAGACCAACACCTGTGGAGCTTCCATGGGACTGGCCTAGGCCCTCTGTGTAAGTCACACAGGTGTGTAGCTTGATCTGCTTAAGGGACCCCCTGGCAGTAGGATCAGGATCCATCTCTGGTGCATGAGCTGGCTTTCTGGAGCCCACTACCTATGGTAGGACATGTCGCACAGCCTTGATGCAGGGAGAGAGGCTTGGACCTGCCTCTATCGAATGTACCAGGCTCTGCTGACTCCCCATGGGAGGCCTTACCTTCTTGTAGGACGGGATGGGGCGTGGGTTTGAGGGAGGCTGGAGGGGCAGGAGGAGGGAAGAAAGAGATCTGTGATTGGTTTGTAAAATGAATTTAAAAACTTCTTAATAAATATACATATATATGATTTAAGAAAAAAAAATGTAGTTTAACAGGCTACAATCCACAACCCCAGAGAAACTAGGTAAAAAGATTGATCCTAAGAGAGATACACATGGAGGATCCCAGGAAGGGAAAATAGTTAAGCTCTCCTGGGTAAACTGGGATGGGGTAGAAGGGAAGGGATGGGGGATGGGAACAAGAAGGACTGAGATGGCCAGGTGGAGGGAGGGACAGAGAGGGAGAGCAATGAAAGGGATATCTGGGTAGAAGGAACCATTAGGGGGTTAGGGAGAAACCTGGTGCTAGGGAAAACCCCAGGAATCCACAAGGATGATACCAGCTAAGACTTAGCAATAGTGGAGAGGGTGCCTTACCTTCCCCTATTATTAGATTAGTGACTACCCTAATCATCATCATAGAACCTACATCCAGTAACTGATGGAAGCAGATGCAATGATCCACAACCAAGCACTGGGCTGAGCTCCTAGACTTCAGTTGAAGAGAGGGAGGAGGGATCACAGGAGCCAGTGAGGTCAAGATCATGATGGGGAAAACCAGAGACAGCTGACCCAAGCTGGGAACTCATGGACTCTGGCCTGTCAGCTGGGGAACATGCATGGGACCGAACTAGGCCCTCTGAATATGGGTGGCAGTTATGTGGCTAAATCTGTTTGGGGAGCCCCTGCCAGTGGGACCAGGACTTATACCAGGTGCATGAAATGGCTTTTTGGAACACATTCCCTAGGGTGGGAGACCTTGCTCGGCCTTGACACAGGGGGAAGATTGGTTCTGCCTCAAATGAGTATGCCAGACTTTGTTGACTACCCAAGGGAGGCCTTACCCTCTCTGAGGAGTGGATGGGGGGGTTTGGGAGAGGTGGGAGTGGAGAGAGCAGGAGAAGGTGAGGGAGGGGGAACTGAGATTGGGGTGCAAAATAAAAACTTTTTTTTAAAAAAAATAAGTAATTTTTTAAAAAGTGGTCTAAGTTTCCCATTGGTACACGTTTCTCCCACGATGATTGTAAACTAAGGTCCTCTCCATGCCCTGACCCATCACTCCAGAGGCCACCCTCTGGATCTCAGCCCAGTTTCAGATACAAGCCGAGATGTTCTAGCTCTCGCTCTTTTTTTTTTTTTATTAAGCTTCGAAATAATGCTCTATTTTATAAATTGGCTAATGTAATAAAAGTGGGGTTAATATTAAGTTCAAGGCCCAAGAGACTCCGCGTTCATTGTGCCATCTGGGGCTTGTAATGTTTGGTTGAATCCGGGTAGATCTTTTTAAGACCAGGACACTGAGGTCCCAGTGGGTTAAGAGTTTATCTAAGGCCTGGTGAGTAGCTATGGCAGAGTGCAAATCCAAAGAGCAAACCCTTTCTCCGGGGACTTCTCCACGGCACCCAGCTGTCTAATTGAATTGGCTCGCCTTTGGGCATTGTGTGGACACAGCCCCCACGTGGCATAATTATGTGTAAAATACTACTCCAGCTTTCCATTAACACTGCTAATGGTACCTGATCCTTTCTTTAAGGCCAGAAGGGAACGAGAAAACATTTTCTGAATCAGGTTAATTCCCCATCTGTGATCATCTAGAGGCGTCATGAATAATGCCTCCTGTCTGCATTTAGCAAACACTCTCCTATTATTTCACCCCCAACAACCCGGTTAGGTTGGAATTATCATTATTGCTATTTTACAAACGAGGAAATTGAACTGAGGAGGAAGTAACGGCTCGACCACCAAGCCGAGCACAGGTCCAAATTCCCTAACTGTGTGTCTACTGTACAAGGCACCAGGAAGAGTCAAACTCTTCATCTTACAACTCTGGCTACCAGCCATTGCACTCAGCACATGCATAAGGGTTTTTACTTAAGGTGTGTTGGAGCCCACAGAGGTTTCCTGGTGAGATCTGAGCTTGCTTTCCACAGCAGGGCTGCATAAGAGAATGGACTGACTGCGTGCATGGCTACCAGGTGTTTGGAAGGGTCTGCACTTGGCTGTGTTAGGGGGAGGTCTTTTGCTCCACCCCTTGGCATTCCGATAAATAGCCCTTTAGAAGCGACAGAAGGGGCTGGTGGGTTTTGACCCAGACCCTTCAGAGGCTATCCTGTGTTTCTATCTGTCTCTTTCCTCTATAGGTCAATCTAATTATTTCTCACTTCTCCCTGCTCAAGAGTACCCTGCGGGGGGAGGGGGTAGTGGGGGCAGGTCCCCCGCAAAGATGGAGGAAACACCATCTTTCAAGGTATTCTTCACCCAAGTTCTTTATTTAGGACTTAATACAAGGACTTAAGCTGAAGGCCATGCCAGACCTTTCTCTAAGATACTCCTTCAATATATAGCTGGACAGTAATTCTGCTTTACATAACACACATTATTAAGGAAATACCTGTGTTCACATATCCCACTTTATGCAATAAATATGCCCTCATTACATGAGTACAGTTCAAATTTGGTAAACCAAAGCAGGGTAAAGACTCTTGATATTTTGAAGCACCTTTGACATGTGTGTGTGTGTGTCTGTCTGTCTATCTGTCTGTCTGTGTTTGCATTTTCAACTGCAAAGCTCACATTTTTGAATTACAGGCTTTCTCACCTGGCAACAGCGAACAGGGTTCCTGGTAGGCTAACTCGGAATTAATAAATCACAGTTCACATGAACCTGCTTGTTTCACTGTTGGGCAGAGCAAACTTCCCCTTGTAAAGCCTGGTGACAATTTGTTCCTCTGACTCCCGCCCCCCCCCCCCGGTATTATCCAGAACTGGATTCGGGAATGCCTGCACTTACCTGGAAGAGCCTCAGAGCTTTCACCAGCCCGCCGACCTCGTTCTTCAAGGAGAACACCACGGCTGTCTTTCCGCTCTCCGTACCATCGCTTCCTTTCCTGTCCTCACTTCGGCTGGCCAGAGCTTTATTTAGCTTCAAGAAAGTAGAAGCACAGAAGTCATTTGGATTCCAGAGGTTTCTATGATATAATTCTTCTAGAGATTCAGAAGCCCCAGCCATCACAGAAGCTCAAAGTGGAGTCCTTATGGTGCTCAACTGTCTTAAATACTAGTCTGATTATGGTGAGATCCTCTTTGCACTGTTTCAAGGTCGTGTCTAGAGAATTAACTTAAGGGAAGGCCAGGTTTCCTTTGGTTTGATGGTGACAAAAATCTGATTATTAGTAAGGTTAGTGGATCGCCACCTTCCTAGTGCTGTGACCCTTTAATACAGTTCTTCATGTTGTGGTGACCCCCAACCATAAAATTATTACCATTGCTACTTCGTAACTGTAATCTTGCTACTGTTATGAATTGTGATGCAAATATCTGATAGTTCTGAGGGTCTTAGGCAACTCCTGTGAAAGAATTATTGGACCCCCAACCCCCAGGGGGGTCATGACCCACAGAGAGAACCACTGAGATAGACTAAAGTAATATATGGATAATTCCTGCCTTTCTTTTCAGGCTAGTTTTGCAGCATAAAATCTGATTCTTTATCTTAGTTGGCTCATATGTAAACCATATTGATTAGCAAATATACCAAGCATAACACCAAACATAGTTTTGGCAAGAACAAATGTAGCTTCAATGAAGTCTCTAACACAAAAGTATTTATTGCATTCTGAAACACATCAGTATATGTATAGAAAAGGATAATTTCTCCATTGGGATCCACATTACTATCACAAACCATCCGTCTGAACCTGCCTGCCCACTAAAGAAGTCCATGACAAGAACAGTGTGCCCAACCAATCCCTCTGTGGGAAATTGATCCTGCAAGTAAACTAGTACATTTCAGTCACAAATAAAACAGGCAGTTGGAAAGGCGGAAGAGAGAAAAAGAACCAGCTAGCTAACCATTAGGAACAAACAAGAGAATCTGAGTAATATCTAAGTTCTTCTGGCTAAAGATAAAAAGAATAGATTCTAGCAATTCAGAGCACATCACAGAGTATGAAAAACAAAGCTGGAAACTTTTCATTTGACAGATGATGTAAAATGATGATGGTCTGTTTTGTACTCATTACATATGAATGCAGAGTTGGGCAAACAGAGAGAGAACTGTCTCCCTGGCTAATGGCAGGATAACATAATCACACCAATCTGCTAGTCCTCGTGGAACTGAGACCCCCCCATTCATATGGAATGCCGTGAAAAGGGATTTGCCTTTGTCTTCCTTCAATTTCTCTACTGGCTTTATCTTCACACATTAAGATTGCCTCCCTTGCTGAATTTATATATAATAGGAATGGACATTTTATTATTTACGACTTGAGGGAGCGACGAAGTGTATGCCGACATTAGCATTTGACAGTATGTTTTGTCATTAAAAGCTCAAATGTCTTCATATTCTCAACATCTGCTTCAGTCTCTCCGCACAATCCCCAGATCTCATATGTCTAAGGAGCACTTTTATGTGAAAGGGTCATACATTACCCATAACTGAGGGCTTTGTGTGTGTGTGTGTGTGTGTGTGTGTGTGTGTGTGTGTGTGTGTGTGTGTTTCCCTCCTTGCAGTCTGTTATGACTACAGAATTCCTCAATGTAACATCTCATCCAAATATTCATGATGCCTGAGTGTTAGAAAATCTATTTTACATTTTGGCCTCATTTCCACAAATTGATTTAAATAGTGCTAAGAAAGTTGCTGGGACTATTTTTCAACATTTGTGAGGTAATAAGTAGAAGGCACATATTTGGAACTGTGGCATTAAACTTGATTTTTTTTTTCTCTGACAAGCTGAATTTGGAATCTGTCAACAAACAGGAAAGACAACAGTGAACCATCCCCTAAAAATTTTAATGACAGAAGCCTGGATGTATTTTTATTGCATATTAGTAAAACAAAAGCACTGTTTTTATTAAATCTCATGACTATTGCTCATGTTAGGATCTAAACCTTTGTAAGGACTGTATCTTTACAGATACCATTCTCTAATGTCAATATTTTAAACACAAAAATATCTTAAAACACAAAATATTGAAACAAGCCTTTCATTATTTCATCAATTAAACTATAAAGGGGCAGTAATGTGGCATGCAGGAGACCTCTGAAGGGCAATGGTTCCTCTTTTATTCCAAAACCTGCATTTAAACTCAAGAATACACGTTCTATGTTTATGGACAAGTCTTGTGTGGAGGGGGGGCATATAGGAGACAGTATTGTCTTGTAGAAACCATAGAAATACATTTAATTTTTTCTCCCAAATCTTCCCATTGGCCTTTCAATGTTCTATACTTTAGGAGTGAATTTGGGACATTGGCTCACATAATCTTTCATTCTTCCCGATAGGGAACTTCACTTTCTAATTGAGGAAAGTTTATCTCCCAGCAATTCGCCCACTTGCTTTAAATTAACTTTGAGAAGAGCTAAGGTAGACAGAAGGGAGGTCGTGAGACAAGACTAAAGAGGAGGAGGGAGTCGAACTGCATGCTTACTGTACAGCAGGTGTCCATATGGTGAGGTTAAAACAATTGCTGCCCTAGAGAACACTGGAGACTGCCAGATACTCACCGTTGAGCTGCCGCTTAGCTGATGCTCTTCCGGCACCGCTGAATCCAGGGACAACCCTCTCCTGGCCCAGTATTTACTGGAAAACATCATCATTGCGGGCTGCATGGATCCCTGCGTAATTTTCTTTCTCAGCAGCAGGGGGGGACCAGCGGGGCCGCCTTGGCAGAGATGAAGAAGGAAGAGGCCAGAGGCAGCAGCCTGCTCAGGGCGCTGTCCAGAAGCTCTGGTGCTGAAGAGCAGTGTGCTTCCTTCCTCCCTGTGTTCTTTATATGAGTGACTGGGGACTGATGGAAAGCTGATTAGAAAAAACTCATTTCTGGTTGCTGATGGCCACTGTCAGATTACAGATCTGGAGCCTGGGGTTATCTTCACTCATGATGAGATTTGTTTGTTTCAGAGGTCGAGTAGCTCTTTGGGAGGAGATGATGGAGAACAATACATCAGGGTTATTTTTTTTTCTTGCAATAAAACACCAGTGCGCTAATGTTAACTCTCAAGCATGGAAAGTTACCCTCAGCCTTTAAGTAACTATGAATTTAAGGACTTTGTGCTTTCTAATGGTAATAAAGATCATTTCTAAAAGGTTTTTCTGAAACCTGACATGTTATGATGTGCGATGGCTTTCATAAGAGGTCTGTTTCCAAAACTTATGGTGTCTCTATGTAGAAGGATACTCAGGTTATTGTGCTGAAGAAATGAGAGGCTTGGACTTAGCTTAGACACTAACCCTCTAGAATGCTCTTCACTAAGAAAGGAATATATGGAAACAAAATGTCCATAGACATGCCATTCCTTTGATACTTTCCGTGAATGTTCCTCTCTATCTGTGACTTGATCAGATCCAGTGATTTGACAGGCATAGATACAATTATATTCTGACTTTTCCAACTTTGGAAAGCTTGCCAATCCTTTGGAGAATGGAAAATTCTTCACTGAGTATGTTTGTTTAACTGAAGAAGTAAACAAAATATGGGCTTGTACAGCTTGTTTATGTAGAAAACAAAATGAGGATTCTTTGAAACAAAACTGTGTGTATTAACATTGATTGGCTTTTAATTGTTTCTGGAGATGTGGGGGTCTATAATTATCATTTGATCCAACTCTGGAAACAATCATTCAGCTTGTATTTCCATTGAAGACCAATGCTGAAAGGCTCATAGGAAAAACAAGCACTAATAAATTAACTGAAGTAATCATAAAAATCACAATTGACATTGCTAAGTGCCAGTTTCTATTCTGAACACTTTCTATGCACTTTTATAGGTCAAAACATGATCAGTTATCATAACACTTGCAGAGAGTTACTGACATCTGGGTGTGTGTGTGTGTGTGTGTGTGTGTGTGTGTGTGTGTGTGTGTGTGTACATGTGTGCTCATGCTTTTTGTTTTTTGTTTTTTTACCTTATTGTTTTTCTGCTTGTTTGTTTGGTTCTTTGTTTTTGTTTCTTGGGGGTTTTTTTTGGGGGGGGTTGTTTTTGAATAAGAGAGGGAGAAAGAGAGAGAACATGAAGTAGAATGGATAAAGGAATGGGGAGGATCTGGGATAAGCTAGGAAAGAAGAAAAATATAAACAAAGTAAATTATATGGAAAAGAATACATAAAAATGCCCCCGCAAAAAAGAATATTGAAATTCATATCAGGCAGTGGTGGCGCACGCCTTTAATCCCACTTGGGAGGCAGAGACAGGTGGATCTCTGTGAGTTCCAGAACAGGCTCCAAAGCTACAGAAAAACCCTGTCTCAAAAAACAAAACAAAACAAAACAAAAAGAATATTGAAATTCATTTAAAGTATCTATTGAGGCTTTTAAAATTTTTAACCACTTTTGTTCATTTAAAAAATATATGGAAGCAACATAAAGGTTTTCCTTTTCTTTTTACCGTGTACAGAATAAATAAAAGTTCATAAGCAACAGCAACAAAACGAAAAGCTTAATGGGATATAAAGAGCGATTAAAGACTTTGCAACATGAGAAAACTGCATTATCAAATAAAGACTGAGAAGCAACTTGTTTACACTTGAGGGTCCCCTACATGCTCTGTATCTCCCTAACTGTGGGTAAATAGAGAGGTCTGTAAAAAAAAAGTTGTCTGAAATCTGCAAGCAGTAGTCAGACAATTCCAAACTCTGTAAGAAATTTAGTCATCAATAGAGTGCGGTACTTCATAAGGACAGACATGTAGATAAATGGCCTAGAACTGATCGCCTGTAAGTAATCCACTATATTTGTAATCAATAATTTTCAAAGAAAGGCTCCAAGATAATACAATGGGAGAACAAGAATCTAAACAACTAATCATAGGGAGCCCAATCCCTATGATACGTCTATAATCGACCCTTAAATCTAAAGCTCAGGGAAAGTCCTGGAAGAGAACATAAAAATGTTAGAGCCAGAGGACCAGGACACCTGCCGCTGAATAGTATCTTCTAGCCTTGAAAGGGAAGCTGCTTCCATGAAACTTCGGCAGTAATGGCTGCCTACACAAATCTGCAGAATGAAACATGCCAATGTGGATGGGGGGAAATTCATAAGGCCCCACTCCAAGATGAAGAACTACAGGCAACCAATGGCTGCTGGGATTAGCCCTCCAATGTGTTATTCAATTCCAATGGGTCAGCTCTAATCACACATACAGACAAGCAACAATAAATGGACTCAGTAGGTTTTGCATGCCTGTGTGCGCGTGTGCGTGCGTGCGTGCATGCATGCGTGCGTGCGTGCGTGCGTGCGTGCGTGTGTGTGTGTGTGTATAAAACAGTAATTAAAGAAGCATCAGCCATGAATTTGACAAGGAGTGGAGAAGGCATGAGAGGAGCTGGAGGAGGAGATGACGTAATTATAGTACTCATATATGAAACTATCAAAAAAATAAAAATTTAAAGAAAACAGCCTATACTATAGGAGAAAATATCTGTTGTATCTCATCCCTAATAAAGAACTCTTACAATTCAGCAACACTAAAAGAGTTCATATTGAATAGAAATATCTCCAAAGATATGGTTAATAAGCATATGGGAAAATGCAATGCATGATTAATAATTGGAGAAATGCAAATCAAATAAAAATGAGATACTACTTCAGACTCAGCAGGGTAGTTAGAATCAAAATATCAGGTGATACCTAACACTGATGAAGAGACAGAAAGCCTGGGCTTTTCCTACATTACTTGTGGTACTGTAAAGTGATGTAGTCACTCCAAGTGATAGTTTGGTGGTCCCTCAATATATGATACATAGAGTTATCATGTGACTTAGAAATTTTTAGCCCAGGTATGTGGAAAATAATGGAGTTGTTTTGAAAAGACAATCTGGCAGTTTCTCAAGACTAGGGTTAGCCAGAACTCAACAACCCAACTCTTGGGTATACATCCCCCAAAAGTGAAAACATAACCACAAAAGGACTGTACAAGATTGTTCACAGCAACATTATTCATAAGAGAAAGTAATTCAAATATCGCCAACTGATGAGGAGACACGCAAAAAAAAAATATGTATTGTAAGTTGACAATCACTTGGTGGTGCAAAGGAATGAAATACGCAATCCCCTAAATTCATGAAAGACCGCGGTATGGGCGAATCTTGAAAACATTGTGCTATGCTAAAAAAAGAAGCGAGACACAAAAGAATCACGGGTCTGCATGATTTTGTTGATATGGAATGCTTAGATGCGAAAATAAACAATAAAAAAAGAGAAAGGCAAGGCAAGATTCCTGATTGCCAGAGGATACAAGGACAGGGATGGAGAATTGCCACAGGGTTTCTTTAAAAGCCATCTAAAAAATATAATCTAAAAATTGGTGATAATTGCTGTCTTAAGTGTTTCATCTGTTGATAAAATACTCGGAAAAAAATTTAAAGAGTGTATGAGTTTATTCTAACGGACTCTTCAAAGGTATAGACTATGATAGCAGAGACGTCAGGGCAGCCATAGCTGGAAGTAGCTGATGACATTTTATTCACAAGCAGGAAAAAGACAGAGATAAATGCAGGCATACGAGCAGTCAGCTTCCCGTCTCCATTTTACACAGTTCAGGATCCACCCACTAGGGAATGGTTTCATTCACACTTAAGATAGATCTTTCCACACGAATTAATGCAACCAAAATAATCCCCTTTGGACATCCCCAGAGACCCATCTGCCAGGTAATTCTGGATTCTGTCAGGTTGACAACATTAACCATCACAGCTGCATAACTCTGTGAACGTGCTAAAAGCCACTAAATTGAATTCTTTAAAAGTGGTTATTACAAATGTTGACTTTTGTGATAAAACAGTGGGAAAATTTTTAAGTGATTTTATGGTAGAGGAATTATATCTCAATAAAATTTTATATTAAAACATCAGTTAGAATCTCATATTTCCCTCCCCTATTGTAGATAGCCAAGCAGATTCCTCATCTTCTTTGTAAATAGAGACTTACATTCTGGGGAGAAAAAAAAAAAGTAAAACACTGGATATTTCACACCAAGCACAGTTGAAAACACAGGCAAGAATAATTAAACAAGTACACACATAGGGCTGTGAGGCGCCTGGACGCGGAAGGTGGAAAGCCATGTATTTAACTTCAAGCCAGACAAGGTGCCAAGTCCCCTTCTGAGAATCTGACTATGCTAAGAATGGCGTGAGAAACACTGACTACAAATACAAAAACTGGGGCTCTAAACACAGTGGCAATCGCAAAGTGACTCTTGCTGCTGAGAAGCCCATTGGAATCCTTGGTAAAGAGCGTGAGGTTGGATTCCTGACAACACAGAAAACCGACAGAATGAAAAAACCTTAGTAAGAAAGAGCCAAAGATGCCGGGCGGTGGTGGCGCACGCCTTTAATCCCAGCACTCGGGAGGCAGAGGCAGGCGGATCTCTGTGAGTTCGAGGCCAGCCTGGGCTACCAAGTGAGTCCCAGGAAAGGTGCAAAGCTACACAGAGAAAGCCTGTCTCGAAAAAGAAAAAAAGAAAAAGAAAAAGAAAGAAAGAAAGAGCCAAAGAGGAACAACTCAGTTGAAAGTTGCATTTACAAAGTCATGATAATACACACACTAATGACCAATTCCATCTCAGTTGATTGGTAACATAAAAAGACAAGAAAACGTGTGTGTGTGTGTGTGTGTGTGTGTGTGTGTGTGTGTGTGTGTGAATAGTGGGAACTTTGGAGAGGACAAAAAGAGGCATAGACTCATCTTTTAAGATGAGACATCAATAGTTAATGAAGAAAACTGAAAATCAAAGTAGCAATGCACACAGAGATGTGGAAGTGAATACCAAATAATCAGCAGGCAGCTGGAAACTCGCCATTTGAAGGAGGAACTAGAGGATGGGGAAAGGAAGATACAGTTTCTCATAACAAGAAGTTCCATGAAAGCCACATGTATGTGTGGCCTCTATGATAAGAATATAGATGCCTAAATTGTATTGCATAAATAACACATTCGCTTTAATAAACCTGAGTCCAAACTTTAGCTCTGATACTTGCCTTAGCTCTGCTTTATTTATCACAACTTGGACTGGGAGGCTGATCAAATTGAGTGTGTATGAACTGTTTAACATAGCAGGTACTGGATGCTCAAAATGCTAGTTAAATCCCTGTGTCTAGCTCACTGAACCAGAAGCCAGAATGATACATCATGCACTGGCTGGGAATGTTTAGCAGAACTTTAAAAAAAATTGTAGGTACTAGATTTTACTGGTGATTGTCCCCATAGTCAATGAGCAGGAAGTGTTTAGTCATGAGGGGAGATGTCAGAATGGGTTTGGAACAAGTGACTAAAGAGGCCAGGAAGTAGAAATGAAATCGGAGAAACATAAAGTGAAATATTGTTAGGTATTATCTCCAATATAAGATCCTACAAGTGGAACAGAACCATGTGACCATGACCATGGTAGTGATTGGCTGAGACATGGCAGGGTCTACAGCTTTTAGGTTAAGCATCTAGTGCCTTTCAACATGGGTATCTTTTGTCATTAAGGATAACAATGAAAGCAGGAGAAACACCATCAACCAGTCCTTAAGTCATTGTAAAATAGAAATGGATCTTGGCAGCAGCAGGCTATGGGAATAAAGACATGGAAAATGTAGCTGTAAATACTAAAGGTAACATTTCTAAACTGAGAGAACCAAGGAGATGTGGAACACAACAGGAATTTTCCCATCTTACCAATTTGTTTTGTAGATAAAATATAACTAAGAACTTCATATTCTTCCTTTGCATGCCACTCACCATCACTATCCTGGCTAAACAAGAAACTGACTGGAAACACCAAGCCACCAAGAGAAAAATAGGCTAGGTGTGTAAGCCACTAGAAGATAAGGGGCCTACCATGCATAATGACCTGAGCTGAGCCACTAGGGTAATGACTTAATTAGAAATTTGTCTTGCAACTCCCCAGTAAGAATAGAGAGCAGGCATGAAATGTGGGAGTGGGGTGCAGTCTGAACGTGGATATATTTGAAAGGGAAGCAATCATGACTGTTCAGAGGCTGGGATGCCACAAAACGTCTTCTGATCATTTTTTCTTGAGTAACTTGTCATCTTGATTTTAAAACCTCATTCCAGTTATTTCACATTTGTGTCTCTAAACTCGACGTTGAACAAGGCGATAGAAAGGGTTGAATTTTCTAATACACACCAACTCAATCATCAGTGTGTCCGGATGGTTTCCATTGACATCTGACTCCTGGATCCCATGGGGCACATACTTCAGGCTCCTCAGCAGGAACAGCTCAATATTCATACCACCCACTCCTAACTTCTCTATCCACTTACTTTAATAGAGCAACTTCCTAGCCTATTTCGCATGATTTAGTATTGTAAGAGCGTGTTAACAATAGGAAATGAAGTAAACCTGCAATGATTTCCTTTAAAAAAAAAAAAACCCACACGAGTTTCTATACAGCATCATTTTGTTTGCCAGACATTTCCCAGCTAACACGTGTATAGTTAATGAAGTAAGCATCTGAGATTCGTTAGAACATAGCTTACCAGTAATGTCACAGAACAGTGGACACACACACAGCAATCAAGGCCCTGCATTCTTGCACCTAAGCAATGAGAACAGATGCTTTGTACATGTATAGCTTTAAATGGTTATCTCCCTAAATCAACATGAAAATGCTTGAAATGCAACTGGGTACAGCCAATCCTCATGACATCTGCACTTCCAATACACATTCTGCCTTTTCCTTCTACTGCCTTAATTCTCTCCTTTGAAAAGCCCTTGCTGACCCTAGGAAGGAAGACGGGCTTCTCGCTCACTCGCTTCAGATAATCACAGTCCTCACCTCTCTCAATTTAGCCAGCCTATCATGGGGCAAACCACTGAGGCTGGATTTGGAAACTTAAGTACAGTGGATGTGGTGGCTGTTCTTGGTTGTCAACTTGACTACATCTAGAATTAAAACCTGAGCAGCAGGGCACAACTGTGAGGGACTTTTCGAAGACAGACTACCCACCCTAAATCTGGGCCACACCTTCTGGACACAGAAGAGAGGCAGCTTTGCCCTTTGCCTGCTTGCCCCCCTACTTCAGGATTCCAACATGGAAGATGACCAGCTGAGACACCCAGCTTCATGGACTCTATTGGATTCTTGGACTTTCCATCAGGAGACTGCCATTGTTGGGCTAGCCAGACCACAACAATCTTCCCGGGATACTGATCTGCACCACGTTGGAGCGGTCTTGGATACACTCACTGCTGTGCTGTGGTGGAAACAGGCTCGCTCTGACTTCCAGGGAGTATGGTTTTCCCATCTTGCAACTCAAAGAATAAATCCAGTGTGCCACCAATGTACTCTCTAACCCTGAATGTGAGGAACTTTTGACTATGAATTAAAAAGTAGAAATATTTGGCAAAAGTCCATCTTTGTGATAGAAAACCCAATCACCAAAGGAGATGAATGCTTGCATTAAGATGTAAGCGATACTATGTTAAAAATTCGAATGGGTGAGTTCAGTAATCTCATTTGTTTAATGTTGGTTTCCACACACAGAGCCCTGCAATTCCCATTTCCTAGACTCCCAAAGACTACCAGAAAATCGGGCAGGACCAGGTGAAAGAAGACAACACTCTTCTCCGCAGCTGGAAGTGGGAACCAACTGATCAAGAAGCTGCTGTGATCAGAATCCCTGTGGGCGGCTCTGGTCTTACTCACACGCATTTTATTCAATAATAATGGGAGAGAAATCCCCTGTGATGAAGTCTTAAGGAGCATACATGGTTCTGAGTCTTGATGTGATCGGAGAAAAGCACAAAAAGCATATACCCTGTCCGGGAGGAGAGAATGAAAAACCAGGCAGGGCAAAGAGTTGTCATGGGCCGTTTGGAAGAAACCACCACAGCTGGTCAATGGTCACTGAGAAGGGAAATGAGAGCCACTCACAGGCAGACAGGAGACATCCAAAGGGCCAGAAGGATGTCTTCTGTGTGCTTCTAGCTGAGGAATGATCATAGTAAGGCAGGCTGTGAGCAAGCTCTATCCATCCAATGTATATATGAACTCTCTATTCATGGGGATGACAGACAGACTGTAAGCAAGTTTTATACATCCAATGTACATATGCCCTCCATATTTCATGGGGATGACAACCTGGCTGTGGTCCAATAAGTAGCTGACTTCCTGCCCAAGAATAGATTCCATGGAGGCCAAGCAGAAACCCAGGCCATGAGAGCTGAAATCAGACATGTTAGGACAGATTTGAAAGCATGGACAACAGGGAAGAAATGGAAGCAGAGGCAGTACTGAAAATTGACAGAAATCTGTTTGAAATCACAACAGGGGCTTTGGGCAAAACAGTAAAATGACTGATACCTCCTGTACCTTAACTTCCAGGAGTGACGGCTGTCGGAGGAGGAGGAGGAGGAGGAGGAGGAGGAGGAGGAGGAGGAGGAGGGAGATGATCAGAAAGCCATGCAGTCCCCACTGGCCCCACTCCAGAGGTAGGGCACCTGGGTGGGCCCTCAGGCTCTCCCATAGTCCTCCTGTTAGTGTATGCACGTTCCTCCGAGAGTTGACATCTATCTCATGCGCCCTTGCACTACACCTGCTGTGAGGCACTACACTTTGGAGAATGTTCCATGCTAGTGTTTCTTCACTCTTGCAGAGATTTGGGGATCACAAAAGCATTCTTATAAAGGTGGTGTAATTATACACATTTTCAGAAATATAAATTTAGGTATCTTTCCACTTTTTCATGAATCAATTCTTAGATGACTGAATGCTGAAGACTCTATAAGAGTGTAAAATACTATTAGGTATACTTTAATACATTTCTACTTTTAAAAAAATCAAGGGGAAAAATCTCCATAAAATAGGCTGTCACTTCTTCCTAAAAACAAGGCAAGCATAACTAGAACAAATCTACTTTAGAATTTCAATTACCTTTTTAAAACTTAAGAATATGCCTGACCATCAATCCCAATGTTGAAGAAATACAACATATTAGTAGTACTTAACTTCCAGGGAACTCAGGAAATTGCTTGGATGCCCATTGTTAGCATCACTTTCCAAGATTCTGATTCAATAGGTCTGAACATGCAATTTGATAATGCAGACCAAGGAATTACAGAGGAACACTCAATATTTTGAGGTTCGGGACATAAAATTAGCATGAATCATAAATTATATTATTACTATCTTAAGTAATTTACAATGCTTCTCAACTTTAGAGAAAAAAACAAAATACTTTGGAGAAATCATGATTTCTCTATAAAATTACACATGCACCCAAGGCTTCATATACTCAGTGGCTCTCAACCTTCCTAACACTGCAACCCTTTAATAAGTTCCTCATGTTGTTTGTGGTGACCCCCAACTATAAAATTATTTTCATTGCTGCTTCATGACTGTAATTTTGCTGTTGTGAACTGTAATGTAAGTATCTGTGTTTTCTGATGGTGTTAGGCAATCTCTGAGAAAGGGGTCATGACCCACAGGTTGAGAATTGTTGCTCTAAGATCTTTATACACCCTCTAAAAACTCAAAAGTGAAAATGCCAGGGACATTGATGCACACAAGGTAAACCCATAAAGACCACGTTATGTTATCCAAACTATGCTAGGGTTCAGTCAGGACCCATCCCAACTCTCAGTACTTTCAAGCTCAATAACAACTACTCTCCCAAAAGGACTCCTGAAGAGATTGTCTCTATTGACCAACACTAAAGTTTTCTGCATATAGAGAGATGAAAAATCTAGAAACATAAACAAAACAAGTTCTTAAATATAAATGTTTCCCATACACTCAGAAAAAATTGAAAATATGCACAGTTCAAGTTAGAAACTTTCTAAATTTTAACATTCTATGTATCACATAATATTACACATTTTCTACATGCTAAAAGGGTATAAGCAGAACATTTTGTAAACACTGAAATTATCTTTTCCAAAGTTACACCAAGAAATTTACCTGAACTATATATTCTAACAATCCCAATAGAACAAGTTTACATTGTGTTCCTAACCGGATTTTGTCAGCTGATTAAGACGTAACCCAACTCTAATGCATTATCATTCCTATATAAAAAAAATGCGCTTGACAGAAATTCAGTTTAGTAAAAATATTTTTAACAAGCAGTCTCCTAACAAAACTTGACAAAAGTTCAACTTATGAAACATATTAAATTTTCTTTAATCTGAAGTCGATATCGCATTACGTAGGAAAAAGTCCGAACACCCACTGTCCAGGAAGAACAAGGAGGACATCAAGATGTTCCGAGCAATTTCCTGAACAGCAGGAAATGAAAGACTGGGGATGCTGGCTTGTGACCAGCTTACTTCTCCTAGACAGGCTTACTCATTATTAACTGATAAGAGATAACACGGTATTAAAAACGTAAATCTAATGGTCCTGGGGCCATGACTCAACTGGGGGAAAGTTCCTTTGGTACCCTTCCTTTCTGGGGAAGAAGCCAGCCAGTCTCTCTGCACTACCACTGTAGACAGCTGCTTCCCTGACTCAGATAACTGTCCTTCAAGACACAGTATTCACACTGAAGAAGTGCTTCCAAGGGTAAAAGGAGTCGTTGCTCTATTACTTCTACAACTCACTGAAATGACAACGTCCGTAAGGAAAACCTGTGATACGTGGAGGTCCACCTGGAGTTATTCTGATGAAGAACCAAGTTTCCAAGTGTAATTTAACTGAAAACACTACTTCAGCTTTGAATTTATTTTAATGATATGTACAAGAGTTTAGCAAATTACAATTAAAACGGAATCAGTTATGTTAATTCCACATAACTTAAAATCATGCAATACTGCATGGTAAAAACAGCTTCATTCATATACAAAAAATATTACCTTGAGACTCATGACAGTGCCTGGAAATTTTTGACATAAGCTTTCTGAAAAGAATACTTTATAAAAATTTAAAGATCTGATTAACCAATTAATGCATTATTAGGAAAGATAATAAACATTATTAGTAAAGTGAGGTTACAGTGATTAATTTTAAAATTATACCAGGTATAGATAGGGCTGAATGTAGTCTCATTAAATAAATGTTCAGTTAAGAAAATAGTTTTGAAAAAGATCTTATATTGAAGCCATGTATTAATTTTGTTGAATCAGCTTATATAAATCAATAGTCAAGTTTATTCAGTTAAAGAAAATAGGACTATGCTTTCTTATACTCATAAATAGTACTTATATATAGTCTATATACAAGTGAAGAAAAATTCTTTGTAAAAAACATACTGCCAATCCACTTGCTAAGGTTGAAGTAGTTCTTTATCCACACAGTAACTACATTGGTGAAAATGTCTAATTTAAATCACATTCAACCAGCATAAATATGTAAGCTGAGTATTGTTGTAAACAATAGAAAAATCAAATTTGTTTGCATTTTTAAATCTCATCACTGAGTAACAATCTCCTCAGCTTAGAATGCTTTATAAAGGCTCAACATTTAATTTTATCAAGTCCAAAGCCCACTAAAGAGTAAACAGTGAATGCTTTTCAAAGTGCGTAATTTCCAAAGCATCCACTTGTAGTATTTATCCAATCCCAGTTCATCAGCAACAAAATAAAATGCACTTAGCTATAAAAATACTAAGGAATGTTATTGAAAAGGAAAGGCTATTTGGTAGAAGTAACTACAAAAATAATTAGTTTAAAACTTTGTAAAGCTTTAATGCAAGAACATCAGTACACTGTCTTTCCATAAAACTTAAAGCATGATCAATACCAAGGCTGTAAATGTCTACCTTGCATGTACTTAAAAAGGAATTGCAACAAAGTATCTCTTAAGAATGTAAGACAGATGATCATGCAGGTGTTAATCTGCAGGCATTTGGGGATGACAATGTCTGTGCTGGGCTGGCGTCTTTGGCTTCACTGGCAGCAGCGAGGATGGGCAAGGTGTTACTCGGAGGTGCAGCTGTGGGACAAGGAGTGCCAACATTTTCATCTTCACCGGTGTCTGAATCTGGCGTTGTAACTTCACTGTCCTGAAGCCCCAGGATCTCACAAACTGCTTGTGGCAATTCCTACGTACAAAAAAAAAAAAAAATCAAAGATAAAATCATTTCTTTACTACTGAGGAAAACTATTCACAAAGTAAGCCTTTAATACTACATCATTTCGGAGTCTGAGCATTTATTTCAACAGTGTAAGTGCCACACATTCTTCTCTCATCGTCTATATGAAATTCTAGCCATCTCATCCATTTTCCTAGTTAGCTTTAAATGTCAACACGACACAGCCTAGAGCCATCTGAGAAGATTCTCGATTGAGGGACTGCCCAGATCAGACTGGCCTGCAGCCATGTCTGTAGGGATTGTCTTGATTGCTAGCGGACACAGTGGCCTGGCCCGCCACACCATTCCCTACACAAATGGTGCTGGGATGGGCTGCAAAAGAAAGCTGGGCAGGGCCAGAGAAATGGCTCGGGTAGCTCACAGATGCCGGAAACCCCAGCTAGGGGAACCAACCTCTCTGACCTTCAAGGACATATTCTCTCACATGCTCATACACACAGAACAGAAAGACAGTCAAGTCAGTCAGTCAGACACACACACACACACACACACACACACACACACACACACACACACCAAATCTGTGAAAAGCACTAGCTAACAAGCATGAGCCTGAGTGAGCCACGAAACAGCCCTCTTCCCTCTGGCTCTGACTTCCCTCCATGATGGGACGGGACCTATATACCTATAGGTGGAAACAAACCCAGGCCTCTCCCAGTGAGCTCTGGGTCGGTGTTCTGTCACACAGTGGAATGGAGTCGGAACAGAAGCAGTTCCTGGACCTCACTCAGACTCCTCACTCTACCCCAGCATCTCCCGGAGCTGCTTCTCGCTGCTGTCTGCTTGCTTGCTATGGCCTTTACAGTTCATTACATTGTACAGGGGTTCATGTAGCCCAGGCTAGACTCAAACTCATTACACAGCTGAGGCTGGCCTTAAACTCAAGATCCTCATAACTCCACCTCTCCAATGGCGGGACTGTAAGGACACACCAACCAAACCCCATTTAGTTTTCTAACATTTAGAATTTACCGCTTTCCTCTCCTGTTCGTAGTCAGTCTATCTCTCCAGGAAACACTAGCTCCTTAAAGATTCAAAGTAAGGTTTTGAACAGAGAAGCTATCCAACAAACTTCCCTGCAACTAAACTAAGTAACTATTTGAACCCATGGAGGATGGGGAAATGATACAAAGCTGAAACAAAAACTCTAAAACTGAAAAAGCCATCAGTTCCTATGAATTATGGGATTTAGCTAGGTCTGCTTGTGTTTCTGAGCTTTGAACAGAAAGGTGTGAGACTTTTCCTCCCTGCCCCCACCCTCTTCCTCTCTCTCTTCTCCTGATGTTGGCAGGGACCCAAGTCTGCATTTCTGATTCTCTGGGATTCCTTCTTGTCTCCACACCCACCATCTCTCTCTCTCTCTCTCTCTCTCTCTCTCTCTCTCTCTCTCTCTCTCTCTCTCTCTCTCTCTCTCTGTCACACACACACACACACACACACACACACACACACACACACACACACACACACACACACACACCAGGGCTGCTATGCTGGTCTAAACAGAACTGGTTTTCTTCCTTTCTCCCTCATCCCCTCCTCTGAGCAGCTACTGAGACTTGCAACTTGCCTGCCCTGGAGTTTTTCTTTAACTTTATTGTAATTTTAAAATAAAAATCTCTGAGTTTTAAAGTAAAACAAGGGGGGGGGGCTATAATGATTTGGTTTAAATTCAGATAAAACCTTAATTTTTTGTTTTAACAAACAAGAGCCTGATGAACAATGTAGTGAGATGAACTACCATCCACATGCTTCTGGTCATCACCTATCTTTGGTGCTGGATGTTGCATATTTAATAAGAGATCCTATTCTATATTCATTAAGTTGGATAATGTATTGCCACTTAAAATCTACAGCCTCCAGTTGTAGAAATATTTTCATTACTTTTGCCATATTGCCAATTAAATGTTCCCAATCTGGCATAATTAGTCAACTGTGTTCAATTAAGTGAGGTAAACTTATTGTAAGTAACTAAACAAAAGCCTTGTGTTTGTCCTCCATCTGCTGACTGCTGTCCATTTTCTTTATAAGAAAATCCTTCCTTAGCTGATAAAAAGAGGGAGAAAAAATTGCAATTATTTGCAACCTTATATACCTTGCATTGTGCCATCTGTAGGGAAATTGCTTCGGCTTTACATAGTATATCTTCCACATCAATTTTCATGGACAATTCATTAATGTGCTAAAAAATCAACAGAAGAGAACGATAATCAAAACAGAAAGCTCTATTATGTTCTAAAACATAAGCAATTTATTACCAATTATACTGCACTGCAGATATTACCCATAATATAAAAATATTCACATATTACAAATCCACAGAAAATCCAATACCTCTTTCATTAGATTCATTCAGGTTTTAAAGCCAAAGAATAACTACTAAGCTTACAGAACATTAAAACTGCAGCCATCTCAAGTCTTCTAGCTCAGTTATAAGAAAAGACTAAACTACATCAAAAACCATTTGCTGAATTTACTCTCCTTCCTAAATAGCCACCTGATAATAACCAAGCAATATTATTTACTAAAGTGTTACTCTCAGAAAACCAGGGGTTAGGGACACGGTATGAGTTACTCATAAGGTTCAACAACACTCCAAAGCGATGTTCTGTACATGAGGACCACCGGAGAAAAGCACCAGAATACCATCATCTAGTGAGAGAAGAGCCACCTTAAGTATTTCATTGAAGCCATAATGCCTTTCCATGATCTGCTGCTTTTCTGATTCCAGGATAGCACAACAGAGAAGAAGATGGAAGTTCTTACAGGGCAGTTCCGTCCACATTACCTATAAAACATGGAAGTCACTTAGTAAACAAAATCCATTCTAAATTATTTCTTCAAAGATACATGCTAATTCTGAAGCAATAAACATGCCGTTGGGACAGTCCACTGTTTCTACCCAACAGATGCAAACTGAAAAGGTTACATAGGAATTAAAATCAAGTTAATATCTGATCTACTTCCAATGTGACTCTTCAAATAACTACAGTGAGCAGCTAATAATCAAAAGCACTGCTGACTAGTGGCACACTCATAAGGTCAGCCTTAAAATATAAAGATTAGATCTTTTCCAATATATTTCTGAACTTTGACTTTCTCACAAATCTTCAGTACTTAGAAAAATTAAGGAGGATTAAATCCTACAAATTAAAAAAGACCTAATTATAGTCCATCAGAGCAGAAACAACCAGAGATACTTCTGCACCATATACAGTAAAAACCCTGTATTACCTCCTACAACTCAAGATCAAGAGTATCCCTGATTCCAACAAAAACCGAAGGGACTACACAAAATTAACACCCCAACTACAAACACATTTGAGCAATGCCTACATTTTATCCTAAATATGGGTTAATGCCAACAAACTCAAGACAAGGCCTTTGTCTCCCGCTGGTAACACACTTAAGGACATCTTTTCTGGGAAGAAAAAGGAACCACACAAACCATGCTGGTGGAGCACAGCTGAAACGCCTTCACTTTCATAAGGAATACATCAAGTTAATCCAGCTTCAGAAATTTAATTACAAGGCAATTAACCTCAAAGTTTCCAGCTACTTGGTAAACACAGACTCAGGAGTTGGTCCAGCTAAGCGGTAACAGTATTTTTAATTCATCTTTAAAGAGTTCAGGTTCTTCCAGGGCAGGCCCCATGCCCAGGAGTAGCAGCCACCACAAACAACTCCATGCTTCGTTGTTTTGGGGTTTGTGTACATTATTTATTGTTTGTTTGTTTGTTTGTATGTATATATGTGTGCACTCGTGTGTTTTAAGAGAATGAAAAAGGAAATAAAGCTGGGTGGGTGGGGAGGGGGAGGATCTGGGAGGAGTTGTGGGAGGGGAAAACATGATCAAAGTATATTATAGGAAAACAAACTGTAAAAAAAAAAGTCCAGGTTAATTATACATATCTGATACACATTTAAGTAGAAATCCATGCAGAACACAGCAGCACAAAGCAATACCTTCAACTAGCACACAGCCTTCTCTACTAGAAGTGCAGGAACCAATTCCCAGCTGTAAAAGGAGTTCGCTACATATGTATTACATAGTCTTTCCTTGGTAGAAATTCTGTCATTCTTAGTTTTTATAAAGATATGACAATAATAAGACATTACACGAGTACTGCACTTTTTAAAACCATGCTAGACCTGTTATTAACTCAACAAGAGCAATAAAAAGGTCATTTTCTGTTTTTCATTGAAAGTTACTCTAAGTAGAAAATGGAATAAAGGGATACACACCCAAAACAGAAAAATGAATCCCCTTAATAGAGAAACGAAAGAGAAATGGAACAGGGGTACTAATTAAAGAGAACTATACCTTTTTTGAAAATAAAGAAAAAGTAGCAGCATGGGAAGGGAAAGAGGCAAGATATGCTTGTTATTAATTATTACCAGTGTGTTGTAACTTCAATTCATTGAGAAAGGAAAACACAAGCTAGCTCCTTTGTAATGTCTCAGCCTATAAACCAAAACTTCCTGGAATGTTAAAAAAAAAAAAAAAAATGTATACCAAAATGTAACCATCCTCACAAAACCAAGCCTTACGTTCAATCAGAAAGCGGTTGATTATTCCCATGCTGTCTGAGCCTCTATTACACCAGAGGGCGTGTCCTGCTAGACAGCATTCACAGATGAGTATGGTTGATGAATGCTCTTCACTCTCACTGGCAAGTTCATCTCGTCTGCTGCTAAGGCATTCTTTTAATGGAATTAGAATATACTTCTTAGGGATTCCAGCAGAGAAGAATTATTGAGACTTCCAGCCTTATGAACTGAATAACTACTGTATTCTTGGCCTTTCTATTGGGAACTAGACTGCTGTAAGCTACTCTAATAAATTCTCTTTTTATATTCACGAATAACCCGCCCCCCATTTCATTTTCATTCTATCAGTTCTATTCCTATACAGAACCCTGACTAACCCCGACTAACTCAAGAAAGTCATAGCTGGGTCATATGGTAGATCTATTTTTGGCTTTTTGAGGAACTTCCACAAGATGAAACCCATACCTAGCACATTATTGGGCCAAGAAACTGCAGAGAGATGGGTCATAGGCCCTAAAAGAGAACCTACTACTATTAGTCTACTAAATGGACATAGTATAAAACCAACTCCTAATGACTTATTTTTATACCTATAGAGACACATATACATATGTGTCTCTGAACCCTCATCAGAGAGGCTTCTATTTGCAGTAAATGGTGACTGACATAAAGACACACACAACTGGCCAAGGTATAGAGAATGAACCAGGAGAATACTCAGCCCTAAAGGGGGACATATACACTACATCCCTTCCACGGGGTGGATCACTGTGGAAGAGGGTGTGAAAAGAGTGTAGAAGCCAGAGATGGTGGCTGATTACAAAGAAACAGTCTCTTATGGACACAGCAGGGAAGGTGAACATCTGAACTTACACTGGTTGTGACAGCACACATAAGACCTGTGCAAGCCCAGGCTAGACCAAATCCCAGCAGGGAGAGAAGAGCTAAGCACACAATATGACCCTGAGCTGTGGAGCTATCAGCAACTGTTAGCTGCTGGAAAAGGAGAGAGAGTTTCCTCTAAGAGTGTACCCTAGTAGCTGACCACCCTCCAGTGATCTAAGAGTGCACCCTAATAGCTGATCACCCTCCAGTGATCTAAGAGTGTACCCTAGTAGCTGACCACCCTCCAGTGATCTAAGAGTGTACCCTAATAGCTGATCACCCTCCAGTGATCTAAGAGTGTACCCTAGTATCTGACCACCCTCCAGTGATCTAAGAGTGTACCCTAGTAGCTGACCACCCTCCAGTGATCTAAGAGTGTACCCTAGTAGCTGACCACCCTCCATTGAAAGCTATTTGGGCAACACAAATCAGTCTTGTAAGGTTCTAAAGGGGGAGAGGGAAGTATGAAAGTGGGTGGGTAGGGAGGGGGGAGAGGGGGGGGAGTGTGAAAGTGGGTGGGTAGGGAGGGGGAGAGAGGGGGGAGTGTGAAAGTGGGTGGGTAGGGAGGGGGGAGAGGGGGGGAGTGTGAAAGTGGGTGGGTAGGGAGGGGGAGAGAGGGGGAGTGTGAAAGTGGGTGGGTAGGGAGGGGGAGAGAGGGGGGAGTGTGAAAGTGGGTGGGTAGGGAGGGGGGAGAGAGAGGGGAGTGTGAAAGTGGGTGGGTAGGGAGGGGGAGAGAGAGGGGAGTGTGAAAGTGGGTGGGTAGGGAGGGGGGAGTGGACTTGGGAAGAACTGGGGAAGGGGTGAATACAATTAAAACGTACAAAGCTCTCAAAAGAATAAAAATCTAAAAATAAAAAATAATAAAGTCAAATCTACCAAATACAGGCTATAGGTAGCAATGATCTAAGAGAACTCTTTCTTGGATACTTGGCTTCAAATCTAGTGTTGTGCTCTGAAGAGACAGTCCAGGAACCAAGAGTTGTTAGAGAAGACCACAAATGCATTTTCAAACCCACTTGCCTTAGTAATTTCAGTGAAACTATGAGAATATACTTATAACTCTACACAGAATAAATTGTTTCTTTCCATAATAAATGTAAGAACTTACCTCCCATAATCGGAGAATATCTAGAAAACTAAATTCCCTTTTAAATCTGATTAAAAGCCATCTGAAGCAAAAATATAGATATCCAGAGTCCTGGGATTCTATATAGAAGGAAAAAAAATAGGGCTTATTCTTACGCTAATATGTCAGAACCAAGGAACCTTCATTAAACTCCAATTTATCTATGCATTCTATGTATGTCTGACTATATTCTGTCCATTCATGGAAACAACTGAAATGTACAGATTAACTTATTTTTTAAAAACCACTAAACAAATGAGTCAGTGTATGACAACATGATACCAAGTGATCTTACCCTTCTTAAAAACTTAGCAACAGCAGTGGGGCACTCTTTAAGAGTTCCTTTATGACGGACACGGTGGCACACACCTTTAATCCCAGCACTCGGGAGGCAGAGGCAAGAGGATCTCTTGAGTTTAAGGCCAGCCTGGGTACAGAGTGAGCTCCAGGAAGGCAGGGCCGTTACACAGAGAAACCATGTCTCGAAGAACCAAAAAAGAAAAAGAGAGAGAGAGAGCGAGAGGGGAAGAGTTCCTTTACCAGGCCTGGAGAGCTCAGCAGTTAAAAGTACTTGCTGCTCTTGCAGAGGATTTGGGTTCAATTCCCAGCACTCACATGGTGGCTCATAACCATTCATAACCCCAGTTACAGGGAATCAGACAGGCACACACATGGAATATATACATCCACGCAGGTCAAATATTCATACACACAAAATAAATATTTTTTTAAAGTTGAAAGAAAAAGTTCCTTTACATTTTTACCCTACAACCTGCTATATGTACTTGTATTCACCCAACTTACCTAAATAGCTACAAAATCCACTGTCTAATAATCTCAGTAAGGTGCTCAGCTGGATTAACTGGGTCTTCATGCCTTGCATTTGTTCTTCAAAATTTTGATGCTTTAAAAGAAAAATAATTATTACCACATAATATTTAGTATTTCAAAATACATTATTACTGATAATTAAATATAGGATCCCTAGCGATAAATGCAGGACTTCTACTGTACTGATTATGATAAATAAACAACTGATTGAAAAGCTAAAGCATCACTAAAGGGAAGGGAAAAAAAGAAAAAAAATACCCTTGCTCTCAAACAAGGTTTATTTTCTCCCTCTATTTATTTGATTTAGATCAAGAAGAACAAAGGGATGGTGGCAGGAGACTGACCAATAGCAACATCCCTTTCTTATGCTGCAGAAAATGTTTAGAAAAGGGAGCACATGTTCTTAGACATAAACAGTTATCAAATTGTTTCCATTATTAAACATTCCTTCAAATAAGCATATGAAACAAAATTCATTTTAGCTTAACATAAACCTCATTTAAAGAACAAATAACTTTTTAGATTTGCTAAGAAGAGGGCACTTGGGAAGTCAGAGCCATGAGCATGACCATATGAAATACTACCTCACTTGCACACAGCTTTCTCACAAGTGCAAAGGTTATATTGTGATACTGCCATAGAATGAACACAGGAGCAGATATGGAAATCCGTACTGTATTAAACAGACATTCTGAAATGTCATTGCAGAAGATGATTTCTTGGGAAAAAAAAATATATGCAAGGTGTACGTGTAGCTGTATAAGGCATCTAGCTATCTAAGTATTTATAAATGTTGCGGTATTAACTTTTCAAATGATCAAACATGAACAGTTCTTGAAGTAAAAGGCTGTGAACTGCTGTGGTTTACATACTCAAACAGCCTTCAATGTTGACTAGGTTCCCTGTCAACACTGAGACAAACAAGCAAAAATGCCAGCACAAGTACTCTAAAAGTCCTGCAGGCATTCCGACTCTAACTCCGAAGTCTCTACTTCTTTATGCTGCCCTACCTCCCCCGCCTTTGTGGAAAGCCTTAAACAACTTCTTCACACCATCCCCTCACACTTTTTCAATAGTACTATAAGAGTACTTTAGCAAAACTATCAGTTTAGAAGCCATTCTTGATTGTTAACATTTTCTTTTCAATGAATTAAGGAATCAGTTTAATAAACTCACGCCTCCAGAATATAGTTCCTCAGTTACCAGAGGAACTATTGGGAAGAACAAAATGAATTCGCCAATCGACAGGATTTTTGCTTTCACAGTCAAAAATTACAGTTGGTTTGGAGTACCAAGATGACTAAGTCATGCTATAAAAAAGCATCTAGAAAACAATGGAAATCTACTCTGAGAGAGCAACAGGTAATAAAGGACTTCCAACTGTGTCTTGGGAACACAGGGATGAGAAGATGAAAGTAGACCTATATGGTAAAACAGATGATGAACACAGCAAAGTGCATTATGTTCCTTATAGTCTCAGCCTTCAACTACACTTTATAAACTAAAATAATCTGTCAGCATTAGGTTCAGCAATCACAAAACGAGAGCACCAGTTACATGGAGGAAAGCCAAATAAAGACCAGGAGTCAGAAGCAAAGTCGAGTGAAAGTGCAGGAAGCAGTACTAACAGAACCCAACAGCCAGGCAGGTCTGACTGCCCCACACTGCCTTCCACAGGAATGCCACATGGTAAATGTGTTAGCAGACTAAAAAGAGACCCTTTACAATAAAGACTACAACAGCTCCCAGACTCTTCTTTAAAAGAGAAAAGCATAGAACACTTACTGAAGAAAAGACAAAATGAAGAAATTGAAAGTTCTTGGTACACAAAATGAGAAGACTGTAAATTATAAATGTACAGAGAGAATAGTCTTTATGTATAAGACCTAAATACATGCACATGTGCATATTTTGGCATCAGAAATTAAATGTCCATAAATTTGAGTATGATAATGCTGGTTCTTTTGTTGAAAATTATTACAAGTAAGAAAATAAACACAGTATGTTCACATTAATTGGAGGATATACACTGTAAGTAGAGGTTTGAACTAAATACCAGCAAAAGATTCATGTATTCATTCTACAAAAATCTGCTGAACCACTTCATGTAGAGCATTAGGAAAATTCTGCATTCTACAAATATATGATCCTGTAACAAGGAACACATAAGTTCTAGTGAACAAAAGATAAACAACAAAACCACAAGGAGGATAGACAATTTTTATGAAATCATCATCAGTTGTACAGACCTTCATAACAAATGCCTCGGGTTTCTAGAGCACTTGGGAGTAATTCGAACTAAGAAGGTAGGCAAATCAACCAATCAAAAAGATAAGGAGAGAACTATATGACGAGGTTACTGCAACACTGACAACCTTTCCAAATGATCCCCAAACAATTCACTACAAAGGACTAATTTAAACATGCACTGATTTAACAATAAAAACATTTAAAAACTATAAATCTTATTGAACACATTTGAAAAGGAACTAAGAAAAATGAGGATAAATTCAAAATATAGACACTAGATTTAAGAAAACAGACAAAGGAAGAAAAAATTGATCAAGAAAAATAGGTAGGGGGCTGGTGAGATGGCTCAGCGGTTAAGAGCACTGACTGCTCTTCCAGAGGTCCTGAGTTCAATTCCCAGCAACCACATGGTGGCTCACAACCATCCGTAATGAGATCTGGTGCCCTCTTCTGGCCTGCAGAGATATATGCAGGCAGAACACTGTATACATAATAAATAAATATATCTTTTAAAAAAAAAAAAGAAAGAAAGAAAGAAAGAAAAAAGAAAAATAGGTAAATAAGTGAATCCAGAACAAGAGATATATACTTTGCAAGGCTTCACAGGTGAAGCCTTGAATTAAACTCTATTACAGAGAACTACTATTGGTGACCACAGATTCAGAGTCTTTATCCCCATTTCGGTATGTACCATAAAGACTTAGCATCAAGTTTAGTTATTGTGTTTTTTAAACAATACAGGGCCCTGTGTGGTCAGGGCTTTCGATTTCATATAAGCCGTTGTTTGCTCATACTCCCTCCACCCACTCACCTACACCAAATCATTTTCTAACTAATTGCTTGACAAGACTTTTCTCCTTATCTCTGTTAACCGTGGCTCTGTCCTACTATCCTAGAACTCTGTCTCAAAGATGTATTAACAATGACAGATAAAATGTTGCTGTGCAATATGTATACTTAGACATTCTAGTGATCACATCCTCTTTGGAAAATCACAAGGAATGGAGTCTAAGAAAGTGTCAGACACCAACATTTTAAGACACATGTGGAGATAAGTCAGGTATTAGAACGACAAAATCCAAGACATTCAGTGAAGGTCAGAAGACTACTACAAAGCACAGCACTAGCTTTGTATCTGAAACTACTATGAAGTTCACAAAACTGAACTCATCTATTCATCAATATTCTATAATGACACATGGCTCTCCTACAAAACATAAGCATTTACTGATACTAAACCCAATAATTTCTGTACTACCAACAGATAGTATCAATCTTTTCATATTAAAAACAATTCTAGTATTTCCCCAGCCTCTTGAAAGCTTGTTAAAAAGAAGTAAAACAAGAATATGCAGTAACGATTTCAAGCTCCATCATAGTAACTAGATATTAAAATCAATCTCATACACTAATAAAACTGGATTTTTCAGATTCAGTCTGAATAGAGGAAGGAATCCCTCTGCTTACCATTTGGTCCATGTAAGAGGCAAAGCACCAAAAGGCATCCACTTCATTCTCCATCACATATAAAAGAGGGGAAAGTAAGTCGCTCATTCCTTGTATATATCCTGAGAAAAGGAAGGGGAAAGTCTCTGAAAACCTAAATTTTGTGATTCCCTTTGTGCATATCACCACCATATAGCTCAAACGTACTTTCCTATGAGTAAAAACTGACAGATGCTGACAGATACTCACATTCACAAAGGAAGGAAAACAAAAAGATGGGAAGATCAGTTGTTTCTGATTGACACATTAATCAAGTCTATGTGTTTTAACTAGAATGTGTTTTAACACAGATGTCACCATCAAGAATGTTTAGCAGCCTCACTCTCACAGACAGGCGCAGCTCTCACCCCTCATCAAAGAAGCTTCTTTCTCCAGCAGACAGAGACCATAACAGAAATCCTCAACTTGACCAAAATGCAGAGAACTGACGGTGAGGTGTCCAGCACCAAGTGATAGACAACACAATCCCTACTTAAGGCTCAAGGAACATCTCTGAAGAGAGGACCAAAAGGTTCAAAGAGCCAGACGACCAGGAAGTCTGCTGCAAGAGGATGTCTTCTAGATATGACAGGAAAGCTGTACTCATGAAATCTCTACAATACGGTTACTTAAACAAGATCTCAAGAATGACACCATCAGCTGACATGGTAACATGGAAGGAGGAAGTATCACGGGGCTCCATCCCTAGGCAAAGAAATACAGGCAACTAATGACTGCTGAGAGAGAATTAGACTTCTGAGGGCTCTCCCCTTCATTGGTTATCCAATACCATGTAGTAAACCCCAAAAACTGCACGCATCCAACACTGAATGGACTCAGTAGGAGGCTACATATTCATTCATACATACCTATGCATACCATGCACATATTATAGTATAAAGAAAAACAGGCCATAATTTTTTGAGAGAGCAAGGGGGAACACTGGGTTGGAGTGAATAGAGAGAAGGGAAATAACATAATTATATTTTAATTAAAAATAATTTTTAAAGAGATGTGCAAAAGCATCACAAGAAAGAAGAGATGAAGAAACAACCCGAAGAAAGTGAAACGCACATGCTCGAACAGATGCTACAGAAGAAACAGGCAAGGAGGCAATGAGAACACTGAAGGAAGAGAAGGACTGAAATATCAGGAAGAAAAGTTCAAGTCCAGAGTGACCAGGGCCAGGGTACCATGAACACACTAGCAAAGCAAAACACGAACTGGAAGAGGCCCACCGCCTCAGCACGCACTGCACTGGCTGACTCACACCAACAGAACCACAAAACCGTGTCCCAACTTTAAACAGTAATCAACGCTAGCCTTTCCCTTCCCCTGGTATCTTACGCTGACCAAGGCTAGCAACTGTGCTTCATCCTGTTAGCATCCTTGCGACCGACGCTGTCTCTTGAACTACCTTTTCCTTGCTACCACAGTAATTTCTCAGTTATGACCCTACAGTCCTTGATTATGCGGAAAAAGCAGCAAGTTAAGAAATCACACCCTTCACTTAAAACAAAGTGTTAATTTTGCTTTTCACCTGTATGTCAAGTTTAAGTTTCTGGTTTTACAAGTGGTTTTCAACACCAGGCTCTTTTACTTATTATTTTCTGGTTTTGGTGTTTTGCCTGCATGTATGTCTGTATACCACTGGTGTGCCTGGTATCCAGAGGCACGAATTTGATGCCCTAGAACTGGAGTTATAGAAAGTTAGAAGCCATCATGCGGTGCTAGGAACGGAATCTGGGACGTTTGTAGGTGCTGGGAATGAAGTCTGGATTACCGAAGAGCCACCAGCAGTACTTAACTGATAAATCCCTCTCTCCAGCCCTAGACATCAAAATTTTAATCAAAAAGGAACTGTTGTATCAAAGTGTCTGTTCACCTGTACTGTGGTACCTTTTGTACAGTTGTCAAAATGAGCAACATTTTTCTTTCCTTCTTCTTTTTTTGTTTTGGCAATGGTGTTGAGGGTAAACACATGACAGCAAACATTCTACCACTGCATTATATCTTCATTTTTTTCCCATTTCTATTTTGAAACAAAGTCTCACTTAGTAGACCAGGCTGACTTTGAACTTGTCTTACCAGTTTCCTGAGCAAAGTTGAAAGAGATAGTGCCTGTGTTTTGTAGTCCTGGTAGGCTTTGAACTTGCAATTCTGCTTTCTGCCTCTACCCCAAGAACAGCTTCAACTTTATAGTCAGGGCCATTTAGGCTCATCACAAAGTGATCCTAACTAGTACCTTGAAATGTCTGTGCAACATACAGCCTTTCATTTGCAAATCCAAAACTTGGATTTCGGCTCAGCAAAAATCTTTCTTAGGGAGGCCATTTAAAGAGTGCGTCTTTAAAAAGGAAACCGAGGACAGTATTGCTACAAGTTACAAACAAGTATCCATCGCTCATTCCTGTTTATTTTTACCAGGAATAGAGGTAAGCCAAAGTCCGTTTAGAAAATTCAGATCAAATGTGTAATACAGAAAAGCACTGAGATCACCTCACAGTTCCTTATAGTAAAAGTGAAGCTCTATTTGCCATGAGTCTATACTCTGTCACCCAGCACTATTCCTTTCCACACAATCTTATTACATCACCAAGAGCCTGGGCTCTGTCATCCACCATGATGCCCTTCCACACAATCTTCCTGCCGTGTTATGTCTAATCTCTACCTGTGGAAAAATATGATGCCACTCATATTAGCATAAGAGAACACCTAATTTCTAAGAAGACAACCAATTCTCACAGTTCCAAGCAAGAAATTTAGAGAAAAGAATATCGTATTTAAATATAAACGTGTCTACAGATTTATGTAGATGTTTCAGGACAGGAATAACTAAGAAGATGAAATGGTTATCATCAGAATTTTCCCAATCTGGCACTGACAATGAACTAAAGGACACTATTAACCTAAACCAGTTAAAGTATGAAGGAAATTAATCTGACCTGAACAAAGTGCAAAAGAGTAGGATTCTACTGTCCCTGACAGTGCACACTCTATGCTAGAAAAATTCAACGTGTGCTATTCAAAAGATTTACACTGTACCTTTCCTCTGGGTGGGGAGAGCTTTGTTATTAAGTTATAAAGAATAAAATTTTCTAGAAAGCTAATTTAATCCTTTAAGTCTTCAGCTCTCATGAGATCACCACCCTGTTTCTTCTGTAAGTCTTAGCTGAGGCAAGCTGTCAAATTATTCTTTATCTTCAGATAGTTTTTAAACCATTGCATTCTTTTAGATCATGTTCTTCAGGGTACAGGTTGTGGGGCAGAACGAATGTATGAATTATTATTCATTGAGGCATGGTAAAGCTGGTTACCACTGTATTCACCTGCACTTGGATTCTATACTACTGCTGGCTGTACATCTTAATCAGCAGCACCTCACTTTCTAAAGTATTTCCAAAATTATTTTCATAGCTGGAAACGTGGGAGAAATAACATTTCTTATAACCCTAGTATACACTTTCTTATACTGAAAATAAAACTTCAGTCTACTTGCTGGTCAATTTTTCAGGTAACTAAAACTTATCTACTGGAGTATAAAATTTTAAAAATCTTAGGTTTTGTTTTGCTTTTTATTTGTTTTTGTTTTTTGAGACAGAATTTCTGTGTAGCCCTGGCTGTCCTGGAACTTGCTTTGTAGACCAGGCTGGCCTCCAACTCACAGAGATCAGCCTGCCTCTGCCTCCCAAGTGCAGAGATTAAAGGTATGTTGCACCCACCACCCAGAAAAATTATTTTTAAAAACACTAGACACTGCAGCACTTTCTTGAACACAGTATTTTGAACAGAATTTAACTTGTTATTGAACATTCAGGGTCATCCTTGTGAACATCCACAGCACTGTGCGGGACCGGCCCCCACATTTATTTACCCCAGGGACTCTTGGGGAATAAGGAATAAGAGACTTAGTTAGAAATAAAGAGGAGAAACAGATAGAAACACAGGATAGCCTCAGGTGGGCCTGGATCCTTATCAACCAGCCCAGAACTTTATTCCAAAGGGCTTTTTATAACAATGCCAAGGATGGAGCAAAAGACCTCCCCTGCAGCACAGCCAAGTGCAGACCATCTCAGACACCTGCACTCAGGCCCGTGGTCTAATCATCCTCTTTATGCAGACCTGCTGGGTAAAGCCGCTAGGAAAAATGGGTTCCAACACAATACAAAACCAAACTGAAGGCCCATAGACACTTCCTGAAGCACAGCACCTGTGTTCTCTAAGTTACTCTTCCTTAAGTTTTCTGTATGCTTTGCACCATTTTGATCTATTTTCTCAACAGCAAGACTGAGTTCCAGGAAGATCTATCTTACTCATCACTCATGTGTGAGCAAAGAAAACAAGTCAACAGGATGGAGTCATCAGAAGACTAAATTTACCGCCTGGGTTAAGTATGAGTGAAGGACAGAAAATGTGGCCCACTGATTGTAGAAACAGCTATTTCTGCTTCTAATAAATCCAGTTACTCATGGGAAACTTAACTATGTTTCAGACACAAGTGTCTGATTAGAAAGTCTGGAGTTAGTGTAGACATATAGAGATGGCAAATTGATATACTTCTCTTCACAGCCATATGTGAATTCTTATTTCAAAATTATCATCGGCAAGACTGCATAATGCCACCTGTTCTCAAAAACAATGCTCCTATTCTCTACAATACTAAAATGTTAAAATGGCAATGGACTAGAGTGCTAAAGGTATAGATAGAGCAGTGATTTGCAATGGTGATTCCCAGCCATAAAATTAATTTCATTGTTTCTTTATAACTTAATTTGCTACTGGTATGGATTATAATTTAAATATCTGATATGCAACCCCAAAGGAGTCATGAGCCATAGGTTGAGAACCGCTGGTATAAAGGTTAAGAATGCCAGCTAGTAACAAAGATTAGAATCTCTAACCCTGGATCAATTATCTTCTTATTCAACCTGGAGTCACTTTTTGAACCAATACACTTTAACTGATAAAGTGGGACTAACAGCCTCACTTCTTCAAACAGCTATTATTACAATATAAAATTAAAATCAAATCAAGTATAACAGCACTCTATAATCTGAAAGTCATTCCATATGCTTTCAATGATCCAGTATGAAGTTCACCACAGGTATGGTAGATAGGACTGGCTACATTTTTTTTACTTTAATGAGAGCTCTGTAATTTTCAATATATTGTCATTAAAAAGGCTGATACCTTGAGAACAATAACTGAGAGAATTAATAAAATATAAATGATGAAGAAAATGTTATTTATACTTTAAGGTTCATTTGAGTTTAAATGGGCTGAGTATCCAATCAGCTACTCCAAAAGATGCCCAGAGCTCTCCTGAAATAATCTGGAACACACTATTTCTGACAGTTTCTAGCTGGGAGCCATTTGAGTGGTAGGAACTCAGGAATATGCATTACTTGTTATTTATAATGGGGTGATGCTTAGGGAGAGAAACAGCTCAAGGTCTCTTGCTAGTTAAAAAACTGGTTCCCGTGAGCCCAGTACTCAGGAGACAAAGGTAGGCAGATCGCTGTGAGTTCAAGGCTAAGGCTAGCCTGATCTACATATCAAGTTCTAAGCCAGGCTGGGCTACAGAGTAAGACCAACCCAAACACTATTGTTTTGTTAACTTTTCTCCCCCCTTGTGTCCCTTCCCTATGATTTCCCATTTCACATGCCAGTCCTAATAACTCATTTTGGTAGGGCTCACAAAACACTCCACTCTACAATCTCAGAGCTCCAATCAAGATTTTTCTTCCGTAAGAAGGAAGTATAAACAATGGTTCTCAGACTTTCTCCACAAATGCATTTTTAATGCCTCCCTAATCTTCAAGAAATTACCAACAGCTCCATTTATTATACACCTATTCCAAACAGCTCATCAAGGGCTGAGAGAGAGGTTCAGGTTTTGATGCATTTCAGATTTCCAGATGAGGGATGCCCAAAGTGAAGTCTATGCACACACTCCAATTCCAAAGTTTGATGTGAGGGAGACCTGGCTACCTTTGTCACCCACTGACCACCACAGTTGACTACTCAGCTGGTCTGGCTGGCTGCAAGGTGTCTGCTTCTTCCATTAGCACTCCACAGGAGTCATTCCTGAAGTTTTGCACTCAGAGGATGACCTTCTCCAAACAGAGGAAACAGTCTCCAGTCCAGCAGATCTGAGTAGCTTCCCTCCCCAGCTAGAACCTCCAAATAAACTCTCAAAATCCAAAAAGCCATGAAATCTGAAACACTGGTTCAAACCATTCAGGTAAGAGATGCTCAGCCTGTGTTTCTGTCCATTGAACTAATGAGCACTGTTGAGTATTATACAGTCCTCCAAGCTGGAAGTTAATAGAAGATCACCGTCTTCACCCATATTCCTCACTTGTTTTTACACAGCACGGCCAACTATCCAGCCTTACAAATAAGTAGTTTCATCAAAAGAAACGGAACAAGCTACTGTTAAATTCCTAAAACTACTTCAGTTAGTTCAGTAACGTCCTGAAAAAATTACAAGAGTCCCGCAGTGCCTCCGGGACTTGCTGTGACAACCTAGGGCTCTCCTGTGGAGTCATAGCCTCATAGGCTTCTAAGGCAATTACCATTTCCAAACCAGCCAATCTATTTAAATTCTAAAATAAACACAGAGTCTTTATTTAAATCAAGACTTTACAGAACTCACCTAAGTCAAAATCATACATACAGTAGGTCATCAAAATGTCATGAAGCAAAATCAGTCCTGGGTTATCTTGACCTTCATAAAACTTGTTTGTTCGATCCGTTCTGTTGACATCTTTTTCTAAAGAAGAAAATCATATATTTCAAAAAACAGATTCTTATATAAAGTTTTTATCTAACAAGCATAGAATTTCTTACTAATTTCACTTCTTGACAAGCTTTAATTAATGAAAGAAAAATTCCTTGAGAACTGACTCCCATAAAGTTGTCCTCCGACCTCTACACATACATTGTGGCGACATGTGCATGAAAACACACACACGCACACACACACACACACACACACACACACACACACACACACAAATTTAAAAAACAAAAAAGTAATCAGCCTGCATGGGAATTCAGTCTCACTCATCCCCCATCTTGATGGATGAGCTTCCCTGCCAGTGACTAAGGCAGCCTGTCTTCCTACAAATGAGTTCCAGCACCAGCAGCCACCACAGGACTAGAATTCTCTGGCTGCTCTAGCAACTCCTTGTCCATCCTCCTCTTCAGTTTGGTCAACTTTTCTTCACTGAACTACACAGCACTCCACTGTGTGCTGCTCTTCTCAGCACAGAAACCTTCTCAACCCCTCTTCCCTGTCTGCTGCCGCAATCTCCATCTGTTGAGAGAAAGGCTCGCAAAAGCTGAATGCACCACGTCCAAGTTCTTTCCTCTTCCTCTTCCTCCCTTTTGAACTCAGGCTAACCATCTTGTCACACTCAACAACCCACAGGCACTCCTTAAAGTCAGACTCTGGGGATCTCAGCACTGCCCACATCGTGAGCCCTTGCCCTCCTAACATCACAGCATCTCTCCTAGCCATGTTCATTAGTCTTTTAGGAAACCATGGTCTCCTCTCTCGCCTGTTTTTTTTTCCCTGGCTTCTTCATGATGTCCCCAGTTGTAAATGAAAGTGCCTTCCTTTCTGAGGCCTCTTCCAATCGCACTGTCTGCTTGTCAAATCTTCATCTAGTTTCCTAAATCACTGTTTCACACAGTCTCTTAACCAGTAAGTTAGTGACCCTAAATTTATCTCCAGCTACTAACGCACTCAAGAACTTGCGGGCCCTCATTCTGACATATTAATTAGTGAATACCCAAAATTATTATCCAAAACTGAATTCTAAATAGCCCTTTACAAACCTGTCTCTTCTGGCTTGTCCCACCTTGTCAATAAAGCACAGCAATTCCATTTCTCCAGCTGCTCACCCTACAATTGTGACATCCATCCTTCCTTCCCTTGACTGACATTGTACACTAATGAAATCTTTAAAATACATAGAGAAGGGCTGGAGAGATGGCTCAGAGGTTAAGAGCACTGGCCACTCTTCCAGAGGTCCTGAGTTCAATTCCAGCAACCACATGGTGGCTCACAACCATCAGCAATGAGATCTGGTTCCCTCCTCTGGCCTGCAGGGCTAAGTGCAAACAGAACACTGTATACACAATAAACAAATAAAAATTAAAAAAAAATACATAGAGAAGCCAAAATTCTCATCGCCCACCCAACACATTGACTCCCTACCTAACTACCTCCATTCTGGCCATGGTGTTGTCTTTGCTCTTCTCAAACATTCAGAGGCCCTGAACAAATAAACAATCTAGACGTTGCTGTTGTTGCCTCTGCTCCAATCCCCCCTCACCAGGGGGCTGCCGGATGCACACTGCAGCTTCAAGTCTCCATACAAGTTTGTTAGTCTCCTACATCCAGCAGCCGTCGCCCTGCATCTGGACTTGAGCAGTGCCTCAAATGTCTTCCTCCCACCACTTCTGCTCCTCTAGAACCATTCTGCAGGCATCCAAGTATGCTGCTAAGTCATAACTCTGGTCATGTTACTCTTCTGCTCAAAATCTCTCAGCTGAGGAACTGGCAATACGGAGCACCTAGGTTCTCAAGTCATCACGAAAACAAGTCTAGTCCACTCAATATTCAATATACCAAAATTCTTGTAAATTCTATCAACAACAGGGGTCCTCTAACTCTGCACTACCACCACCTCTTACTTAGACTTCTACCTCCCTCGGTAGCTTCCTTAACCCTATTTATATCTTCGACAGCTTTCTTATTCCTACTTACAACTTGATAGGACCCATTTTCACACAGCAGCAAAAACAATTAAAATATAAATAGCGTACTCTTACAACATACTCTTATTCCAACAGCCTTCCATCATACTTAAATCCATCTTCTTCATGTGATCCACAAGACCTACAGCCTCCTGAGCAAAGATGAGCATAAATACATTTTGTATGTGTTCATGGAGGTTTGAGTGTGTATGACCCCGAAAGTCAATCTTTGGTGTCTTTAACCATTGCTCCACCCCACCCTTTTTGAAGCAGTGTTTCTCACTGAACCCAGGCTCACTAAATCGTGAGGATAGCTGGCCAATAAACCCGTCATCCACCTATCTCACCCACAGCGTGTGTGAGAGTGTGTGTGTGTGTGTGTGTGTGTGCCCACATGTGCGCGCGCACGCGTGCATAGCCACTGGAAAACTCTAGACGAATTAAACAACTCAGTAACCTTTATTTTTGTCTAAAAATGAGCAAACTTAATAAGTATGTCTCAATTCAGATCATACAGAGATTTAAGCTGAGAGGGAGGTAGAGAGGGAGGATCAGGAGTTCAAGGCTAGCCTGAACTACATGAGACCGTTTTTGTTGTTGTTGTTGTTGTTGTTGTTGTTGTTGTTGTTGTTGTTTTTTAAAGAGATTTGAAGCATCTAGATTTTCCCCACCAGATGCCTGCAACAAATGAGTGAGGCACAAAGGAGACAGAAGATGAGTCATTACAGCTTAAAATGTAGGGGGTGCTACAACGTGTATAAGAAATGGGCCTTCAAACACTCAACCACTTAACGTCTGGACTCCTTTCTAGTTTGGGCATTTAATGTCCAGTAAAAGGGGAAGGCAAACATAGTTCACCATCTTCTCTTCTATGAAACGGCAAACAGTAGATGCCTTCAGATGGAATCCTTAAACAAGCTATGACACCGTAACCAGAGTTTTTAGTAGCTTACTTTCCAGGGAACATGTGCTTTCCAGTCAAAAGCACTAATGCCAACAGATGGCAGTAGTTGTCTGCATATCACAAAGGTTCTGAATCACTTCTGCATAAAGCTTTCTAGGTATAATAATAGCTTTCTAGAGTTAGACAGCCTTTTGCTTTTTTTTTCCTTTTTCTAAGACAGAGTTTTGCTATGTAGTTCTAGCTGGCTGGTATTATTGCCCTATGTTGCCCAGTTTGAGCCTGAACTCTAATCAACTTGCCTGCCTATGTTTCCCAAGTTCTGGAATTATATACATACACCACCACACTGGCTAAATTAGAGTTCTCTCTTCCATACGTGGGTGGTGGTGGCCAGAGCAATGACAAAATATCTCTATGTATTTATGATCCTATAAGCATCCATATACAAATTCAATACAAAACAACTGAAACTAAGTTCTGTGCAAAAATCATATAAACAGGATGTGAAGGGACAGTTAAAGAGGACTAAAACTGAACTCTATGCTTATTGGTGACAATGTACACGCCACTCATGTTCTCAATGCTTCCGTTTTCTCATCTGTAAAACCAATTGTGAAGTGACACTTGCCAAGCAGGTGTGTATAGTACAAAATAAGCAGCCTTTAGTAACTCAGACATCCCAGAACTAAGTCTAACAGTTGCCATGGTAATAGTGCATTCACACCTCTTTTCTTAGAGAATAGTTGTTCCCTAGAAAATAGTCTAGCTTCAAATTTGAAATTTTTCCATTTAAAATCACTTAATAAAAATAAAATATGATTCAGCATGATAGTGCACACCAGCACTCAGGAGGCAGAGGCAGGAGAATCTCTGTGAGCTTCAGGCCAATCTGGTCTACATAGCGAGCTCCAGGACAGTCAAGACTACATAGAGAGACCTGGTCTCAAAACATATAGGTAGGTACACAGACAGACAGACAGACAGACAGACAAAAGGTATATGTATGTTAAAGTTATATAAACCAAAGCCCCATTAACCATAAGTATCTCTAAGTAGCAGAAACACAATTTTTATTTTCTTCTTTTTGGTCATCTATAGTTTCTAATTTTTCCAATAGTAAGTACAACATCACTTTTCATAGAGAATACAAAAATGTAAATCTTTTAAAATAAGCAAATAATGTTTTCTTAATTTACATTATGAAATACAGCACATCAGTACTTAACCATGCAAAGGCTGAATTTACAGGCCTGCTACACTAACTAACCGCATCCCCACACACTTCCCAATTCAGACTTCTTTTGAGCTCCAGTATCTCATCATGCATTTTGCTCCTTTGTCTTATCAAGATCTCTTGTGTCTCCAAAGTTACTATGGAAACATACCGATCAGACTTCTGTAATCTCTCAACCTTGAGTTTCTCTTCTCTTGCTCCTCACTGACAGACTTCCACTGGAGCTTCATCCTGAAGTACTCATCACTGTGGAGACAACGCACACCAAGAACGCCATTGAGACTCGAGTTGTGACACTGTTTCCTCGAGTTCTCTATACACGGTGGACCAGAGTATTTGTGATGCTAGTGGTGTCTAAGTTCATAAGCATGACAGTGAAATGTTTAGTTAGAAACACATGAAAACAGAAGAAATGGACACGATAAACTTTAACTGCTAGAATTTCAGGTACACATTAAAAGAAAACAATTCTTGAAATGATTTCTAAACTTATTCCACTCATCAAACATTATTTAGTCACTAAAGCTTTTGAATAATTAGAAATAAGAATTCAAATAACTTTTTAAACCCAACTTTAAAACTCTGTTTTCCCATCATTTTTACTGGAAAACTGCTAATAAAAGATACAGGAAAGGCTGAGACTGGCAAAGACTCTGGACATGCACGTATGGCTCAGAAGGGTTTCAAGTCAGACTACTGAAGACTGGACATAAAAACCACCTAGGAAGTGTAGGGAATAAAACACTCTTTCTTCCATGTGACCAGTGCATGAGCGCGACAAAAATAACTTAAAGATAATCTAAAGAGCCAATATATGTATAACCCAGTTTTATAATTTTATAATTAAATTACAAAAAACAAAAGAGATGAATGATATACTTTAACATGTATCTACATAGTTGTCTTTAAGTATCCAAAGGCTGACACAAAGTTAGCACAGGAAGCTAGGACATTCTACCATATTTTACATATTCACAAGCATAGCTATAATAAGATCCTTCTAAACAAGTGTTTCTAGTATAAAATAATTACATTGCTTCTAATTTTTAAATTGAAACGATGAAATCTAATTGTTCTACCATTTCCTGGTCTATTCCAAATCCTCACATAAACTTAATTTGTATGGGTGGGTTACTTCAATTTCTCTGATAAACATACAAAAGCATCATTTACTTACGTTTTTTGTTTTTGTAATTGAGTTCTTTCCTCTTTGGTACTATCCCAAGGAAAATAACCCAGAAGAAATTTCCATGCTTGCTTTCTTAATGAATGACTAAGACCCTAAAGAAAGTATTCATATTAATCACATTAGTTTAAAAAGAAAAAGAATACCCTAAGTTCATAAAACTTGAATATAAATAAATGGGAAACAATACTTAAGTTTTCAACCCCAAAATAATTCAATTCAATAAATACTATCTTGATTCTTATGTCCAGACCCTGAAGACGAAAGCAAGCTGCCAAGAGCAGGAGTATAGTAGACCGTACAGTGGATCTTACTGGGTAAGAGGAATGCCACTGTTAGAAGCCTCTTCAGTTAACCCACAGAACAAAACAAGAAAAACTATCTTCTCCTAGACTTATCGACATCCCAAAGTCAGCACACAGGGGAACACCCCATTCTTCCTCTCAATATAGAAACTTTAATCTAGCTTTCATTTAAGAAATGAGAGTCAATTCGTCCTGGAAAAGAAATCAAAACAACCCAACAGACAACTGATACAATCAGGATCAGAGCTGCAGTACCCCTCTGAATATCATCTGCTTCATGCTCTCCACATTTAAGAGTCTTCCTTCAGAGTCAACACTCTTGGTCCATTCTTCCAGAGACACAGGCTCTCTCCTCTGAACGACAGGTCGCTCTCCCAAATCAATCTACAACAGGAAGAGAAATAAAAGAACTGTTCACACAGCTGTGAGAGGAAATGGAGGCATATTCTAAAACTCCTAGGACACTGTTTCTCAGGCCTGAGCTCTAATGTTCCCAGCATCTTTCCTCATTCTCCAGTGTTAAGTTATCTAGCTTTATTAGCCAGGATTCCCCTCCTACGGAACATAATCAACTGGGATACAAATTCAGAGACTCCAAGTATTTGTTGTTAAAAAGGTTCTGCCATTAGATTTTCAATTACATTAGTAAAAGCACTCAACATCAATTCTATGAAACCTTCAAATCAAATGGTACATTATTAGGAAGAGACAGAATATATAATTATTCCACTAATCACACTCTTAAAATAGCTTTTCTTCCAAACTGAAGTTTGCAATTCTCAAAATTGATTCATGATTCATTAGTTTCACTTGGCAATTTCTACTGGTTTTATTCAATTAATAGATGCTGGTAATTTAAAAATACTATTTAAAGATAAAGCCTTTAATTAAGTCCCACAACTTAGAAATGTACAATTCTATAATTATGAGCAAGCCTAGACTTGCAGCAAACTCAAAGCTTTGTTCAATATTGCATGAAGATTTGCCTTAATGCAAGGCACAAACCCATCAATCTCAGTCAAGACTTCTAAGGACAACACAAGGCCTGTGTCATGTCGGAGCTGCCTCTGGTGCCTACACAACAATGGGCAAATAACACACAACACAGGCGAGCTCAGCACTCCTTCCACTTCTCTGCACTCCACAGAACAACTTCTTCATTATGACCAAAAACCAACCCCAGGAGACGCAACAGTAATGAAGAGGCAGTATAGGAGAGTGAGTCAAGAATCTGGTGGCATGCTAGCATTGTCAGATATACTTATTAGTCAGCAGGAAACTACTATGAATGGGCTACAGGGAAGAGACATGAGGAGTGAGTTTCTTTTCTGCAGTACTCAGACTGCATTCTCCTATTAAACGTTACTAACTAGATTACTTAAAATCTCCACTCACTCTTGTGATGACTTCAAATCCTGGTTCTTCTTGCTGATTTATCTTTAGACCTGGAATAGCATCACTTAGAAAATCTGCCATTTCTGAAGGTGGTCGTTGATGTGTCGAGGGATCGCTTCCTCTCAAACTATCAAAAATGTAGTTTGTAACTTTGGAAAATCCTACCATAGTTGCTGTATAAGGATCCTTTTTAATTTTCTACGTAACAGAAAGAAAAACAATAGCATTATTAATTAAAATAAGGAACAAAGCTATTCTGTGAGTGGCAAAAAGGCAAAGCTTTAAAAGGAGGGAAATCAGAGCTAAAACAGAGTATTCTATGATTATCTTAAGGGTTTTTTCTAGAAAGAAAAATTTAAACTTAAGCCATTTGGTTAAAATTGCATAATAAATGACAACTTGATGCTACTGATTGAATTGCAGATCATCAGATGCTTTGCAGGCTTCATTCAGTCTGTATACACAACTGTACACAGTGCTTACTTTCCAGTGGTGAATGGCCCACAACAGCTTTCTTCTGTCTAGCAGTCCTGCCTTCACAAAAAAAATACACAGATTGTATTTCTTCAAGTGTGCACTACCACACTAACACAGAATATTTGATAGATAAACTTAAAAGTTTATTATCTTATTTCGATAAGAGCTGATGTCTTAATCTAATGTCAAGAATCAGTTCTTCTAGAGCAGAGCTGTCCCAGAAAGAGCAAAGTCTTTTCTGTGTCTAATTCTAGTAGTATTTCTAAAGCCCAAAGTGCCTGTGACTTTACATTTACTAACAACAGTTACTTATTCCATAACAACTCTCCAAAGGACTTAAGGAGCCAATCCTCTTGTCCTACTCCTTTCTGAGGTCTCCATCTTGTGTTGTTAATCTTTACATTCCCAAAGTCAAGAGAAAGTGCCAGAAACATAGTAAGCACTCAAGCATGTGCTAAGTTAATAAAGGAATGAAGACAATCAGGATTTTGCACATGTTCAGTGCACAATTTTAGCCAAAAAGCAAAACCATACCTAAACATATTTAGAGCAATAAGATACATGCTAATACCCACAACAATCTACTGAGATGAGAAACAAAAACTCAGATTATTTCTTTTTCTAAACTAATCATTCATTTGAAATAGCTTACTCTGTGACCCTTCAGATAAATGAAAAGCATAATTTAAATCTGCTGCTGCCCTATTTCAGCATTATGATAAAAGAAAGACCTGGCTTAAGAGTAATTAAGGATCAAGGGAGTATCTGGGGCTTCCAAGTACTCTAGATCATATTACTCTATAAGAATACACAGCACAGTGCCATAAAGAACACACACACACCTGCTCATTTTGTGCTCTGAGAAGGCTGGGGGAATGAGAAACACAAATGACAGAATCCAAATGATATATAAATAAAAGGTATATTTAAGGACTAGAAAAGCATACTTGTATTAAGCCATATGCTGGTTCATCAAGAAGATTTTCAAAAGACTGTGAAAGACTCTTATTCTGACAATTGACAAGAAGTATTCTATTATCTTGTGATGACCTGTAAAAATTAAAAAAAAAAAAAATTAGAGAATACTACAATACTTGAATTAATCTTCTGAATAATTATTACTGCATACTTTTCCTAACAAAAAAAAAGACTCGCTCTAGAAGTTTCCTAGTAACCTATTAGCAAATACCTAGTACTGTAAGTAAGCTTGAAAACTTCATGAAATGTTAAATTTTAAAATGTAATCTAACAAATATATATATATAATATATATAATTTTATATTTTTATTCTAGGGAATGCTAAGGTGTTTATGTTGCAATGAAACTGAATTCTTGGATAGAATTTACAATAGAAAAGTCTATAATATATATGTCATTATCATCATAAAAATGGGTGAAACTAAACAACTGCAGGATTCAAGTATATAATATGTACAAAATAGGTATTTTGAAATAGTTTCCAAATTTGTTTTACAGCTTTTTAGTATTACAACACAAAATGTTTAAAAATACAAGATATGAAGGTTCTTCGGTAATGATGCTAACCATAATAATAAATGCATACATACAAAAGTATTTAAAATGATTATACATATTACATACACATTCATTCATTCTCTCTCTCTCTCTCTCTCTCTCTCTCTCTCTCTCTCTCTCTCTCTCTCTCTCTCTCTCTCTCCTCTCTCTCTCTCTCTTTCAGTGACCATATGCTTTTAGTTTTCTCACTAAAGCTCCAGGAACAGGTAGGTATCTTTCCATACCTCTTAGTAACCACAGAATAAACAGTGTGCTTTCCAGACAGACAGCTAATTCTACAGAATCAGACAAAGTTAACCACTCTCTTTTCTGTTGTTTTATGACTTAGTCAGCTGTAATAAATCTATAAATGTTCTATGTTTAAAATAAAACCTAAGTATGTTTTCAGCTGCAATCCATCTCTAGTTCATTACAAATGTTTGAGATAAGATCTTTAATAACAGTTATCTCATCTCAATTCTAACACAACAGAATAAAGCAGCAATGGTAGAGGGGATATGAAATCCAAAACAGGATCTTTTCCTTACATGGTCACAAACAACACTGGATCTATAAAGACAATAGAAGCTAACAAACTTCTTGACTTAAAAAAAATAAAAATTAAAAAGCTGTGGTCCAATCATTTGACATGGGGGTGCAGCACAATGAAAACATTACATTTTCAATGTTTTTCTGAAATTAGGATGAGTATTTAAAATGCAGAGCTATGGATTCTCTTCTCACAAGTCATCTTTACAACAGGCCAACTTTTAAATATGCACCAAAAAGCAGGTAATGCAGGAATTGGTTTTCTAGCACAGCACCACTGGTGCTGGGATTATTTGGTTTTCTAACAATGAATAACATCAAGTTGCTTAAAATCTAAATTAATAATGAAAGTAAAAGCACTGTCCATCCAGTAGAAAGGGAACAAAATGTACACAATACATACATGCACGCAAAACACCTTTACACATAAAATAAGGTTTTAAATCCATGACATAGAATATTCACAACAATACAACTTTATGTATAGAAACTAATCTTGTAAATAGTTAGTGTAAGATGATGATCCATCCAACTTGGCTTTTTTAGAAAAAACGTTTTACTGCTTGGAGACTCATGTATTAATGGGAAGAAAAAAAAAAAACAAAAAACAAAACCACAGTCTAAACCAGAAAACAATTCAACAGAGTTAAAATGCCTCACTCACATCCTAACCAACACTTTCATTTCTAGGGAAGTTTTTGTGGTTACATGTTGTATTGTGGTGATTTCTTATCTGCAGTTTAGCAATCACATTCTTTTCTCCAAGTGAATATGGCACTGTGAATGATGATAATAAATAAAAGAATACTTGCTACACATCAATTAATGCAACACTGGTTATCTAGGATAAGAAAACCATTTAAGAAATAAGTACCCAGAAGCTGGCAAGTGAAACGGAAATGGTAAATTATACACCGCTGGTCTAGCATCCTTGGCTTTTACAAGGCATTCTCTGCTCATCCATATGGAAGACCGGCTCAGTGTGGAGAAAAAGAATCTTGAAAGGGTTAATATTAATACGGTAGGAAGATGAGATGGTAAATCTGCTGTGGAACAACCCTTTCTGTACAGCAATGGTGAATACAAATGTGAATATGTATTACTCTCATTGGTGAATAAAGAAGCTGACTGGCCTATAGCAAGACAGGATAAAGTTGGGAGGGACAATCAAACTGAGGCTACTGGGATGAAGAGCGGAGTCAGAAGAGAGGCCAGCTGGCCGAGGAAGGAGGACATGTAGAAAATGTCCACATGGCAAAGCATAGCTAAGAAATATGGGTTAATTTAAGTCTAAGAGTTAGCTAGTAACAAGCCTGAGCTACTGGTCAAGCATTTATAAGTAATGTTAAGCCTCTGTGTCAGTTATATATAGGTGGCTGGAACAGGAAAACTCCACCTATATAAATCTTGTTTGTATCACAAATCATCCAGGAGACAAGCCTCTGGCCGTGGCAGAGAAATTATCTAGATTTATTTAACTGAGGTGGGAGGAGCCATCTTAAATGTGGGCAGGACCACTGCCTGGGCTAGAGTACTGGAGTGATTAAGAAGGAAAGCAAGCTGAGCTCAAGGACCCCCTCCCATTTTTCTGACTTCAGAGACAACGTCACCAGCTACTCAGGCTTCAGCTACCATGACCTCTCCACATGGTTGACTGCACTTCAGTTATGAGCCCCAGGAAATCCCTCCTTCCTTCTCAAACTGCTTCTGTCTGGGATTTTGTCCCAGCAATGGGAAGTGAACAAAGCAGATGGTCTCTACGAAGTTAGAAAGGCAGGAGCCATGCTTCTTCTGCACCGCTATCTTTCTAACAAGGAGCAGAGCTACACCCAGGACACCATTTCCATGGCTTCCCATTTTCAAACAGCAGTGAGCTCTTCTACAGAAACTCTCCTTCCTGGAGACCTGTGTGCTGAGATGAGGAGAGTAAGGTGCATGGTTGGTATAACCCTTTCCAGGCCCCTCCTAATTCGTGGATCTTCTTACCAAAAGAGAAAGTGTTTTTTCTGTACCCAGTTACATGGCAAGTGATCTGGCCTCAAACGGGGCAAAAGAAAGATGTGAGTTCAAACGATGCTGACATACACTGTAAGGTCACGCAGGTTCTTACATCTCACTAACAATGGCATTTTAACACCACCTCTGCCCCTATGTTTACTTACCACTTGTTTAAAAATTCAGAAAATAGGTTTTATATCCTACATAACAAGGCCACCGATACACATTCAATTGCCTAAGTTGCTATTTTTTTCTTTTGTTTTGTTTTCAAGACAGGTTTCTCTAACACTCCTGGCTGTCCTGAAACTCGCTTTATAGACCAGGCTGGCCTCCAACTCACTGAGATCCACCTGCCTCTGCCTCCCCAGTGCTGGGATTAAAGGTGTGCACCACAATTGTTCGGCAGTTGTTATATTTTTAAGATTTATTTATTTATTATATACACAACATTCTGCCTCCATGTATGCCTGCAGGCCACAAGAGGGCACCAGATCTCATTATAGATGGCTGTGAGCCACCATGTGGTTGCTGGGAATTGAATTTAGGACCTCTGGAAAAGCAGTCAGTGCTCTTAACCACTGAGTCATGTCTCCAGCCCCCAGTAGTTACTATTTTTAAACTTACCCCATATTTAAAAAACAAAAATTGCTGGGTGCATGCCTTTCATCCCAGCACTCGGGAGGCAGAAGCAGACAGATCTCTGAGTTCTAGGCCAGCCTGTTCTACATTAGTGAGTTCCAGGACAGCCAAGGTTTCTACACAGAGAAACCCAGTCTCATAATAAGACACACACACACACACACACACACACACACACACAAAATCTATCTCGAGACTACCAATCTCCCAGTTTCTCTCCAAAATCATACAAAACTAATTTAGAATTTACTTCTCATAGCACTTCAAACGTATGTATTTAACTGACAATTATTGTATCATTTATTCATTCAACTTCAATTGAATATCTATAATGTACTAGCCATTCTGAGTAGGAACCAGGAAAAACAAAAACAAGATACCATCTCTATCCTTATGAAGTTGACTTTTCAAGAGTACAACATGAAAGAAGTAATAGATGTCTTAGGGTTTCTGTTGCTGTCATAAAATACCAGGGACACAAGTAACTTGGGGAAGAAGTCAGAACAAAATAGGAGGCCATGGAGGGGTGATGCTTACTGGTTTGCTCCAACCTGCTTTCTTATACAACCCAAAACCACAAGCCCAGGGATGGCCCCACCCACACTGAGCTGGACCCCCTCACATCAATTATCAATCAAGAAAATGTACCACAGGCCAATCTGGTAGGGGCATTTCCTCAGTTGAAGGTCCCTATTCCTTGAAGCTTGTGTCAAGATAACATATAACTAGCCAGCACAATAGACAAAATTATCCTTTTTTTTTTTCTTTTTTTGGTTTTTCGAGACAGGGTTTCTCTATGTAGCTTTGCGCCTTTCCTGGAACTCATTCTGTAGCCCAGGCTGGCCTCGAACTCACAGAGATCTGTCTGCCTCTGCTTCCTGAGTGCTGGGATGAAAGGCATGCGCCACCACCGCCCAGCCAAAATTATACTCTTTTTTTTTTTTTTTTTTTTTTTTTTTTGGTTTTTCGAGACAAGGTAAAATTATACTCTTAAGTGACATGAGAAAAGCAATCAAGGAAATGAGATAGGGATGAGTAGAGACAGAAATGTACATTAGATGGAGAGGAAGTATTCAGAAAAGTCCCTATGGGGAAGTATTGAGACCTCAGAAACTTCAAATGGAGACTGATCCAAACAGAAGCAATAGTATATATAAATGAGCCATGGCATGCATCCACATGTGTGCACATATGCATAACAATAAATAAATGTAACATATAAAAAATGTAAAAAGCTAGTAAGTTAATAGAAATTTTTAGTTTCAAAATATTAAAATGTTATTCAACCACTAATCCCAAAAATAACCAGCAAAAAGTTAAGATGCTGATGCTCTTGTTTACACAGGTCACTGATGCTCAGTGACAAAGACAAACACCTTGCTCTGGGATTAACACCATAATCCTGTTTCAGTCAGTAGAAAATAATTGGGTACTTACTCACACAACACCACGTATTTTTCAAGAGACTCAATCAGTAGTCTGCTATCTCCTTGGTGAAAGTGCAGAGCAGGGAGGACGACGTCATCCTTTAGACAGAACACCAAGTACGACCAGCCCATGCCCTCTTTGCTTTGCTTGATTGACTTCAGGTCTGCCAAACTGAACAGGAATGACCATTTGCTTTTCCCATTTCTATGACCTGGAGCATCTTAAGAACAAGAAAGTGGGCAAAATATTTGTGTTCTTTTTTTTAAAAGGTCGGCAATGTTCTTCACATTTACCTAACAGCTACTTGTTTAACCCTGGGATGCACTCTACCACTCCTAAAGCACAGTTTCCACCCATGTTTAATGAAGATCCCTAAACGTCTGATCCACCTCCTCTATCTCTGGAAAGCTAAAATTACAAGCATGTGCCCCATGCCCAGTTGATCTGGTGCTAAGGATTAAGCTTGGGACACTGCGTACTGTGCGTGGTAGATAAGTATTCTTCTATTAAACCACATAACCATCCCACTAAGTTTTTACTAAATCAGGAATGCAATTCAACCAGTTATATAAAATGCAGTATCTTCTGAATGTGTGGTACATTTGCAGAAAATGAAACCTTAGGCCCATGAACAACATCAAAACTGTTAACAAGCAACTTAAAGATTTTTTTAAAAAATCATAAAACTATTTAAAAAGCATTTTCTTACAGGAAGTATTTTCCACTACTTAAAAGCAGTATTTCCTACTACTTATAATTCCTAATATAAAATGTTACTTTACTTTCATAACTTAACTCAGAAACGTGTTATCTCTGAAATCTAAAAAAACAATATACTTTTTAAAATGTTATTTCATAAAATATCATACTGTCTTATTATTCAAGACCTTTATGAATTCCATCCCACTTATCATACACAGAATAATGCTTACAAAACTTGTTCAAAAGAGATTAATTGGTGCTGATCTGCATGTTGTCACCTTCCTATGTAATTAGAGACATTACAGTTCTGTCTCCACTAAGATTTCCTAGTAGGTAATGAAAGATAAACGACACTGGCTGTGGTGCTGGTTACCGTGTGGAAAGGTCATGGTCACGCCAGAACACAATGTTAGTTTTTAGAGCTTTATTAGGAGGGAAAGGGGAGAGGAGAAAGAAGAGAGCCAGGCCTGGAGAGAGATGGGGGGGGGGGAGCAGAACAGAGCAAGGAACAGAGAGAGAGCAGAGCGAGAGGGTGGGGTCTACGTCCGGCTTTTTAAGGTGCATACTCAGTAGCCTGCACCCCCTGATGACATAAGACACAGACCCCAAGCTGCGCATGTACAGGAGTGAGAGCCCGAGCCTAACAGGTACCGCTTGAAAACCGTCACAACGGCTACAGTAACTGTCCGCACACACTGACCGCATGGCCTGCACACTGGTCTGAACGGTGAACCCACAGCTAAAGCTGACACTGGATTAAGTGCACTGTGTATTTCAACAGCACAGAGCCCAGAACAGCACAAACTTGATGGAGAGTGAGGCCATTTCTAAGAACTCCAACTTACCCCATCTAACCCTGTGTGTACACACATGAACTGCCAAGAAAAGTACATGCTACTAGATTATTTGCAAAATCTAAAAATATTTCATAGAAAAACAGCAATGACAAATTCAATACACAATAAAAGAAAAATAAAAACAACCCAATTGTATTCAATTGCATTGAACTGAAGCTGTAATAAAACCTTAGGAAGAATATTACATAATATATGCACTTTGTGCATTTTAAAAACAAACACTTTACACAGATTCTCCCTTAATGAGATATAAGATGAAACATAAAAAGGAAGGGACCTCACACATTTCCCCATTTAAAGCTCTGACAAAGATGACAATTATTGCAAGTTCAATTCTATAAGTCTTCCATTAAAATACAAACTTAAAGAGAATATGAACTTACACAAAATATTAAAAATGTTGCGTAAAAATATGTAGGAAATTCAATTTTTGGAAATTATTTTCCAAATATGGTGGCGTGGTAGCACACGCCTTTACATGTGGATCTGAGTGTTCAAGGCCACCACAGTCTAGACAGCAAGTTCCAGGAAAGCAAGGATAAGGGGTGGGGTTTGAGAAGCGGGTCAGGGGAAAGAAGAGGAGAGGGAGGGAAGAGAGATGCCTGTCTCAAAAAATAAAAATAAGGGGAAGGTGGTACATCTTGTTTCCAGGTACATCTCCAGTACTAGAGAAAGCTAAAACATATGAGGTAACCAAAAGCATGCTCAATAAATGCAAGTCAATAGGACCCCACGTCAGCATATAGTAATCTGCAAGTAAATCTGGACAGACATGACTACAAAAGAAAACTTGAGCAGCCAAGACTTAATCTGGAGCGTCCTTTCTCTTTAAAGCACAGGTTAAACAACAAGAAAAACACACATGAGTTCTAATGAACATGGGAAGTACCTCCAACATACTGAGAAGTAAAAGTGTATAGCCAAAAAGAACAATGAGAAATCAAACAGCTGACTGAATCTATGTCTTGAATAGAATTAACAGCAAGAACATGACATTTTATTGGGTTGGAATTCTAGCCAGAATATGAAAATGTGTTTTTCTGGAAGTAAACAGTTTCAAAACACTAATCTGCTATAAAAGCAAAGTATTTGAAGTATAACATTACATGTTCTTAAGAAATGCCAAGGGTTTGGGTTTAGCTCAGTGGTAGAGTGCTTGCCTAGCAAGCACAAGGCCCTGGGTTCAGTCCTCAGCTCCGGGAAAAAAAAAAGAAATACCAAGTTAAATGAGTTTGATAACCCATTTTTAAAGGTGTACCTTAATTTTCCTTTATAAATAATGGGGGAAAATACAAAGTAAAAAAATGTAAAGGCTAAGTGTGAAACAAGTAAAATAAAAACTTCAAAAAGCACTTACATAAAATATTAAAATCTTTCAAGAAATTCAACTTCTTAGAAATCATTTCCTTAGACAGGCATGGTAGCACACACCTTTAATCTCAGTGCTGAGGAGGCAGAGGCAGGCAGATCTCTCTGAGTGCCAGGCCAGCCAGGGCTACATAATGAGACATACGCTAGCTCAAGACGGACAAAGAAAAGGAAGGAAAAGAAGGTGTTTCCCTAGGACTATCAGAAAAAAGGAAAGAGGGAAAGGAGGTGAAACCACATACTTGGATCAAACTGTCCCAAGAAAACTCGGCTAGCATAATTAGATGCATTGATCAAAGTTATTTCCCTAACATTTCAGTTGCAAAACAAAGCCTCCTCACTTCACAAGCTACTGTGAACAAGTCACAAGTGGCTTCTGGCTCAACTACACAACTACTAATTCTCAACTCTGACCACACATTAAAACCACCTGAAGACATTCTGGAAAATACTGATGCCCAAGCTCCAGGGGCCCAGAGTCAATCTGCCCACAAAGGAATCAATACTGTAAAACAAAAAGTACCTAACATTATAACTATATAAATACTCAACTTTTTAACAAGTGATCACAAATAAATTGGCCATATCATATGAACTAGTTAGATCATATTTGGTATAATACATGAATTCTATGGAATACAAGCTATTTTTCTGATGTGAACTAGCATGTATAAAATTAAACTGTTATCTTGGCTCTTCCTATAATCACCACATAGTAAATAGAGATTTAAATATACAAAGGGGAACAGTAACTAAACATATGCAAGAGACAGAAATGAGCTACAAAAAATCATAATAAAGACTGAAGGCCGCTTAGTAAAGTTTAGCAGTATACTCCATCTCCCCCTGGTGCCTCAGGATGAAATAACAGGATTTTTAAAATACTAGATTAAGTAAAGCATGGTGGGGGTGCTTTCTTTTGTTTTGTTTTTAAGACAGGGTCTTGCTATGCTGTCCCAGCTGGCCTGGAACTAAAGATGGAGCCAGTCTGCCTTTGAACACAGGATCCTCCTGGCTCAGCCTCCCAGTGCTGAGCTCCAGTGTGCACTCACCACATAGGGTTTACCAGAGTTACTTTTTTTAAGTGTTTCTTATTTTGCTATTAGTAACTAAATCCTCTTTGAAGTCACAGCAATGAAATAGCAAAAAAATAAAAACAGGACAAAATTAGTTATGCATACATAGTGAAGTATAGATCATCTTTCCTGACAGAGGAACATTACAGCATTTCTTTGCACTTCTGTTCAGATTAAGATTGCAAAGACTTAACTCATACCTCCATTGGTATGTGGTTTCTTTTTAAACGACACTGCATTAACCATGTCCCACTCTGCTTCATAACTGTTCTGGTGTTCCGATCCTCGATGAGCTCTTTCTTTGGGGGCCTGGGTCCACTCTACAACTGAACTGGAGTCCTGAAACAATAACAAATATTTAAGTCTGAAGCTGGTACATGCCGGTGAGTAACATCTGAGCCCGGGAATGACGTCCGAAAGCCGGGGCAGACAGCACAATGCCAGTTTTCCCCTTGCTCTCTTTACCACCCTCTTTGCAGCTAGGGTTGCCAACAACTATGTGGAGGAGCCAACTCAGGGCTTCTGCAGCACTTGCCTTCCACAGTAAGTCTCACCTCAGCTCCTCACTGTCCGGTTTTGCATGGAGTTGTGATGTCTAAAACTACAGCAGCCATCTCACGAAAAGAGAAAAGAAAGCAAAAGGCAAAAAGCATCCAATTTCCAGATTTTAAGATTTATGGAAAATAACTAACTACAGTGATTTACTTGAGCCAAAATTAATTATGTGTTTTCTGACAATAAAAATTAGCTAAAAGCAACATATCTATGCTGTATAGCTCCACAGAACATTTGACTTTAAAGAGAATAAAACCGAACATCTACTCCTTTACAAAGGACAATGTATTCAAGTTAAAGTGAGACTGAGATTCTAAGTACCACAAGCAAAAGAGAAATACCTAGACTACAAACAGCTCCTACCAACTTCACGCGAAACAGAGAGCAAAGCAAGCAAATGGGAGTGCTGAGATGCAGGAGTATGGGAAGGCTTTTGCTGCCAAGCCTGGCAATTCCTGGGATGCACAGGGTCAAAGAACAGAACTTACTCCCACAGGTTGTCCTCTGACCTCCACACGCACATGCACGCAGACAGACACACAGGCAGACAGACACAGACACATACACACACTCACTCTCGCTCTCACACACACATAAAAATAAATTCTAAAGTTTTTCTAAGTCGGGAAATTAACAAAACCCCAGAAGACTAGAGTTTTGTGCTTCGTATTAGTCTTTAAGACTCTGAGGGTGCCACGACTACCATGTCCATGCACTGTGCACACAGGAGGCTGGAGAACAGCTTCTGGGAGCCAGTTCTTTCTCCCACCATGTAGGTTTCAGGAGATCAAATTCAGGTCTTCAGGCGTGGCAGGAAGTACCCGTACCTACTGAGCTATCCTGCCAGCCCCAAGGCTAAAGCTCTACTCATTAGAAGATGTAAAACGGTGTCTTTGGACTATGGGAAACCAAGTGCACGGATGAAAACAGGAGGCTTAACTGGGAGTTAGCCCACATAGATAGCAAAGGCCAAGACTCCCAGGTCTCCTGTCCAGTTGAGTTGTACAATCACTAACGTCCCAGCTTGACCTTTCTGGGCAGGGATCTCTAACTTCCAGTCTGATAAAGTGAGCTAGCCCTGATAAAAATAATGGGAACTTGACATCAGGGTTTCCCACCTGAGAACAGACTAGCCACGCACACAGAGAAGAATCAATCCCACTATTAGAAGGCCTAGCCATAATGAAAGAGAACATAATCTCGTTGGGGCACCTGGTATTAAATTTGAGCCTAACAGTACAAAACCCTCCAAATACCAAGACAAGTGTCTAAACAAAGGATGGAGTCCGAATGAAACACAGAGGGCAAACAGATTATACACAAATGAAAATAAAGATCATTTTATGTTGGGTGTGGTGGCAAGAAGCCTGAGATCCCAGCACTTCAGAAGCAGAAGGACTGTGCAAGTTCAAGACCAGCCTGGTCTACATAGCAAATCCTATGTGTGACTAGAGAAGAGATGGGGGTAGGGGCTCTTGAGGGATGGAGAGGAGGGGGAAAATGCATGTGACTGACACATGGAAAAAGGGACTGCTGTAGGGAAGAAAAAGTACCAGCAAAAAGGGGAGGGCATTAGGGCAGGGCGGGAAACAAGACGCTGCCTACATGCTTACATATACACACACAAAGACAACATACATCATTCTCTTAGTCGTATTTTTAAAATACCTTTCCAGCACACAGAATACTAGAAGAATCTAATGCGTCATCCAATGGTCTCCAGTCCACTATTACTTCAGCATCCTACATAAAGAAATCATGAAATATAATTCATCAATATAACTTGAGCATCCTGAAGAAAGAAACCATGAATTATATTTAGAATTTATCAATATATTACATTCTTAATCCATTTTTTATTTCTAAATGCAAAATAAAATTTAGGCCCTTAAATATTAGTATTTTACACATGCTGACATTACCATTATTTAGCAATAATTGGTATGAAAATTTAATTCTAATTATTCATTATGAAAAAATTATATTACTATAATGTCTACATGCCTTTTTTTCTTTCCTTTTTGGCAAGACAGGATCTCTCTGGTATCCCAGCTATCTTGGAACTCACTATATAGACCAGGCTGGCCCTAAAATCACTAAGATCCACCTGCCTCTGCTGGGTTAAGATTAAAGGCGTGCCCGAACATGCCCACATTTACATACACATTTAAAATATTTCATGATTTTTATTGGTGTACTTAAGGTATTTTGTTTCTAACATTATTTCCATATTAAATTTACAACCATTGTTCAAATATACAGTGTCTTACATATGACTCTCCTTCAAAGCCCCAGAGAGAACACTATCATAAACTATTATTAAATAAGTCATTTACAGAAACTTACCTTTTCTAAAACACGTAATATTCCTGAAATTAAGCTGTCTTGGTCACTGGCCTTTCCGCAAGATGAGTGAATATATACCCCTTCTTGTTCATATATAATCTGGAACAGCAAAACATGATTATAATTGTGTGTGTGTGTCTTCTCTCCTTTCTCAGAACTGATTCACAGCTCTCCAACGCAGGTTCATCTCAAGTGGGAGCTAGAGAGCTGAACTCATGCTTACATGACAAGTACTTCACTAAATGAGCCCCAGATCTAGTCACACTTTTTATCGCAACAGTTCTCAAAATTAACTGAGATGTTTTCTTCTTTTTCACTTTTTAAATTTCTTATGTGTGTGGGTGTTTGCCGGCATGTGTGTCTTGTTCTATTTGCATGGCTGGTGCCTGTGGAGGCCACAAGATGGCATCAGACTCCCTGGAACTGGGATTAGTAGACAATTGTAAACTATGAGCATGCTGGGAATTGAATCTGAGTACTCTAGAAGAACAGTCAGTGGTCTTAACTGCTAGGCCATCTCTCAGTCCCCAAAGTGTTTTCTTATACCTGTTCAAGGTCTGATCAGCTCATATACAAATGTATCACAGGTCGACTGGGACAAGAAGGAATTCAGACTCATGAAAACTCAGGTATTCATTGTGTTCTATGTGTGCCTTACACACAGCCTAAAGATAACGTCACAGGTTTAGAGTGACTGTGCCTTGACCTGCGCCCAGACAGGTGAAGTCGGGGTGTAGAACTTTCTGCTTGTAGTGTTGTTACCTCAGCACTGAAAACGTTTTACATTTTGGGGACACTTCAGATTCTGGATTTTCAGATTAGGAATGTTCAAAACAAACCATACAGACTTAAAGAAACTTCAAACATGGCTAAATTAAAAGGAAATTTGCTTCAATACACATGGATAATTATTTTTCAGATTAGTAAAAATCACACTTTTATCCATCTCTATAATAATGATGTTGAACTAACTGCCATGTGTCTAATATATAAATTCAACTCTCTACAGTCTGGAGCTGGGGTAATTAACCATCAATGATAGAACACTTGCCTAGCAGGCACAAAGCCCTGGGTTCTATTTCCAGCCACACAAGACTAATAACACCAATATTTTAATATTTTAAGTAAACATTGAGCTCAAGCTGAAAATCCATATGAACATATCCAAAAGAACAAACAATAAAATAGAAGAAACAGGTACATCCCATGTATTCCTACAGTGCCATATTCTTATAAAAGATCACGCTGATACGCTTTTATAACAGAGGCACAGAATTACAAGGAAGGGTATGGGAATTTTAAAGAGTACTTCCAGGCCTTACCCTGTCCCCGTCTCCAGCTAATCACACAGATCTTCTCCCTCCTCCCCTACACACACCCATAGCTTTGTCCTAGTCCCCCACTTCAGCAGGCACTGCCTGGAAACTTTCGCACAGGCCACTCTGACCAGGGAAGCAAGTAGACTGAGTGCAGGTCTTCATCTCTCCCTCCATTCCTCCAAATCCAATCTTCCAGCCTCATCCCAGCTCTGCAGCAGGCCTTCTGCTGGGGCCTCTCCTCTCTGTCCCATTCCCAGGGGAATGAGCAGATCCTGGTGGAACATCCTGCTTTCCTCCCTCCTAGGGACCCCCTCAGCACCACCCCCAGCCTACCCCCATTCCTAAGTGTCGGCTCCCAATACCCAGGAACACATTTTACCTGGAACACCCAATGGTCACCTCTATCAGGATCCCAGAAAAATTTCCCAACTGGCAACACACAGCCACCAGAGTCTTAAGAACCAGAGAGAAAACAGAAACAAAGGAACAAAATTCCCACCCAACAAAGATAAGATCGATATCAGCACCTAGAATTATAATCTTCCCAAACCCAAATGCCTAGACAGCAGTGTAAAAACACAATAACAACAAAGTCAATATGTCTCCACTAGAGCCCAGCACCCCACCATAGCAGGCCCTGAGTATTCCAACATAGCTGAAGCAGAAGAAAAATACCTTAAAACAACCTTCATGAATATGACAGAGGTCCTTAAGGAGGAAATGAATAAATCCCTTAAAGAAATCTATAAAAGCACCAACAGTGGAAAGATATGAGTAAAACAGTTCAAGACCTGAATGTGGAAACAGAATCACTAAAGACAACCCAACTGAGAGAAATCTGGAAATGAAGACTTTAGGAACCCGGACAGGAACCTCAGAGGCAAGCCTCCCCAACAGATACAAGAGGTGGAAGACAGAATCTTAGGCACTGAAAACACAATAATACAAGGAATGGATACGTCAGTCAAAAAAAATAGTAAATTCACAAAAACTCCAGGCACAAAACATCCAGGAAATTGGGACACTATGAAAAGACCAAGTCTAAGAATAATAGGAATAAAGGAAGTGGGGGGGGGGACACCCAGGTCAAACACACAGAAAATATTTTCAACAAAATCATTAAGAAAAAAATTTCCCTAACTTAAAGAAGGAAACGTCTATTAAGGTACAAGAAGCATACAGAACACCAAACAGACCGGACCAGAAAACAAAGTCCCCCTAAGCCCATAAATCAGAACACTAAACAGAACAAAGAAAAAATATTAAAAGCTACAAGGGAGAAAGACCAAGAAAGGCAGACCCATTAAAATACCTCACTTCTCAGGAGACTCTAAAAGCCAGAAGGGCCAGGACAGATGTGCTCCAGACACAGATGCCAGCCCAGACTACTACTATATCCAGCAAAACTTTTACTCATTGTAGCTGGAGAAAATAAGACACTCCGTGAAAAACTGCCTCTACCTCCCAGGGGCTCAGCCACAAGTACACACCTCCATGCTCAGCTCCTCTGCAGTGCTTTTTTGAGAGAAAAACTACATGTCCCAAAACTCAGAATTCTAAACTATATTTGTACTGTCTGTGGAAGGCAGTCTCGTTTAGTCTTCTAAATTCAAAGGTATAACTTTAACTTCTAGAAATGAGTTAAGTCTGACTGAAATGGCAAACAGAATGAAGTACGTGACTGATTTGCATCAGCTATAAATTTGATGAAGCCCCCATCTCTGTGGATTCTACAGCCTCTAAATTCAACCCAACCAGATTAAAAAATATTTAATACAAAAAGATGCATCTGGATTAAATATGTGCACATTTTCCTTACTACCCCTAAACAATACAGCACAGCTGCAATTCCATTGTAGAGGTATTATAATAAAGTATAGGAGAAGATAAGCACAGATTACATGCAAATTCTACATGGTGTTTCATATAAGGAACCTGAGTATCCTTAAACTTGGATATCCACAGGGTATCCATTTCCCACCAAATTATAAAAAGCACTATGTTTGGTAGACTGCACGGAATTATTTGCATGCACGATGCAATTTACTTCACATTAAAAAAAAAACAGGTAATAGCAGTTTTAATTGAAAAGTACTTTGTTTTCTAAATATTCTGATCTCACACTCCCACAGTCAACCCCCATCAGTCATAAAAGATACTATTATTTCCATCTTCATTCTATAAACAAACTGAAGGCACAAACTGCTTGGCAATTGTTCTTGGGATCACATGCACACCAAAAGTAGTAACTTTCCGATATCCTGATGCCTTCCCTCCACCAAGCTCAATCACTATTACCTAAAGAAAACCACTGGAGGGCTGGACAGACAGCTTGGCAGTTAAAAGCACCTGTTGCTCTTGAAAGGATGGCAGCTCATAACAATCTGTAACTCCAGTCCCAGGGAATCTGACACCTTCCATCCTCTGAGGGCACTAAGCACACACAGGGTACATACACGCTCCCTCATACTCATAAACTAAGTAAACCTTAAGAAAAAGTACTAGAAATGTTCCATGTCGCTTCCCTACAGGAAACCAGTCTCTGGAACCACACACACTAGCTCGACTCATCTTGTTTTATACACTGATAAGCTGAAGTCCAAAAAGTTTCTAATTGTATTTAACTTGAATGTGTGGCTGCTGGAAACCAAACCAAGGTCCTATGTTAAGAACATCAAGTGCTCTTAACTGCTGAACCATCACCCCAGCTCCCACCCCAGGAAGTCTGTAACTTTAAACTCTCAGAACCCCTTTTTTAATATTATGGTTGGAAATTATTCTTATTCAAATAAAGTCAGTGATTCCAGATGCAGAAATGATGCTGCTCCAGACTGAAACTCAACTTCTAAATGTGTTTAGGTTTATAGTCAAGGCAGCAGCGACTGAGCGTCTGGCCTAATCACTCCATCCAAACTTTTAACATCCTACACAAGCACAGTCCTTTGCACTTCATCCTTGGGTTAATCATTCCTTTGACTATTTAGTCTTTCAATGTGCTTTTAAGGGAATGATAATTAATTATTTAGAGCACAGGTTTATCACTCCAATCTCTTAGTACATATGTATATTATATACAAAATTCTACAAATTTTAACTACTTGAGATCAAAAGTGGCCCCTAAAATGACAGAAACAAAATTAAGAGGGAATGATGTTAAAAGTAATATTATAAATGCATTCCATATGCTCAAAATACTATAAAAACTCACTAGGACAACATCATAAATAAACTAAGATCCCAATGAACTTATATCAAAAGGAGTTGTATTCAGAATATAAAAAGAACTCTCAAAACTCAAGAACAAGAAAATGAACAAAGTTTAAAATAAAATAACACAAAGATTTTTGTGCAAATAAGCACAAGGAAAAAAATAGTCAACAACATTTTGATCACTATAATGCAAACTAAAACCACAAATGAAATATTCTGTGTGTCTATCAGAACAGCTGTAATTAAAAAGAATGAGTAAGTGTTAGGAAGCCGTGGAGCACCAGGAACGTCCTTCCTACCTGGAGGTGTGTAAAATGACACCTACCCTCTTTGGAAAAGATTGGCAATGCTTTCAAACACTAACAGACAACTAGCACATACAGTCCAGTCATTCTACTCCTAGGTACTTCTCAAGAAAATGAAAGCATACATTTATAAAGACTCCACGTTCCGAGCATATTTATTTGTAACAGACAAAGGAAATAATCCAAACATTCATAAACTGGTGTAAACAATATACAGTATACAGTGTAATATTACACAGCAATAAAAAGAAATTAAGGACACAAATACTACAAATGAATTTCCACACAACTGTTGTGAACAAAGCAAGCAACACCAAACAAAAATGAACTACATATCACATTGTTCTATTCATATAAAGTCCTAGAAAATGCAAGCCTATCAAAAATGGCAAAAAGCAGTTCAGATGTCATCTGCGGGCAGATGAACAAAGTGACAGACTATGATGAATTACTAGTAACTGTACAGATGGAAAAAATGACACTATCTTGATTAATGTCCAGAGATTCACAGTGTACACCTATCCAAAGTTACTAAACTGCACACCCTAAATACACAAAGCCTGGTATTTGTCGACTACACCTCATATATGTGTATGTGTATTGTGTATGTATGTATATATACATAAAATACACACACACACACACACACACATATCACAACAGGTTAAAGACTATTGTTTTTACACTATAAAAACCAATATAAGGATATATACACGGCATATGTAGAGATACTTTCAGTGAAGAGGCAAAGGCTAGAGATAGTTCAATCGTTAAGAGCATTTGTTGCTTACAGAGGACCAGAGTTCAGTTCCCAGGACTGACATAGTGGCTCACAACCATCCTCACTCAACTCTAGCTCCAAAGGATCTGATACCCTCTTCCAATTTCATGGCACTAGGCATGCATGTGGTGCATACACACACATGCAGGTAATACATTCATGCACATAAATAAAATTTTTAAATCTTTTTAAAAAAATTTTAAAGATCTGATCCACACTCAAAAAATGGGGGTTTTGTTTTGTTTCTTTCTTTCTTTTTTAATGAAGCTGAAGATCACACCCCCAAGTAACTGGGAACTAGGTGTCTCCACTGAGAGCTAAATAAGGATCAGGGCATTCAGATTTACCACTTTTAGGGGCTATACTGACTGCAAACTCAGTTCAATACACTTATCAAGCATTTGTGCCAGAGAAGTGAGCAGGAAGATAAACAATGTAACAGGCATGCCAAAATTTTCTCTAGAATTTGGAGAATTCGTTTCGAGTTTTTGGTTTGGTTGTGTGTGTGTGTGTGTGTGTGTGTCTGTATGTATGTATGTGTGTACTAGTACCTTACAACATGACACACCAGGGCATCTTAAACTGTTTCCTTTTTCAATGCTTTTTCACTGAAGAAATCTTACACAGCTCCAGGTACAAAGGCATCAAACATTTACTAATAAGTCATAAAGAAATTCATTCCAAAAAACTTTGATATGCACTTAATTTTACCATTTGTTAAAAATGAAAGTAATTTGCATACTAATGAAATAAAGGTGCATGTTTATTTACATAAAGAGTGCAATCGTAGGCAAATGAAATAGCTCAGCAGGTAAAGGCACTTGACACCAAACCTGATAACCAAGTTCATTAACTAAAACCCAGAGAGTAAAAGGAAAGAACTCTCAAATGTCCTCTGACCTCCACCCAAGTGCCACGGCATGCATCCCTTCCAATACACACACACACACACACACACACACACACCTACACAACCAATAAATAAATCTCATAATATGGGCCAATGAGATGGCTTATTGAGTTAAACTACTTGCTGCCAAGCCTGACAATCCAAGTTCAACCCCCAGGACCCACACCGCTGAAGGACAGAAGGAACTCTAAAAATTGTTCTGAGACCTCCAGAGGTCTGCCGTGCAAGCTTGCACTCCTACAGAACTTCTAATGGTGTCCTACTAACACTAATAGCAAAGCAACTAAGTCAGATCATTAAAATAACTCTAAAACCAGGAATTGTAGCACACGCCTATAATCCCAGCACTTGGGAGGCTGAGGCAGAAGGACAGAGTTCAAGGTCCTCCTCAGCCATAACAAGTTCAGGGCCAAGCCTGGTTTTCATGAGCTGCTGCTGCTCAAATGATGTTGAGAAGAAGGACAATGGTAATAATAATTAAACAAAAGAGCTGAGGGGCAATAGCAATGCTTTATAACAAATTTGCTGACCTCCATCCAACAACAAAAGTTAAAATTAAAGAGCAAAAATTAGACAACAAGGCAACTACATTCAACTTGGCAGACAGAAATAGATGCCCTTCTGCATTTTGGAATTTAAAGCCATGCTCTAGCAAAGCTGAAAAGAGAACATGCACAGCACGGTGGTGGGCTTTTGTAGTTTCTATACTGATGTGAAACTGAGCTATTTATATTGCCACCAACCACTTTCAAAAACTAAAGATAAATGAAGAGCATTCAACTAAAATACTCATTAGTAAGGTTAAGGTAAAATTCTTGCCCTAAATCTCTCCAAATATGGAAACTCAGTAGCTACTGCATAACATTCACTTAGTCGTGTGAATTTTATAAAGTAATCTACAGAAAACAATCTAAGCTTTTAGTTACAGAAAGTATCCCCAAGGAAAGCCACCATGAGCTCAAACATGTTGCTGGGCTCCACAGCATCTAAGCCCCTCACTGCTATCCCCACCTCCATAGCCACATGCATCTTAAACTATTATGTTCTCATAAACCTGCTCTTCATATATTACCATCTCAACCAGTCAATCACCCTAAGGCCTTTCCCCATCCCAACCCGATACACTATAATCTGTCAGCCTTTCTGTGACACTGGCCCCTCACCTTATCTGGAGTCATTTGCTCTCATACATTCTTCCAATCTGTCATCTAATTCTTTGTGTAAGGTGTGTAATAAGTAGCTCTACAATTCATTTGTATAAACTATACATCTGATTACATCATAACAATTCCAGTTCCTTTGGACTCCACCCTTCACCTCGATGGTGACATTATACCTCCTGACACAATCTTTCTGCCTGTGCCCACTCTGAGTCTACCTGTGCCCTGAAAATCTCATGTGTTTTTCTATGTGAATACAGTTCCTCAAACATGACTCCCCCTCCTCTCTACAAACAATTTCTGCCAATCCTCCAAAAGAGCACAAGACTGTCAGACTCTTCTTTCTTTCTACCCACTGCCCATTCCACCTCACCTAATTTACAAGAGCCCGATCTTCAGTTTCTGGAGGAAGAAGACATTTTCAGTTATTTCTCCAACTCCAGCTAAGGAACTTAGGAGTTTGAAGTTTATCCTGAAGACAAAGACCACTAGAGTTCTGACAGGGGAATGGCTGTGGTCTGCCTTGCCTTTTCTAAGACAGTATGTTGTCTAAGGGGCCAATAAAGAACAGCTGCAATAATCCAAGTGGAGGGATTCGGAACAGCATCAACTAAGTCAGTGGGGGTAGAAATAAGGGAAGGTAGATGGCTAGGAGATATTTAGAAAGTCAAAATAATAGGACTTTGTAATTTAATTTTGGGAGGTGAAGGGAAGAAGAGTCAAAGATACAACTGAGACATGGAGAGGTTATTTACTGAGGTACGGCTGGAAATTCTGAGTAAGCCATTGAGACACAGAAGCGTAGCAATACTCAATGAAAGGCAGGTCTGTGGCTTCTTACGGACATCAGTATGCACAACAAAAATGTCAGCCATGAGAGAGAGAAAAACAACTTAGCGGCCTGAGGAGTCATCAAACGACTCAATGAATGGCCTCTCTTAAATTGGCAATGACATATACATTGGAGCACAAAAAAACGAAAGGCACAAAAAGCAGGCAGGGCAACCAGTTCAACCCCAGAGGCTCCCATGTGGGCGAGGACCATGCCTTTACGTTGTGACTCCTGAAAGCTGTTATCTGACCTCCACACACATGCTGTATCATGCCCCATATGCACAATAATAAATATTATTAAAATTTTTAAACAATACAATCTGAAGTCCAGTGTGAGAAACAATAGTAATCCCAGCACCAGGAGGTGAAAGCAGGCTAGCACTGGGCTCCATAGTAAGTTCAAGACCAGACTGTACTATGAGATCAGGTCTCAATAAACCAAGGAGACAAAACAAAGCAAAATCCATATTTAATCACCCTTACATACAAAGAACCCAGCATAATAACTGGTATCCAAATGTTTGTTAAGTCAAAGAATACCATAAAAAATTTAAAGGGCATATTCTTCTAGGACCCTAGTTAACTACCACAGTATACAATTTCATCTAAGGGAAATAAAGGTCTCCAGGAAAATCTACTAGATACAAGAATATTCTTGGGGTGCTGGTAGAGTGCCCAGTATACACAAAGCAAAGAGGATTCTGTCCCAGAACCAAGAAAACCCAGTACGGTGGAGGGGGCCTGTAATCCCAGAATCTGGGACGTGAAGCTGGGGAAATCCAATGTTCAAAGACACCCTCAGCTACCTAGCAAGTTCAAGGCCACCTAAACTACGATAGACCCTGCCTCAAAAAAATGAATAAAGCATTTTTTCCCACTCAACAAGAGGGAAATCACTTGGCCTGGTACTGGGAACCTAGCCAACTACCCAGGGCTAGTAAAGTCACTGATCTTGAAGAACCTACACGCACCATTTGACTAAAGCAGCACAATCCTAACAACAATATGTCAACATCTGTCCTTACACCCACCCTAAGTGCAGTCTTCGCCTCTCACCAAGGAAACTTCTCTTCACAACAGAGACCACTACAGAAAACCGCAACCAACCAAAATACAGAGTTGGAGCCCAGTCCCGGTGGATACATCTACAAAACACTCCCGTCGCACCTATGTCCAACGGACCATTTTTGAAGAGGGTACAGAAAGACTGTAAGAGCTAAAGTCCAGGGAGTTTCCTGTGAGATTGTATTTCCTATGAGTGTCAGAAACTACACACTCATTAAGTCTCACCAAGATGACTGCCCAAACATGAGCTGAATAAGGACAGTAGACATGCTAAAATGTATGGAGGAAAGCTCACCAGGTCTCCACTCTAGACCCAAAACTGAAGCAACTAAGGAAGGCTGAGAGCAGGAGAAACAGTCTTCTCCAGGAAGAGCACACCCATTGGTTATCCTATACCAAATGGTCAGCCCTAAGAACGGATACATACACATGCCAAAATTCTTTCAAGCTATCTTTTTTCCTTTCTTTCATTCAGCTAATTCAGTTCTGTTCATCTGTAGAAACTGAAGCAGAATGGTTGTTACAATGTTTCTCCTTCTTATCTTAACATCCACAGGAGCATGTCACCCTCCCTATTTGGTCCCCTTTCCATAATGTGGTTCTATAAGTACACAGCAAGGCAGATAAGCTAACTTCTAAGAACTAAACAGGGTTATCAATCGAACTCAATCCCACTTTCAAAAATTCCAAGAAAATGCAATATATTCAAGAATGGACCCATCCACATTGTGTTGGTCGGGTTTTTGTTTGTTCGTTTGTTTTTTGTTTTTTTGTCAAGTTGACAAAAGCAGAGTCATTCAAAAGAGAATACTCTTAATTGAGAAGACTGTCCTGTAGGCAAACCTGTAAGGTATTTTCTTGATTAGTGATTGATGCCGAAGGGCCCAGGCCACTGTGCAGGTGGACCTGGGGTTTATAGGAAAAGCAAACTGAGCAAACCAGAGGCGCAAGCAGTGTTCTTCTGTGGTCTCTGCTTCAGTTCCTGCCCGGACTTCCTTTGTGTTGGACTGTGACCTGGGAGTTCTAAGCTAAGCTAAGCTCTTTCCTCCCCAGGTCACTTTTGGTCATGGCGGTTCATCACAGCAATAGAAACCTAAGACATACAAACTGACCAACCATCAGAGAACCCAATACATAATATTGGTGCTCCGTATTTACTAAACTATGCACTGGCATGCATTACAGGCTGTTTGGGGGTGGTTCTGCTTTGGATTTCCGTTCACCAAAAGGACACAGGCACACTATGTAATCACACTTACATTACACAGTACAAAAGAGTCACAGGAGACCAAGTGTTGTGGTCTAATCTCCAGAAACCAGTTTGTTTGTTTGGAGGGAGGTCTTTTATTCTATCATAAGTCCCAAATTCTTACTATTGAACAGATTTCTCTCTACTTTGGCTGATAGAAAACACAGCCAAATAGTAGCTCACTAGAGCTTAACTAAATAACCAACAGCATTTAGTCCCCAACATTATATACTTTCCTCTATTTCATAACTATATTATTTGCATATTATGTACTGTAGAAAATTGTCAGCATGAATAAATAACTATCCAAAACCAATACTAACCTTAAAATCTTGAAAAAAAAAAAAACCTGAAAGATGTTCCTTAGCAGTAAATAGCAGCTAATGTTTATTGAGCACAGGCTTGAGGCCAAGAACTACTGTACAGATTCTGCAGTATCAACTTTTAATCCACCAACAGCTCCATAATGGAAGTATATCGATACCACTTTATGAAAGTGGGTAATGGGCACAGGAAAGCTAAATAATTTTCCCAAAGTCATACAACTACAAGCACTTGAACCCAGTTTGATCCTAAGCAATGAGGACTATCTCCTCAACCACTGCCATAGCATAATGACATTTACTCATCATCAAACCATCTACGACCTTTTGCCACGCACAGATGGCTCAGGTCTTAAAGGCGAGGCTCACAACTGAAGTGGCAACACTTCTGAAACATGATATTTTTCAATTCCTAAAACAATAAGGATGAAAAAGAGATAACTGAAAATAAAGCCCACCCCCATATCAAAAAATATATGAGTTTTAAAATTCTGCCATATCCATCCAACCAATCAATTTCAAGGAAACTGAGACAAAGAGTAACACTTGCCCAGCATCTACTAAAGTCTGGCCACATTCCAATATAGTCAGTCATTAATCCCCAAAACCCTACCGTAAAGTAGGTACTGTGTTACAGACAAGGAGCCGGAAGCAGGGAGATGAGTTTGGCTGAAGGCCCCACTATGTGGTTTATTTCTGACGCCAAGTTGGCTCCACTCTCAGCTTTTAACCTTTACCTTTCTTTCCTACTCTGATAAAAACAGTTAACTGCCTTCATCCCCCACAGGCCCTCAAAGCAAAGGAAATCAGGGTTCTACATAGTTACTCTACATGCTAGATGTCAACACTGACATTTAGAGCTGGCAGCCTAGCGTTTGCTCCTTTAACATGGGGCTTGTCTTGTCCTTTCTAACTATCACAACTGAATCTTTTGTGACTTTGTTATAACATCCACAACTGTAATTCTGAACTAAACAATAGTCAAGGCTGAACTCTGGAAGAGACAGGAAAGAGATTAAAAACTGGCCTACTCACGTCTACCACATTCCCTCTGTCTGAACAAAAAGACAGCTAAGTGGGAAAGCATAAGGCATGTGTCTTTTCATGGCAAGGTCATCAGTTTGGATTCTTTAACAAAGTAAAGATTTCTCATCCGTTTTGATAAAGCAAAGGACAGTTTTGCATAAAAAAAAAAAGAAAAAAGAAAAGAAAAATACAGCGCAGAATGCCGTGAAGTCGGTTTTACAGGCAGCTAGAAGAATGAAGACACCAGAATGATTAAGACAGAACATATCTTACTAAGGGAAGACTCCATACATTTTGCTGATCAAGACGGCCAATGAAAAGGAGAGCCTATTTTGGTATAGGAAGGGCAGTTTCAGTGGCCTGATGGGAATAGACATGAATGTTCATTCAAATAAGGTGATGAAGCAGTTACAAAATACAAGACATTCTTTGGTTTTTCGAGACAGGGTTTCTCTCTGTAGCCCAGGCTGGCCTCCAACTAGCAGAGATCCACCTGCCTCTGCCTTCTGAGTGCTGGGATTAAAGGCATGCCCCACCACCCAGCTGATATTCTTAAATTTTAAGAAGTCCATGAACAGTAACATCAGCTGTAGCAGGGGGAGAGCACCATATGTTTCACAACTGCTTTATCAAAGGTTCTATCGGAACTAATGCAACCTGGAAAAGAAGAGTGCAATTTAAATTGTAAAGATGTCTCAGAAAGGGCTGGGCCAGATTAGCGTGGTTGTGGTCGTGGTGGTGGTGGTGGTGGTGGTGGTGGTGGTGGTGGTGGTGGTGGTGATGGTGGTGATGGTGGTGATGGTGGTGATGGTGGTGGTGGTGGTGCACACCTTTGATTCCAGCACTTGGGAGGCAGGGGCAAGCGGATCTCTGTTGAGTTCAAGGCCAATCTGGTGATTTCCAGGATAGCCAGTGCTACAGAGAAAGCCTGTCTGGAAAAACAAAACAAATAAACAATGACAGAAAAGTGCCAGATTAGATCTGCCCAAATGAAAACATCAACAGGATAACTTTCTAATTTGCAAGGAGTCAAGAGATGATTAGCATTCACCTCAAATACAAAAAAAGACTAAAACTGACAAGGATATAAGTAATCCTGAAAGGATGCCCAACTTATTATTTGAAAGAGCAAAAAGATGTACATATATACATTCTTGTCTGTTCAGTACTCCTAAGAGCTCCAGTACCAGACGCCTCCCTTCCATTCTGCAGATAAAAAAGGAACAGAGAAGGCTTCATTCTCCAGTTTTCCAAGGTCACAATTCAGATCAACAGCGAAGATAAGGTCGTTATTTGTTACTCCACAGCCCAATCTGTTACTCCACAAACGTGTTGAAATCATTCAAAATTTGGGGTGAAATGCAGCAAGGAGAATATCTGTGGAGCTGAAGGAACAGTGAAAGCTATCTACAACCAGTAAACAATCCTTAGTGTTCTCTGAGTCATTACCAGTCTGTCACGGACGTTTGCGAAATAACTCTGCCCTGGGAAATCACGCCAGGTGCATGTCAAGAAGCAGATAACCCTAGATAGGCAAAAGCCCTCCCTCTGAATGTAAACTGGCAGTATATATTTAAAAAAAAAAAAAAAAGAATATCTCCTCCGCACCTAATGCTAGCTCCCAACCCACCAGGAGGGTGTCACTGACAAGCCTCCGCAAAACAGCCCTGACAGACACCCCCATAGAAACGCCCCCCCGGAGACGTCTAGGAAAGACAGGTTTTCACAAAAGGCTTTTTACTAGCTAGCTAAGCCTGGGCCGGTGTCGATCGCCCAAGCTCGCCCTCCGTGGAAACGCACCTTGCTGCTCACAGCCATCAACCAACCGGGTCGTTGGCCGAGAGGACCCCAAGCTCCGGGAAGCACAGCGCTGCCGAGCTCGGCTCCTCGAGATGGGGACGAGATAGACGCCGAGGCATCCAAGGCAGGGTGGCGCCTCCAAGGCTTGGACAACAACAAAAAGGGGGGGCTCTGGCGTCGGAAGAGCAAGAATCACGGGGTGCGGGCAGGCGCAGATTCACGCTCCGGGGCAGAGCCGGGAGAGAAGCGCCGAGGCCCGCGCGGCCTGGCCGCAGGAACTGTCCACCCCTCGGGCGGGCGGAACAGCTGACAGCCCCCGCCGAGCCCGGCCGCCCGGGCCGCCCCGGACGCCGACGCCGCCCGCTGCCATACGGCTGCCGAGCCCCCAGCCGCCAGGGCAACCCCACTCCCCCACTCCACCCAGTCCCCAACTCGCCCGCCGCCCGCCCCGGCGCCGTTAACTCACCTTCCCGCTCACGACGCCCGCCGCCGCCATGTTCGCCCGCGCGTGCCTGGTGATGACGTAGCGGAGCCGCCTCACGTGTCTCTCGGGCTCACAACAACATCCGGCCGATGGCTGGTGGGGGGGGGGGGAGAAAAAAATGACATCCGGGCGGGAAAGGGGCGGGGAGAAGCGGGAACGGGAGGGGGCGGGGACGGGGCAGGGGCGGGGCAGGCCTCCGGACGCATGCGTGGTGAGGATGCTAAGAGGGTGGAGCTCTGGTATCGCACTGCGCATGTCTTTTTTCTCCCTCCCCCCCCCCCCGACTTTCCTTTTTTTTTTTTTTTAATTGAAGGCTGGTAAATTGCAGCCTAATGATGTTGACGTTTGCTTGAGCGTGACACTTCCACCTCGAGGGACGCCGCATCTTTTTTTGGGGGGATCATGGAAGGAGCTCCTTGTTTAGACCCAGGACACGCTGCCCCCCCCCCCCCCGGCTTTCTTGCTTTAAACCGGTCACGGTAGAATTGGGTTTGGCGTTGATCTCCAGACCCTCCAGCTGGGGCACCCACTTTCCCCCTTCATATTTAGAGGTTTCTGAACATGAGGAATTGTTGCGGCCACTCACGCGTGACCGTGGGCATACCAGTTTTTATGGGAACTGTGGTTCCTTACCACGCCCTTCACCGTTCCAGAGTCCAAGGCACATAGTTTAGAGCTCCGACTCAGCTCAGTGGTTGTGATTTCAATTCCTGAATTCACCCAAGCTACAGCATGTTAAGGAGGGCTTGTGCGTGTAGTGGTTGTAGGGATCTCCCCAAAACAATGTATGGAAACAGATTGGTAAAAATGTCAAGACCAATTTTTAATTCCTTCTCAGTAATGTGAAATGTCCGAGTCTACTCGTGGAGAGCTCTGAGACTTACCCAGCTCCAGTACAGAATAAAAAGCCCCTTGGACCCACTGAAGTAATCCTGTGTTCACACCTCAAGAGCAGTTATAGCAGGGGTTCTTAACCTGTGAGTCGCAACCACTTTGCAGGTCAACAACCCTTTCCCACGGGTCGCCTAAGACCATCAGAAATATCACATATTTACATTATAATTCATAACGGCAACAAAGTTACAGTAAGTAGCAACGAAAATACTATGGTTGGGGGTCAGCGCAACATGCGGAACTATGTTAAAGGTTCAGAACGTCAGGAAGGTTGGGCATCATTGAGTTAAAGACTTTTGAGGCTGCTTGAGGTAAGTGGCAACCAAAAGGAACAGCAGGAAACATGATTTGCAGGGTTTTTCGAATATCAGGAATCTAATCAGTGAGGGAGGTGCTTAAACGAGAATACCTGTTTAGCCCTGTTAGGGATTCTGAACACTAAAGCATCAGAGATTCGAAGAAAGAAAGAGATTCCTCATGAACTATTCCTGTCTTACAATATTAGCTTCATCTCTCAGTTCTCCCTGTTCAGAACCAGTTTTCTATCTGTAACCTAAATCTGATGACCTCTAAATGCACTACACTTTGTCAGGAAATTCATTCTGAGTAGTAGACATGGTGACCTTCTGGGATGCTGAGGCAAGAGGATTGATATGAGTTCGAAGCTACTGAGTTAAAGGCCAGCCTGGGTGACAAAGTAAGACACTGTAAAATTGCTTCTGACTGTAACGGATTGGATTGGATTGGCCCATGGCTTCTGTCCTTGAGCCAATGGCTGTAAGCCCCAGGATATGACATTCTAATTGACAAGGTAGGAAATCATGTAGCACAGCGCCACTCAAAATTTGATGAGCTAGGCATGGTGGTGCATACCTTTATTTCCAGAACGTGGGAAATAAAGAAAGGTGGATCTCTGTGAGTTCAAGGCCAGCCTGATGTACATAGTGAATTCCAGGCTGAAATACATGTACTATATATAATGAAAGATCCAAAGAAGAATCCAGGGACTACTTCAAAAGGTGTTGATAGGCAACCCAAAAGAGACATCAGTTCCAGATCAGTTTCCCAGTTCCCATGTATCACACTGTCAAATACTGCCTTCCTACTATGCTGTGCACTACTGGAAGACAGGAACTATGCTTTTTATTTCTACAATGACTAGACTGACCCTTAACCAGACACTAAGTGTTTATGTAACTAAAGCTGGCCCCTCATTTTGGAACAGCACAGTTATGTATTAACACAAGGTAAAGAGAATCAGCTTTCCTTCTCCGGTGACACCTCTGTCTGTAAAGAGAAGACACAGGCTAGCATTTCAACGTGATTTCTTTCAGGTTCTAGCTGTTTACTGGGCTAGAGAAGAAATATGTGCATACATACAGCAATGAGCATTCTTTAAAAATAGCATACAATATACATTTTAATTGTTCCCCCAAAAATGAGTAGTTTCAAAATTCCTGAGCTTGTTCCTATGAGCTACGTAGTCATTCTCTAAATAGTCTACATATGCTGCAAAAGAATCTGAACGGTAAACACCTTAAAGAAACTTTAGACCAGGGGCTAGAGAGATGGCTCAGATGGTTAAGAGCACTGACTGCTCTTCCACAGGACCCGGGGTTCAATTCCCAGCACCCACATGGCAGCTCACAACTGTCTGTAACTCCAGTTCCAGGGGACCTGACACCCATGGCAAAAACACCAATGCACATACAATAAAAATAAATAATTTTTTTAAATTAATCTTTATTTTTTAAAAAAGAAACTTTAGACCTAGGAGGGCACTTAGAGATGCCTCTCCATGTTTGTCAGTTGAGGAGATTAAATCTCCTAGAGGTTAATGACCTGCAAAAGTCACAAGCTACTTTATGGCTGAGTAGAAATGTAATTCCAGATACATATCTTAGTCAGTTGTGCCAAAGTGATGACTAACCGGGCCAAACCTTGCCCTTTAATTGCCATTCCAGTCTCTCACACCTTAGTTTCTGGTTGGACCATGGACCTCGGAACTTGCCCCACGTTTCTTCCATCAAGAGCCCACCAGCCTTTCCACTGAGCACTTCATTTCCCGAACCCTTAACAACAAACTCCATTACATACACATTTTTCTTAGGGCTTAATCAATGGAGGACCACGGGGAGAACATGGGTTTTGCGGACAAACCAAAGATTACAGGATTCCTCTCTGAGGACTTGATCGAGGAGCCAGACCTCTAAGTGTTACTAGGATCGGTACCGATTGACTTGACCCAATTAAATCCTCTCATCGTAAAGACAACAAAGATCTACAAGCCATCCTCCGTTTTTAGAATTCTAGCCAGCTTAAAAAACAAGCAACAACATGCCGGGCGGTGGTGGCGCACGCCTTCAATCCCAGCACTCGGGAGGCAGAGGCAGGCGGATCTCTGTGAGTTCGAGGCCAGCCTGGTCTACAAAGCGAGTTCCAGGAAAGGCGCAAAGCTACACAGAGAAACCCTGTCTAGGAAAAAAAAGAAAAAAAAAAAAAAAAAAAAAAAAAAAAAAACAAGCAACAACAACAAAAAAACCCACAAATATTTATGCAGTGTTTGTATACATGTGCATAAAAGCAGCATCCACAGCATGTGTGCAAATATCAGAGGACAACCTCCTATATCGGGTCTCTCCTCCCATTGTAAGAATGGAATGTCAGAGCCAGGCAGTGGTGGCGCATGCCTTTAATCCCAACACTTGGGAGGCAGAGTCAGGCGGATCTCTGTGAGTTCGAGGCCACCCTGGTCTACAGAGTGAGTTCCAGGATAGACTCCAGAGCTACACAAAGAAATCCTGTCTTGAAAAGTCAAAAAAAAAGAATGGAATGTCAGAATCTAGCCTCTGCTCAGGCTGCAATGTCTGCAGCAACATACGCTTGAGTCTCTAGCTAACAGATATCCCAGATCTCTCACCTGGGAAGTGAGTTAACATCAAAGAGGATTTGTGGTGACAAACCCTTCTCCAGACTCCTCTCCCTGCCTCCCACATGGGGATCAGAGGGCCTGACCGCAGGCTTGTACTGTGAAAATTCCCCCATCCTCAAAAAACTGGAAGAACAGAAACCACGCCTGCCACCTGGGTTCTGATTTCTGTCCTCAGAGACACCACTATGCTGTCTTTCTTGGGTGCTGAGTCCTGAACTCTTCTCCGAGACCTCACTGTTGGGGAATATTATTGTAAGGTGTGTTGTTGCAGTAATGCCTGCATTACCGATACCCGTTCACCATGTCCGAGCTAGGGGCTGCAGATTAGAAAATGAGACAAGAGACAGCGAGACATTTGCCACAGTTGAGTGCCAAATGCCAGTTATTGAAAAAGGGAGGAAACCTTAAATACAGGCTTACAGCACAATGGAGGATCCCCGGAGGGCAGAAGTTCGCTACTGAACATTCTTGCATCTAAGCTGTTTACACCAAATGCAGGATACAGGAACAAAGAACCTCCGGTGATCTCTTCAGTGATAGTCAGGTGAGAAGGAAACCAGCAGGGAATCTGAATAGGGAGGACATCTGGTCAAGGTCGGCAAGCAAGGCAACGGCTTTACTCAATATGGGAGGAGACCAGGGTCCTACAGTGTGTTACTTTTGTTGATGTTGCGTTTAACTTTGTGGAGCTGTGTTGCTGTGCTTGTCTAAAACACCTGATGGTCTAATAAAGAACTGGCCAATAGCAAGGCAGGAGAAGGGATAGACGGGGCTGGCAGGCAGAGAGAATATATAGAAGGAAAAATCTGGGGGTGAGATCAAGGAGCTAGCCACCCAGCTACACAGCCAGCAACTAAGTAAGAAAGATACACAGAAGTAGAAAAAAGGTAAAAGCCCAGAGACAACAGGTACATGGGGATAATTTAAAGTTAAGAAACGTCTGGCAAGAAACAAGCCAAGCTAAGGCTGGACATTTATAATTAAGAATGAGCCTCTGTGTGTGATTTATTTGGGAGCTGGGTGTCGGGCCCCCAAAAAGAGTAAAAACAAACAACACCTCACATATGTTGCTTTTCTGTCCATGGCATTAATAGGTTTTCTAATAAATCCCATTCTCTCCAGTGTTCCTATTTGATCCTTGTGCTGACAGATAAAACATTTTGCCTACCATATGGGTTCTCGAGATTGAACTTAGGTCATCAAGTTTTTCAACAAGCGCCTTTATCCACTGGGCCATCACGCCAGTCCTCAGTCTGTTTTTAATGTCATTTGCTTAAATAGGAATGGAAAGCTATTGCACAGTTGAAGCAAACCTTTAATCCGGACCTTAAAAACTTGTTTGGAAGTTTTAGCAGAGGAGCACAGCTACATTATCACAGAAGGAAGAACTGTCCTCCTTTATTGGGGAAGGTTGTCCTCTTCTACCAAATGCAAAGATTCAGGAGGGATGCTCATGGAGTGGTAAGGGAAGAGGGGGCACACTTGTAGTCAGCCAAATGGGCATAACCAATCCTGATGATCAGTGGAGTGGCAGATGTCGTAGCCAGATCACCCTCTGTGGTGGTTTGACAGAAAATGGTCCCCAAAGGGAGTGGCACCATTAGGAGATGTGGCCTTGTTGGAGTAGGTGTGGTCTTGTTGGAGGCGGGCTTTGAGGTCTCATATTTGCTCAAGCCATGCCCAGTGAGACAGACCACTTCTTGTTGCCTGCCTCTCAGGATGTAGAACTCTCAACTCCAGCACCATGATGATAATGGACTAAACCTCTGAAAATGTAAGCCACCCCAATTAAATATTTTTCCTTTATAAGAGTTCCTGTGGTCATGGTGTCTCTTCACAGCAATAGAAACACTAAGTAAGATATCCTCAAACCTGGAAATCTTTAATCTGGAAGGTAGGGATCAAGACAAAAATAACCAAAAAGCAATCTAAGACAAATGATGGACAGAACAACAGGCCATTTTGTTATAACAAATGTCTTTGGAGGAAAAGTGTTGTAGAGTATTAATTTAAGATATGTTATTCATTTATGTTATAGAATATTTGTTTAATGATTCAAAGATGTGTTGCATTATTTTGTTGCATTTAACTCTGTAAAGATGTTACTTTCCCTGTCTAAAACACCTGATTGTTCTAATAAAGAGCTGAACAGTCAATAGCTAGGTAGGAGAGAGAAATAGGCAGGGCTGGCAGGCAGAGAGAATAAATAGGAGAAATCTAGGCTCAAAGGAAGAAGGGATACAAGAATATTCAGGAAACCAAACTGAGCTCTCAGGACTTAAAAATGAAATATATATATATATCGATGTAAACTGAGGATATGATTTGGAACCTAAAGCCAGAAGGCAAAGATGTGGAAATCAGAGGGGAAAGTGGATTTTATGGATTGAATCTGAACTCCTTCTTCATAGAGGACAAGGGCAGAGGTATTGTCTAAGTGACAGTTCTGCATCCACCAATGAAAGAAGCCAAGCTGAACTGAAACCAATGTGAAGGACTCCAAGAAAGGTATTACCAGGAGAAAATACTGACATGGGTGGCTCTTTTTAAATCCTGGAGTTGCAATGCTCACATGTAACCCCAGCTTTGGAGAGGCTGAAGATCACAAACTTGAGGGGATCCTGAGCTACAAAGTGAGAAATTACATCAGTATATCTTTGTACACGTATATAGTGATGTCACTTAGAAATCTAAATAAAAGTAACATGAAAATTTGAAAATGGCTGCATTTGAGGAGCAAGAATAAAGATTAAAAATCAGTGAGAGCTGGGGACTGTTTTTGTAACATTGACTTACTGCTGTGAAATAATCCTCTTGTGCACTGTAAAGATTTGTCACTTGAATTGGTTTAATAAAATGCTGATTGGCCAGTATCCAGGCAGGAAGTATAGGCGGGCAACCAAACTAAGAAACAGGAAGAGTGGAGTCAGGAGTGACCAGCCAGACACAGAGGAAACAAGATGAGAATGTCATACTGAGAAAAGGTACCAAGCCACATGGCTAAACATAGACAATTATGTGTTGGTTTAAGTGTAAGAGCTAGTTAGTAATAAGCCTGAGCTATCAGCCAAGCATTTATAAGTAATATTAAGCCTCAGAGTCAATTATTTGGGAAGCGGCTGCTGGGTATTTGAGACTTGCTGGCAGGACAGAAACTTCCACCTACAACTTATCAAATCTAAGATATCATCAATAGGAAGTTGCATTTTTTTTTTTAATTTAGGATTTGTTTATTTTATGGGTATGAGTATTCTGTCTTCATGGATGTCTGTGTACCATGTGCATGCGTGGTTCCCACAGAGGTCAGAAGAGACAATCAGATACCCCAGAACTGGAGTTAGAGATGGTTGTGGGCCACCATCTGTATGCTAAGAACCAAACCTGAGTCCTCTGCAAAAATAAGTGCTCTTAACTGTTGAGCTATGACTCCAGCCCCAGAAGTTACATTATTGCATACCACTAAGAAAGAATATTCTAACAATTAAGTAAAAACATTTTCATTTTAACTATAAAACACATTCTAGCTTCAAATGTAATAATGTGAAAATGTATTATTAAAATGTATACACTCACACACATTGATAAAGATCAAAATTTAATTTAGAAAGAAGCTGATTCAATCAACTATTATTGCACTTTAAGTCAAACTAAACCCAAAGATATTAGAATGAAATAAATAGAGATTAAAACAGTGAAAAATAGAAAAATCAATGAAACCAGAAGTTGGCTCTTAAAAAAAAAATTTTTTTTAATTAACAAGTCGTTCTAATTTGGTTTCTGTTGCTGTGATAAGCACTGTCTTAGTGTTTTTATTGCTGTGAAGAGATACCATGACCACAGCAATTCTTACAAAGGAAAACATTTAATTGAGGGGACTCAGAGTTTCAGAGGTTCAGTCCATTATCATCCTGGAGGGGAGCATGGTGGCATGCAGGCAGACATGGTGCTGGCTACATCTTGACAAGAAGACAGGAGACAGTCATACTGAGGGAGTCACACTGAGGGAAGTTTGAGCAAAAGAGACCTCAAAGCTTCCCCCACAGTGACACACTTCCTCTAACATGACCACACCTTCTAATAGTGCCACTTCCTTTGGAGGACATTTTCTTTCAAACCACCACAAGCACCGTGACCAAAAACAATAGAAAGGGGTATATTCAGCTTATATGTCTAGGTCATAGTCCATAATTAAGGAAGGTCAAGGCAGGTGTCCAAATGGTATGCTGTGGGATGGTCTGTATGTCAAATTACTCTGATTGGTCAATAAATGAAACACTGGCCAGTGGCCAGGCAGGAAGTATAGGAGGTACTAACAGAGAGGAGAAAAGAAAGAACAGGAAGGCAGAAGGAGACACTGCCAGCCACCGCCGTGACAAGAAGCATGTGAAGATGCTGGTAAGCCACGAGCCACGTGGCAAGGTATAGATTTATGGAAATGGGTTAATTTAAGCTATAAGAACAGTTAGCAAGAAGCCTGCCATGGCCATACAGTTTGTAAGCAATATAAGTCTCTGTGTTTACTTGGTTGGGTCTGAGCAGCTGTGGGACTGGCGGGTGACAAAGATTTGTCCTGACTGTGGGCAAGGCAGGAAAACTCTACCTACAATGGGAGCTGAAGCAGAAACCATTGATGAACCCAACTTGTAACTTACTCTCTGGTTGGCTGTCTGACCTGTGCCCCACTAGCTTTCTTATGCAGTCCAGGGCTACCTCCAAGGGGTGGTAACACCCACAGTAAACCTGGCCCTCCAACATCAATTAGCTGTCAAGACAACCCCTCACAGACATGGCTAGAGGCCAGGCTGATCTAGGCAATCCCTCAATTGAAACTCCCTCCCAGGTGATTATTCCTTTTGTCAAATGGGCAATAAAAGCTAACCAGGACACACCCCTAAGCTTGACTAAGAAACAAAACAGAGAAGATTCAATAGAATAGAAGTTAAACATAAATGGAGGAATATTATTGATTTCACAGAAACAAAAAGGATTATCCAAGAGCAATATGAATAACTGAATGCCCAAATGTTGGTCTGCGTAGATGAAATGGCCAAATTCTTAGAAGAACACAAATTGCCAGTTCTAAATACAGAAGTAAAAAAAAAAATCTGAATAGACATAACTAATGAAGAGATTGCCTCTGGGGGTGGGGGTGGGGGGACCAAGAGTGGAAAGCCCCAGAGCCAGATGTCATCTCTGGTGAGTGCTACCAAACACCAAAAGAAGAACTGACACCCATTCTCAAAGTCTTAAAAGAAACAAGAGACCCGAAAGAGGATTTGCGCCTCCCAGCTCATCCCACAAAGTCAACACTACCCTGACACCAAAGCAAAAAGAGAGAGTTTTATTATAAACTAGAGACCAGCAACATCTGTGTGCACTTTGAGGCAAAACTGCGCAAGATGCTAACAAATTGGCCTCGGCAAAAAAAAAAAAAAAAAAAAAAAACCGCATGGATTATGCACTGTAACAAATGGGTTTCCCCCCTGCAGCGCAAGGATGTAAATCTCCAAAATGAGGCTGCTGCATTCTGTTGTAATTCTATTTTGGGGTTTCTGAAGAACTGTCATAGCTTTCTAAAGAAAGTGTCATTTCTACTCCTGTACTAGTTTATGTTGTCACCAATAGTGTACAGGAATTCCCCACCCCACGCCCCATCTTCATTAACCTTCACTTTTTAACTTTTGTTTTTGGAGACAGTGTGTCACAAAACCCAGGCTGACCTCAAACTCACTATGCAGTGGAGGATGACCTTGAACTCCTGATCCTCCTGCCTCCACTTACCAAGAGCTGAGGTTATAGGCATGCCTGGCTTCTTCGATCTTTTTTTTTTTTTTTTTTTTTTTTTTTTTGCCTTTTTCTGACAACTCTAAGATTGAATTTACCATTTTGTTCATACCAGGCAAGCGTTCCACCACTGAGCTACAGCCCTAGCCTTTTATCTTTTTTAAAAAAAAATAATAATAATTTGTTTAAGCCAGTATGAAATAACATTTCATTGTATTTTAAACTACCCCCACCCCCACCCCCCACTCCTACTCTTCTGGTGGGGTGGGGGGCAATTGAAAGAGAGTTTCTCTGTGTAACAGTCCTGGCTGTCCTGGAACTCTCTCTGTAGACCAGGCTGGCCTTGAACTCACAGGGATCCACCTGCCTCTGCCTCCCAAGTGCTGGGATTAAAAGGGTGCGCCACCATGCTGGGCAACTTGCCTCTCTTAATGATTAGTGATGCTGACATTTTTTTTTTTTGATGGTACTGCAAATTCAACCCAGGGTAGTATGCAAACTGTCAAGCATTTCTCATTTTGTTTGGGGAAATATTTATTCCATTCCTTTGCGTATTTCTTAATCAAATTTATTTATTTTCTCAATGGCTAGAGTTTCCTGACCTTACAAATGACTGAAATTAAACCACTGTCTTTCAAAAATTAAATTATCTCTTCAAATGAGAATGAGATGATTCTAGTAGATTGCAATACAGAAAATGAATGGATTAGAATAAGGTGTGCCATTAAGAATATGGTTTGGGGGGTGTAAATCTCTGCACATCTCCATTCCTTTTCTTTAAAAAGAAGTTCATTCTACACAATCCTTCCAATATAATAGTGACACACAAGAGTCTCTACTGACAGAACTGTAAGACATAAAACAAAATAAATAACATAATATTGGATTGTTTTAAAAGTTTAAACTTGCCAGGCAGTGTTGTCGAACGCCTTTAATTCCAGCACTTGGGAGGCAGAGCAGATCTCTGTGAGTTCGAGGCCAGCCTGGTCTACAGAGCGAGAGAGATCCCAGACAGGAAAACTTGTTATGGTTATTATGTAGGGAATTTTGAGAAAATACTTTTTTATTTAAAAGTTTTCATACAATATATTTTGATCATATTCTTTCCCTCCCCACAGCTTCTCCCAGATCCTCCCCACCTCCCCCCCAACCCAACTTCATGTTCTTTCTCCAAAGGTGACAACAAACAAATAAAAAAACAAGACAAAATGTCAAACCAAACTGAAACACACACACACACACACACACACACACACACACACACACACACACACATTCTGTTTTATGTTGGCCAATTACTCCTGAGCATGGAGCCCACCCTGGAGTGTAGTTGACATACTCAATGTCACCACATTGGAGAACACTAATTCTCCCTTCCCAGCAGGTACCAATTGCAAATAGCTTCTTGGTTAGTGCTGGGACTTTATGTCCAGGCCCCCTTCTCAGTGCTTGGATGTTTGCGTGGTTAGAATGTGTACAGGTTGAATGGAAATATTTTTAATGACAGCCTTCATATACAGTATTTTTCTCTGATGCTGTATATTTAAAGATAAACATCTATTGGGAAAATCACAAAAAAAAAACCAGTTAATTATTCATGAAATGTTTCCATTTCCCTCTGAATCACAGCATATATAACTGTTGAGAAACGGAGGTATTTTATTTTTCACCACCAAGTGTAGAGATCCCTAGGGTCAGCTAATTCCTTTCGATCTTTATTGTTAACCCATTCACATTTTTATCTCCTCCAGTGTCATCAAGCTCTATTCTAAATGCCTTTTTAAACTTTTTATAAGCAAAGAAAAAAAAAGAAATGTATAAACTATTCAAAGTCCAAAGGAAATATCTATGTAAATACTTTAAAAGTACATTGGCATGGTTCTATAGCATTTTTGCCCTAGTGGAAGATAAAATGAAAATATTTGCATAAACTGAATCCTTGAAAACTACTGCAGCTCCGATCTAATCACTCCATCCAACATTTGGCAGCTTTTGTTTCCCTACAGAAGCTGTTTTATGCATGATATGTGAACATTCTCTACCCACCAAAGACTGCATGCATAATTAATGTGGTTCTCCCTAATCATGTATTTAACCTTGAGTCAATATCACGCATTAAGAAAGGAGGTATAATACACACAAAAACCCATTCCATTAGCCGACAGGATACACAGCATATAAGAACCCAATCCATAGTTATTTGATAGATAGAGCAATCACACCTTTTCATTCTATTACTGGAGTTTAAGAATGCTTTGGAACCAACCATTTGAGTGAAACAGTTTATTTTCCTACCTACCAGATTTTCTTATGTGGTAAAGGCAAAATAATGTAATAGAGGTACAGGTGGAAAACCCAAGGATCTACAGTGTAGACTATACCAAACTCCAAACTTACAGGACTAAAGGAATTCCGTTGCTACTTTTAGCAATTTATATTATTTGAAACTTTAATGCAATTGGTATTGCTTCCCCCAGTCCTACTTCTTGCTAGAAAGTTCTTCCTTGTATCAATTATACTGAAACCATATTTCTTGTTAATAGTGGTAGAGTGGCCAAGAACAGTATCTAGGAAATCTTGGGTGAATCTTACAACAAGTAAAACTATGGGTAAGTGACTTACTTTCATGACACTGGAATTCAAGGTGACATTTTGCTTCCAAACACATGTTCCTAGGAGCCAGTAGGCCAGCAGTCTAATTCATAATAAGGTGGTACCATTAAGAAGTCCCAACCAGAAGCCTTGATGAATCCCTGGGAAGCAGGCATGTTGTGTGCTACTGTACCACTCCTAACGGCTATGGCCATAGTGGAGATTTTTACCCAAACCCTTACGGTTTTCCTACAAGAAAACCACCATATCTGTTGGGCCCTGACCCCCGTCCCTTGGGTGGCTGTTGCCTTGCTTGCTGACCTTGATCAGATGTGCTCCCTATGCTAATTCCCTGCCGGTTTCCTTCCTCCTAAACAGCTTACCACGGGAAGTTCCTTGTTCCTTGTTTGCGTATCCTGCATATTGGTGTAAACAGCTAGGATGCAAGTATGTAAAACATCTGTAGTGAACTTCTGCCCTCCGGGGTTCTCCCACTGTACTGTAAGCCTGTATTTAAGATCTCTTCCCTCCTTCAATAAATGGCATTCTACTGAGATGAATGACCTGCTGTCTTGTCTCTGTTTTAATCCATAGCCCCTCACTCAGACATGGTGAATGGGTAGTAGCGTGGGTGCTACACATATCCTCTAGTGTTATAAATTGGAAAGAATTTTCAAATAGGCTTAATATATACTGCATTACTTTCAAAGTCATCCAGCAATAGCATGTATTTAAAACATTATTCAGTGGTTTTGCCGGTATCTTTTTTTTTTTTATGAGGCACATGTAGAGTCTGAAGTACCCAAACACTTAGACCACTTATTCCAGCCAACATTTGACAGGATAGCTCTCGGTATCTTACTCAGAAAGTAGGAATGCACAGTAATCTATTACAGTTTATTTATCTCTGTGTCATTGAAATACAGTTACTCCTTGTGTAATAGTGGCATGACTATTAGGGGGATAACCACCCACTTCCTACTTTAATTTGAGGTCTGCTCTACTGAAGGGGTCCCAGGCCTGCTACTGTGAATCTAGTCAAAAGCTCATGACTGCAAAGACCATAGACTCTACAGGAGAACTAACTACCATTGTTTTGCTAAGTGGATATGTTATCAAGCTGCTATCTATACATTTATGTTTATACCCACAGATTAGTGCTACTCTAAGCCTTGGTTAGAGAAGCTTATTTTTGTAGTAAGAAAAACTTATAGCCCGGCGGTGATGGCGCACACCTTTAATTCCAGCACTTGGGAGGCAGAGCCAGGTGGATCTCTGTGAGTTCGAGGCCAGCCTGGTCTACCAAGTGAGTTCCAGGAAAGGTGCAAAACTACACAGACAAATCCTGTCTCGAAAAACCAAAAAAAAAAAAAGAAAAAAGAAAAAAGAAAAACTTAGAACTGGTCAAAGTGCTTAGAAGAAGTGATTTTTGAGTCCTCAGCCTTAAGAGAGACAACCAAATCAGCAAGGCCCGGGGAACATCAGATATGGAAAGACTGCAATAACCAGAGGATAGGGAGGAGTCCCGTGAAATGCTGTCTTTGGAACATGACATGGGTGTTGGGACTCATGAACTCACAGCAGTTGTGGTTACCTGAACAAGACTTACACCCAGTCAAGCCGGTCAACATCCCAGCATGGATGGAAGGTCATGAGGCCCCACCCCCAGCTTAGAAGCTATTGGCTGTCGAGGGAGTCATTTCTCTTCAGGAGTGTAGAATACTGTGTTCCAATGGATGACCCCAACCCATGCTTATGCAGGCAGCACTAATTGAACTCAGAAAGTTAGAAAAGAAGAAAAAGGTCTTGGAGTTTGGAGGGAAAGAAATGTAGAGAATGTCCAAGAGGAGTAGGGGGTGGGTTGGGAGTGAATAGGATCAAAGTCCATTGTGTACATGTATGAAATTATCAAGAAACAAATTTAAAATATTCTATATGAATACATATAGAGTCATACACATAGATACACAGCTGTTCATTAGCCCTGTATTTATTAGCACCCACTGTGTTAGTACACTGTGATGGCCATGTTGGAAATCACAAACATCTGGAAGAAACAGTGAGTGGCACAAGTTAGCAACTTAGCAGCCGTCCTCGTGTGAGCGAAGCGGCACAGACAGCATGAAGGAGGGGGAGCATCAGGAGGCTACTTGTTTTCATATCCGATCATTGAATTCGATAAAAAAAAAAAAAGTGTGTGTGCACGTGTGTGAGTGTGTGTGTGTGCACATGTGTGAGTGTGTGCGCACATGTGTGTATGTGTGTGTGTGTGTATGTGTGTGTGTGTGCACGTGTGTGTGTGCACGTGTGCGTGCGTGCATGTGTGTATGTGTGTGTATGCACGCGCATGTGTATGTGTGTGTGTCTGTGCGTGTGTCTCTGTGTGTGCGTGTGTGTATGTGTGTATGTGTGTGCACACGTGTGTGTCTGTGTGTGTGCATGTGTGTGCATGTGTGCGTGCGTGTGCATATGTGTGTGTCTGTGTATGTGCATGTGTGCACGTGTGTGTGTGTGTGTGTGTGTGTGTGTGTTTAAAGCCTCGTTAGATACATTGCTTTCAACTGGTAAAATACTGACACCATTTTTTAAAAGATTTGTCCCAAATTTAAACATTATACAAACGAAGCACAATATTCTTTTCAGTTACTGTGGTTTGATTTTTTTTTTCTCACTCCATCAAGGAATGTTGCTCCCATGTAGAAGACACTAAGAATAATATGCCTTGGCTATCATGAATTAATGATCCGATAAGGAAACAATTAAAATGAGCTGTTTAAAAAAAAAAAAAGATTTTTGACCTAATCTCATTTAAATGAAGTCTCATTTTTCCATGACCTGATCTCATTCCTTCACTACCGTCTCTAGAAGAGTCCAATGGCAAAGTCGTGGTGGGGTTTATTTGTCTGTATTTACTGACTCGCATGTTAATCAACCTCTTTTAGTGCTCATCTAATATAGGTTATACACTGTGCTCGGTGGTGAGAGTGATAAGAAAGACAAGAAAAGCAGATGTGCTGCCATCAGTTTTGAAAGTTAATTTCTTCTCTACTCCATTATCTAAATGTCTTCAAAGTTAAAACATGTAAACACTCAGAAAATGTAATTACAAAAGGAAAAGAAGTCAATCTTTGTAAAACACTGGGAGCAAATTAACGATGGAGAGAAATAGAATTTCTCTGTGGGTCATTTGTTTCTATTCCTAGAGTAATACATATTGATAAGAAAATTTGAAAAATGTAGAAATGAATACAAAGGAAATAAAATCACCCAGAGATAAACAATATTAAGATGGTGATTATTAAAGTCATGTATTATTATTCCTCATTACAATAGTAGACATTAATTTAACCTGTCTACCACTTTTGACTCTGAACTTTTATTCTCCTCCATTTGCTAAGAAAAGACCTCTTTATGCATACACACCAAAAAGTAAGCATTTCTTCTCTCCAAGGAAGACTTGAAGTCCTCCCGGCCTTGGAGAGAGAAGAACCTGTATTTATGATTTCTGAGGGTTTAGACAGGAAACAGTTGTCTGTGACCTACTTCTTAATAGGATTAAGGACTAACATGGGACAACAGGCTACTCAGCAAAGCCATATCTTGGGACAAAGGGTTGCTTGACCGGGCAAACCTCTCATTTGCCAGCTTTTTAAGACTTAACTTCTTCCTTTGCTGTATCCACCAATAATAAGCTATTACAACATGAATTTTGCTCAATCCTATTCAGGACTCTGATAACCCTATCAAATTAATAACATGCGCCTATAGCCACTCCATCCCAAGGTCAGATCATTATTCCTTCAAGGTTATCTTCCTTACTGAACTAGGCAATTAACTTGGCTTTGCTTGGTCTACCAGCTATCCTGAAAATGAGGGGGAGGTGAGCCTGACAGTTTTGATGGATATATAATTTCTATAGTAAAACTGAAGATGAAGAGATTGTTCAGTGGTTAAGAACATTAGCGACTCTTCCAGAGGACCCAGGTTTGATTGCCAGCACCCACCTGATGGCTCACAACTATCCATAACTCTAGTTCCAGGGGATCTGACTCCCTCTTTTGGGCTTTGAAGAAACCAGACATGCAGGTGGTACACAGACATACATGCAGGAAATACATACACAAGATTTAAAAATAATTAACTAATACAGTTTGAAAAGGGATCTATAGTAAAATAAAAGAATATGGAGCCGGGCGGTGGTGGCGCACGCCTTTAATCCCAGCACTCGGGAGGCAGAGCCAGGCGGATCTCTGTGAGTTCGAGGCCAGCCTGGGCTACCAAGTGAGTTCCAGGAAAAGGCGCAAAGCTACACAGAGAAACCCTGTCTCGAAAAACCAAAAAAAAAAAAAAAAAAAAGAATATGGTTTTGTGTTGTAGGACTAAGAGATAAGGAAATTTGGGGACAAGCACTCAGAAAATATATGGTTGAGAGAACTTGTGGTTGGTGTCTTAGGGTTTTTATTGCTGTGAAGAGACACCATAACCATGGCAACTTTTATAAAGGAAAACATTTAATTGAGGTGGCTGCTTACAGTTCAGAGGTTCAGTCCACTATCATTATGGTGGGAAGCATGGCAACGTGCAGGCAGACATGGTGCTGGAGCTAAAAATGCTGCATCTTGCAGGCAACAGGAAGTGGACTCTATGCCACACTGAGGGAAGCTTGAGCAAAAGAGACATCAAAGCCCACCTCCACAGTGACACACTTCCTCCAAAAAGGCCACACCTACTGTAACAAAGCCACATCTCTCTTTTTTTTTTTTTTTTTTTTTTTTTTTGGTTTTTCGAGACAGGGTTTCTCTGTGTAGCTTTGCGCCTTTCCTGGAACTCACTTGGTAGCCCAGGCTGGCCTCGAACTCACAGAGATCCGCCTGGCTCTACCTCCCGAGTGCTGGGACTAAAGGCGTGCGCCACCACCGCCCGGCGCCACATCTCTTAATAGTGCCACTCCCTGTGAGATTGGGGGGGGCAATTTTATTCAAACTACCACACTCCACTCCCTGGCCCCCATAAGAATGTAACAATATCATAATGCAATATGCATTTAATACAACTTCAAAAGTCTCCATAGTCTATAATAGTCTCAACAATGTTTAAAAGTCCAAAGTCTCTTCTGAGATTCGTGCAATATCTTAACTGTAATCCCCTATAAAATAAAATAAAAAAAAAAACAAATCACATACTTTTGACATATAATGGCACAAAATGTACATTACCATTCCAAAACATAGGGAAGCAAGAATGGTGAGGAAATACTGGACCAAAGCAAGTTGTTGGAGTAGTTGTGACCTTGTTGGAAGTGTATCACCTTGGAGGCAGGCTTTGAGGATTCATATATGCTCAAGCCACACTCAGTGAGGCAGATCACTTCCTGTTGCTTTCTGATAAAGATGGGTATGTCTGCCTGCGTACTGCCATGCTCCCTGCCATGATGATAATGGACTAAACCTCTGAAACTAAACCGCCACCTCAATGACATGTTTTATAAGAGTTGTCATGGTCATGGTGTCTCTTCACAGCATTAGAGGCCCTAAGACAGAGGTTGGTAGCAAGGCCTGGGGTATTGCTGTGATAGGTCCAAGAAGACAAAGCTAGCTCTGTCATAACTTTGCTCCAAATTAAAACCTAATTATAAGCAAGCCTCTCTATATTTTCTACCGATAGTACAATATTCTGACAAATTGTAAGTATGCAAATATTCTGGATCATAAGAGAGGGTTCCCCTAATGAGATAGACTAAATCAGAAGGAGCAAGACCAAAAACCAGCTAGGCAAACTCCAAACTCTGCATCTCCATGTCTGATGTCAAAATGTTCTTCAGATCTCCAACTCACTTCAGCTTTGTTGACTTCAACACACCTCTTTCTCTTGGGCTGGTTCCACTCTGCTAGCAGCTCTCCTTAGCAGGTATCTCTCGACTCTGGCATCTCTAACATCTTGGGTTCTCCAAGGCAATCCAGGATTCAACTTTATTGATGTAACTAACCGTCTTATTAAATAAGAAACACAGAAACAATGTAAAAGAGAAAGCCGAGAGGTCAGAGCTCAGAGCTAAAATCTCACCCTTCCGCCTGCGGTGTCCCAGCTTCCCGAAAGAGACCTATTTCCTGTCTGTTTGTCTGTTTATAGTATTTTGTTCTGCCTTCTTATTGGTTGTAAACCCAAACATGTGACTGCCTCATCACTGTCTGAATGTACAGCCCCCTAGGTCTTAAAGGCGTATGTCTCCAATGCTGGCTGTATCCCTGAACACACAGAGATCTATGGGATTAAAGGCGTGTGCCACCACCGCCACACTCTTGCTATGGCTCTTAATAGCTCTGACCCCTGGGCAACTTTATTTATTAACATACAATCAAAATCACATTTCAGTACAATTAGATTACCACCACACAACTTCACAGCTTCACACAAAGGCCTCTCTAGGCCCCCATTCAGGGACATCCCTGACACGTACCTGGCCTCAGTCTCGGGGGCAAATTCCATAGCTCACTTCTTCTATTCTAAAGCCAGAACCACCCTGGCCGAAGCTGCCAAGCTCTGCTGCTTGCTGGGGCTGGAACACGGCCCCTTATTCAACTACATCTTCACCAGCTTTCTGTTTTTGATGGTTACCTTTATTGTCTAAACTTGGCTGTTCTAGAACTTGCTCTGTAGATCTTCAAACTCAGAGATCTGTGAGCCTCTGCCTTCAGAGATTAAAGGGATTAAAGGCATGCACCACCACACTCAGCTCTAAACTTTTCTTGAATCCCTTTTCACGAATTGGAAACTTAGCTGGGTGGGATCTTGCCCTGACATCACCACTTCCTTTATTCCATTTTGAACACAGGATTTAGTTCCATTTCACTCCCTGGTGCTCCTTTTCTCCTCAAATTTTACATTTTCTTGCTGCTTTTCTTTATAAATCTTCTTCAGAGTTACCATTAATAACCCACACAACATAGTCTATGCTAGGCTGATTTGATGTTCCCTCTGCCAACAGAATTAATCCAAATCTCTTTACTTTAACCTCAGGCAGACTCTCCAGACAAGGGCAAAAGGCAGCCACATTTTTCACCAAAACATCACAAGAGCAATCTCTATGCAACATATTAAAATTCTTCTCCTCTGAAGCCTCTTGAACCATCCCCCTACAGCTCAAATCACTCTTAGTACCTTTGTCTTCCATGCTCATTAAGCAGTGCTTAAAGCATTCCACTGCTTTCTTAAGCCAAAGTACCAAAGTCCAAGTTCCTCCAAAACATGGCCAGACCTATCACAGCAATACCCAAGGCCTTGCTACCGACTTCTGTCTTAGGGCCTCTAATGCTGTGAAGAGACACCATGACCATGACAACTCTTATAAAACATTTCATTGAGGTGGTGGCTTAGTTTCAGAGGTTTAGTCCATTATCATCATGGCAGGGAGCATGGCAGTATGCAGGCAGACATACATATCTTTATCAGAAAGTAACAGGAAGTAGCCTGCCTCAGTGGGTGTGGCTTGAGCTTATATGAATCCGCAAAGCCTGCCTCCACAGTGATACACTTCCAACAAGGCCACAACTACTCCAACAAGTCCATACCTTCTAATAGTGCTACTCCCTTTGGGAGGCATTTTCTTTCAAACCACCACAGTGGATAAGCTTTCATTTGAGTAAAAGTTTGCCATTGCTGTATCAAGAGCCTTGGACAGTTGGTCTTCAGCCCACACACTGTAGAAAGTTCATTCCACTTAAAGGATTGTGTGTGACTAGCTCACGGCTGAGTAGGATGTCAGGATCTTGCTCCTTCTGATTTAGTCTGTCTCATCAGGGGAACCTTCTCTTATGATCCAGAATATTTGCATACTTACAATTTGTCAGAATATTGTACTGTCGGTAGAAAACATAGAGGTTTATTTATAATTAGGTTTTAATTTGGAGCAAAGTTATGCCAGAGCTAGCTTTGTCTTCTAATTTCCTCTCTTCTCTCCCTCCCCTTCACCCCTCTCTCCCAGAGAAATTACTTCATCACTGATTGTCATTTTACTTGTTCTTTCTTCATCACTTGATAGCCGAACTCTTTTTTTTTTTTTCAGAGCTGAGGACCGAACCCAGGGCCTTGCACTTGCTAGGCAAGTGCTCTACCACTGAGCTAAATCCCCAACCCCGATAGCCAAACTCTTCAAAATAAAACTCACCTTGCTGACTATTTAGATCTCTTCCTCCTCCTCCTCCTTCTTCCTTCTTCTTCTTCCTCCTCCTCTTCCTCTCTTCCTTTTTCTCTTCTTCCTTCTCTTCTTCTTCCTTCTTCCTCTTCTTCCTCCTTCCTCTTCTTCCTCCTCCTCCACTTCATCTACTATTACTTCTCTTCCATATCTTCCTACTCTTCTTCTAAATTCCTCCCCTCTCTCCCTCCCCTTCACCCTTCTTTCTTAGAAACAGAGTTTTAAGTACCACAGGTTAACCTTGAACTCACTGTGGAGCCAAAGATTACCTTGAGCTCCTGATCTTCCTGCCCTCATATCCACTGTACTGGGTATACTGGTGTGCACCCCCATGCTTTGTTTATTCAGCCTTTAATCTCAGCACTTGGGAGGCAGAGGCAGATGGATCTCTGTGAATTCAAAGTCAACCTGGTCTATCTACTGAGTGAGTTCTGGGACAGTCAGGATTACAGAGAAAAACCATGTCTCAAAAGACCCCCGCCCCTGAAAATGTCAGACAGGCAAGATGGCATAACTGTTAAAGACCCTGGCCAGCAGGACTAACTGCCTGAGTTCTGTCTCCAAAATACAAATGGTCAAAGAAGAGAGTCAAGTAAGATGTCATCAGACCCAGAAATTTGATCATGCACTGCTCACCCCCATGCCAATAAATAAACTACTCTTTTGTTTTTGTTTTTCGAGACAGAGGATTTCTCTGTGTAGTTTTGGTGCCTGTCCTGGATCTCACTCTGTAGACCAGGCTGGCCTCAAACTCAAACTCACAGAGAACCACCTGGCTCTGCCTCCTGTGTGCTGAGATTAAAGGTGTGCACCACCGCCACCTGGCACAAATATAAACAAATCTTTTCATTGTTCTCCAAAGATTAAAAACAAACAGGTTTTTTTGCATTCTATAAAACTGAAATCTTTTTTTGTGGCTTTTACACCCTTAAATGAACTTTCTTTTTGCCATTTTTACCATCTCTCCTATTCATCTGTTAGGAAATACTTTTCTGCCGCTATTATAGACAAGAATAATACTTGTCTCTTGGCTTGTTACAAGACTGTGTTTCCATTCTCAAATTCGTCACGGTGTATTAACACACAAATGAGGTAGCTATGATCAATAGCAACAGAACTGCAAAACACAACTGCAACGCGTCTCCATTTGACTGGAGATGACAGATGGCAGTTTGGATTACAGAGTATCACAATTCACGCTAACTCGCCAGCAGCGAACACGTTCAAACCTTCTTCGCACTTGTCTTCAGGGAAGCATGAGAGAAAGCACATCGAGGAACACAGATTCTGGCAGAACATGCAGGCACTTGTGAAAGAGATGCAACATCCATTTCTGTTCAAACCGACTTTAATTTCATCCTTCTGTTTTGGAATTTCAAAGGCAATTCTTGTAGCACATTGTTTCATCAATTTATTAACATGGAACCTGTTAATTTGAAGGGAACAATTGCCATAAAGTCTATGAAGATAGTACTACTATTTACAAGGAACAAGCTTAAAATATGTCCTTCTTGGACAAACATGGTATGTACTCACTCATAAGTGGATACTAGATGTAAAACAAAGGATAACCATACGACAACCCACAGCTCTAGAAAAGCTAGCTAACAAGGAGAACCCTAAGAGGGATGCATGGATCACCCTGGGAAGGGGAAGTAGATGAGATCTCCATGAGTAAACAAGGTGAGGAGAGGGGGCAATGGAGGGTAGGTGATGGAGGATAAGAACATAAGGGAACGGGATGGTTGAGCTGGAACAGGGACAGAGTGGGAGAGCAATGAAAGAGATACCATGATAGAGGGAGACATCAGGGGGATAGGGAGAAACGGGGTGCTAGGGAAGTTCCCAGGAATCCACAAGGATGACCCCACCTTAGACTACTAGCAGTAGTGGAGAGGGTGCCTGAACTAGCCTACCCTGGTAATCAGATTACCAAATACCCTAATTGTCATCATAGAGCCGTCATCCAGTAACTGATGGAAGCAGATGCAGAGATCCACAACCAAGCACGAGGCCGAGCTCTAGGAGTCCAGTTGAAGAGAGAGAAGAGGGATTATAGTAGCAAGGGGCATAAAGATCATGATGGGAAACCATACAGAGACAACCAAACCAAACTAGTGGGAACTCATGAACTGTGGACCAATAGCTATGAATCCTCCATGGGACTGGACTAGGCCCTCTGCATAGGTGAGACAGTTGTGTAGTTTGATCTGCTTAAGGGCCCCCTGGCAATGGGATCAGGATCCATCCCCAGCATGAGCCAGCTTTTTGGAGCCCAGTGCCTATGGTGGGACACCTTACACAGCATTTGTTCAGGTGGAGGGGCTTGGACCTGTGTAGCTGGAGAGTATTCTCTCCGGGTCCCGCCAAGCGCGGGCAGTCTGACAGCCCACTTATAAAATAAACACACAGACACTTATATTATTTACAAACTGTATGGCCATGACAGGCTTCTTGCTAACTGTTCTTATATCTTAAATTAACCCATTTCTATAAATCTATACCTTTCCATGTGACTCGTGGCTTACCGGGATCTTCACATGCTGCTTCTCATGGCGATGGTTGGCAGTGTCTCCTTTGGCCTTCCTGTTCTCTCAATTCTCCTTTCTGTTAGTCCCGCCTATACTTCCTGCCTGGCCACTGGCCAATCAGTGATTTATTGACCAATCAGAGCAACACATTTGACATACAGACCATCCCACAGCAGACCTGCCTCAACTGAATGTACCAGGCTCTGCTGATTCCCCATGGGAAGCTTTGCCTTAGAGGAGGTGGGATGGGGGTTGAGTTGGGGGAAAGGCTGGGGAGGGGGAAGAGGGAGGAGAAGGGGATCTGTGGTTGGTATGTAAAATGAATAGAAACTTTTTTTTTCTTGAGACAGGGTTTCTCTGTGTAGCTTTGGTGCCTTTCCTGGAACTCACTCTGTAGCCCAGGCTGGCCTAGATCTCACAGTGATCCACCTACCTCTGCCTCCCAAGTGCTAGGATTAAAGGCATTCGCCACCACCGCCCAGCTAGAAACTTTCCTAATAATAAAAAAGAAAACAAAAACAAAAAAGCATGCCCTTCTCTATATGAGTTTTTGTACTTGAAATGTATTGTTCATAAAGAGAATATTAAAAACCAAAATTATATAATCTTTGATTAACCATACTTATCTTTTAGCAGGCAAAATAAAGCTACATTTGTTCATATGCCTCAGGTAGTATCAATAGTATGTATGTATTTATCCTGAATCATTATAGAATCAGAGAATATTGGAGGTGTCCTTTGGGAAACATAATACGATACCATGAAACTCATCTACTCTCTTCTAAGGTACCAAACTTTATGAATTTCAAGAATGAATTTTTCTCTGCATTGGTTTGCGGCTCTTATAAAGGTTATCATTCTACATGCAATTATCCAAAATTGCCCAATATGCAAGCGCAGGAGGAGGATTAAGTTAGCCTTTTGGTGGTTAAAAATGAACAATGGGGTGCCATTTAATAAGGAGAATTCATCTATAGTGGTACTGCAATCTCCTAATGGAATTCATGCCCTCTTTCTAATTTACTCTCAGAAAGCAATTTAAGGGTTGAGAGAATGGGTTGATAATTAACCTTTTAGAGAACTTCAAGGAAGAAGGATGTTTCTTTGATTTTTTCAGTTGTTATTCGAGCCCCATAAACTAACCATTAAGTATGTAGGTCTTCCCCTCATGTCCCTTCAAGTGTCTTGATCCAATTACTGGTTATGGCTACAAAAAAAAAAACCCAGCAACAATGGCTGTCAATGGTCCCATATTACTAAAGAGAGCCTTTGGCAATTATCTGGGACACTCACTTCTCTCACCAGATTTGCTTTTGTTTTATAATGTAGCCTACCCAATTTCTTTTTTGTTTTTGTTTTTATTTTTCCGAGACAGGGTTTCTCTGTGTAGCTTTGCGCCTTTCCTAGAACTCGTTTTGTAGCCCAGGCTGGCCTCGAACTCACAAGAGGTCCACCTGCCTCTGCCTCCCGAGTGCTGAGATTAAAGGTGTGTGCCACCACCGCCTGGCTTACCTACCCAATTTCTTATGGAGTACTTATTCCACTTTTCTTCAACCCTGGCTGCAAATTAGGACCATCTGAAAAATTTAAAACTACATTTCTAGTCCTAAGCAATACTTCTGGGAGTGGGGCACCAATATCAGCACAGAAACTCTAAATGACTCTAGAAGCCCAGTGTGCTGTCCAGAGCACCACAGAGCTACCTGGCCCAAATGACTCTAAGTACGATCAGCATTGAGAACTATGCCCTGTGTGTTCTTTGTATTTTTTCCATTCACTATTTTTTGTCTTGATTGCCATTTGGAACTTATTTTAACGGTAGAGCTCTCTTGAAATCCTCCCCCCCAAATGATAGAAGTTGGATTAATCATGACTTTAGACATCTTAAACCTTCATTGCTATCAAATCCTATTGTTAAGCTCTTGGGAACTCTGGAGTTGCACAGAACTTATAAATCACTCTTTATGCCCTTCAAGTTATAAAAAGCAGTGTGTGATGGCCAGTCTTGCTTGCCACCTTTACTACATCTGAAATTAGCTAAAACCCAATTGGCTGGGCACACCTGTGAGGGGTTTTTCTTTTCTTTTCTTTCTTTTTTTTTTCTTTTTGGTTTTTCGAGACAGCGTTTCTTTGTGTAGCTTTGAGCCTGTCCTGGAATTCACTCTGTAGCCCAGGCTGGCCTCGAACTCACAGAGATCCGCCTGCCTCTGCCTCCCGAGTACTAGGATTAAAGGTGTGTGCCACCACCACCCGGCAAGGGTTTTTTTCTTAATGAAATCATTTGACATGGGAAGACCCACTTCTAGTCTGGATCTTTGAGGTGGGAAGATTCACCTTTAATCCAGCTCTTTTGGAGTGGAAAGATCCACCTCTAATCTGGGCTGACCGCCTATGTAAAGGATACAGAAAAAGGAACCTTGCTCTCTTTTTCCCTGCTTGCTCTCACTCTCGATAGCAAGTCCATTCCTTCACCAGCATTAAAGCCTACTTCTTCAGGATTCCAACATATACTGAAGACCAGCTGAGATGTCCAGTCTTGTGGATTGAAAAACTACTGGATTCTTAGATCTTCTGTTGGTAGACAACCATTGTTGGATTAGCTGGACCACAGCCTGTAAGTGCTAATAAATCACATATATAATATTCATTCTACAAGTTCTATTTCTCTAGAGAACCCAGACTAAATACAGATATTTTGTACCAGAAGTGGTTCTAGAGCGACAGAAATATAAGGATGAATTTTCTTTCGTTCTTTTTTTGGGGGTGTTATTTTTTAGTATCTGGAATAGGCTTTCCAATTTGCCAACACCTACAGTTACTGAAGCCTCTCCTAGGAGCTTGGAGAGTATTGGAAGCCCATGGTGTGAACTATTTTCCAAACTTAAGGAGACAAATACATTTGATTACCCTAATTGACCAATTGTGAGAGGCAACAGATTTGGCAATTCTGTATGCAAAACTTTTGACAGTTTGTAGAAAAGTAAAGAAAATGATGGCACCAGCTGGTTGCTGCTCCTAGCATCTCTAGGTAAGTGGACAAAGGGAAAGAATTGGCTCCGTGGTAAAATTAAGCAACTTCTAGCAACTCAGAACACGGTGAAGGACAATGAACTTAGTGTAAAGATGACCAGCTCCAGATGCGCAGACACAGATTACAGTTTCTCAGCATGCCCCGGAAGAGAATCTTCTCTCGTGCAGCCATAGAGCTGAGGTTGCCGAAACTCAAACTGAAACCCTCATTATGAGGTTGGCTGAATTACAGCAAAAATTCAAGTCCCTGCCGCGGAGGGTGTTGGCAGTTAAAAACGAGGGCGTTCATTGATAAAAAAAATGGGATCCTGAGATCGGGATATGGTGAGAACTTCTCAAGGGTTTACCTCACTTGAGGAAGGGACCACTCCACCCTCTGAAATATTGCCTTTTCTGCCTCTGAATGAGGAAATTAATCCTTCATTGTCTATTAAACCATCAGTGACTTACTCTGAAGGAGATGCAGGGCAATACAATGCTGATGCCCCCCTCAAGGCCCACCAACAGTTGCTTCTAGACCTATCACCAGACTTAAGGCATCCATCTTTAAAAACCTAAGAAAGACTCTTAGGTTCTGCTTTGATAAATCAGATGCTTATCCTCTAAGTCATATTCAAGTGTCATCAAAGTTGTAACATCTACACTTTCTTCAAACAATGAGTAAAAGCTGGATGGAAATTCAAGGCAGTCCAGACAAAAAGCAACTGTTCAAAGTGTCTAGAAGAATGGCTAGCTATGTGTAGATTCTGCTGCCACCTGTCCCCGATGCTGGGAGGCACCATCCTTCAGGGCAACATAAGGCTGCCCTCAAGCTTCACCGCTTCACCGTTCATGTCCTTCCCTTTTTCTAACATCAGCAATTTATTCTTCCTTGCCCCTTATGGTCCTTGAATTTCGTATAGGCTGTGAGCCTCTTTCAACTCCTTCCCTCACCTCACCCCAAGAGACAGGGTTTCTCTGAGTAACTGATCTGGCTGTTCCGGAACTCTGTCTGTAAACCAGGCTGGATTGAACTCAGAGATCCGCCTGCCTCTGCCCCTCGAGGGCTGGGATTAGAGGCGTGTGCCACTACATTGGGCCTCACTTCCAACTCTTAAAAGAGGCATACATTTCCAAATGCACTGATTTGAAGATTACAACCATTCCATCCAGGAGAGAGAACTGAGATTTGGAGGACTGATGAGTTCACAACCTTCAATATGGTCTGAAGCAAAACATATAGCAGAAAGTCTCAGCTGTTTAAAGTACATGTCTACCCACAGCATTCAGTATCTGGGATTATGACTCAATGTGATTTTGCTGCTAAGCCTGTTTTCTTGTCAGCTGTTTAACCTGAGGTTCTTTTGAGCATTTCTGTCTGTATGTTGAAATGTCTTGACAGTTCATTTGAGTTTACATGCATTATGATTTGCCTTAAGTATCCTATTAAAAGCGTCATATTATAGATGTCCCATTTAGAGCTGAGTTCTCCAGTTGTGGATCTTTGTATTCATCATCTACTGCAAAAAGAAGTTTCTCTGGTGTGAGTTGAGTGATGGACTAATCTGTGGGTATAAAAACATAGTGGGGAGACTAGCTAGGAATGATGGCACACACCTTTAGTGTCTTGGGAGGCAGAGGCAGGAAGAACTCTGTGCGCTCAAGGCTAGCCTGGTCTACATCGTGAGTTCAAGGCCAGGCGGGGCTACAAAGTGAGAGATCCTATCTCAGAAAAGGAAACAACACTTAGGGGGCAGTTTACTAATGTCTATTTAGCAGAATAATAGTATTAGGTTCTCTCATGACTTATGACAGGTCGTGGCCCCGTTAACAATAGGAGGCATGAGTCCCATCGTGTGTAGCAGGTCTTAAATCCAACCAGGAGAGTAGCTGGTTACTCCCATGTCACTGGGCACATCTGGCCAGGGCACTCATTATGTACCTCACAGGGTCACAACTGGGTATGGGTGTTGATTACTCTTCTCCCCTGGTAGCATGCACAGAACATTCCAGCACTATGAAAGCTAGCTAGTGAAGATGAAGATTGCAGGCGAGCACCAGCTTGACTTTTCCATGTTCTATCTCTCCTGTGTGGTCTTCAGCAATAGGTACTTACCATCAAGTTCCAGAGGGTAACCAAAAGTAGTGACAATAGTCTGTAATGTTTGGGGAGGGGGTCTGAGACCTCATTGACCAACAACTTGAACAGATGTTGAACAGCTCACACCTGGCACTAGCTTTAAACTTGCTATATAGCCAAAACCTAAATTAAACAACAACAAAACCAATAGTCAGCCTTAAGCAGCATACCAAAGATAAACAATCTAACCTTCCTTAGCCTAGAACTTAGAAACAGAACATGCCCTGTGTCCTTTAACAATGATGTAATTGACAGCTTTCAGTAAAGCTCATGTCCTTCTTTTTTTTTTTTTTTTCCCCCCCCCCAAGACAGGGTTTCTCTGTGTAGCTTTGGTGTCTGTCCTGGAACTCACTCTGTAGACCAGGCTGGCCTTGAACTCACAGAGATCCACCTGCCCCTGGCTCTCAAATGTTGGGAATAAAGGCGCATGCTACCACCGCCTGGCTTCTCATGTCTTTCCTAAATGTTGTGCCTTTACTATTGGATAAAATCTTCTAATGCTGAGGAATTATTCATACTAAATTTCCAGTTAAGGAACACATTCAGGTTGTAAACGAGCAATATGGATTCAATATAGAGTTGTAGTCCAGCTTTTGACAAAACATTTCCTAGCCCAGGAGATAGCCACAGGTCTTCCAAAGGCTCTATTTTCAAGTACTTGATGAGATCGTTATATTTACCTTTTGCCAATTAATAAGAATGAAGATGATGGCTTCTCAATAACTACCTCCTAGAAAGCATTTTAAAACAAACAAACAAAAAACGTTTTACTGTAGTTCCTTCCCCAAAGAGCAAACACTTGCATTCTTGTGGCAAGTATTTTATGCACTGAGCTATCTCCCTGGCACCTTAAGGGTATTTTTTATGTTACAGTATAATAAAGTTAAATCATATAAGGTGCTGAATGGGTAAGTTCTGGGTAAGAGAGAGACTCTATCATGTGTGAGGAGTGATTGTGGAAGGTACCCAATGTCAACCTCAGGCCTCCACATACCCACACACACACATGTCCACACACATGTAAACATGCACAGACACAAAAATCATTTTAAAAAATGAACAGAAAAATCCAAGGATTTGCTAAACTATTTCTGATTATACCTTCCATTTTGGTAGAAAAGAAAGATATCCACATTTTAAATTAGAGAATAAATTTAGAGTAAACAAACTCTCCCATGTTGCAATCTCCAAAAAGGCCTACTGGATTCAGGAGTGGATTGTGTTGTGTTCTCGGCTACTGTGTGGAAATAACAAGGAAACATCTCTTAAAATAGAAATAAAAAACAAAACCCAAGATTGCTTTTGTTGTTGAAACATGGTCTCATGCAGTCCAAATTGGCCTTGAACACTAAATAGCCAAGAATGACTGAAATTCCCATCCTGTCTGGCAAGATGACTCTGGGCGACTTACAATGGCTGCCAAGTCTGATGACCTGAGTTCAATCCCCAGGACTCACATGTGGTCAATGGAGAGCACTGACTGCTGCAGGTCATTCTCTGACCTCCGCATGGGCACTGTGGTGTGCAGATATGTGTGTGCACACTTGCACAAAATACACAAATTCTGATCCTCCTGCCACCACAAGTGTGCTAGGATGTGGACCACCACGCCTAGTTTAAATAACACTGGGGATCAAATCCAGGGCTTGGTGTATGTTAAGTGCTCTACTGAACTACTCCACTGAACAGCATGTTTTCTCCATCCACATAACTCCACTTTTTTTGTCTTTTGAGACAGGTTGGTCTTGGACTAACAGCAGTCTTCCCCTATCCTGCTGTGATTTCCTGTGTGTAGCACTATGCCTGGCTGGGTTTTTAAGTGTTTCTTCTAGGCTTAAAAAGAACCCATAAACTTAAAAACATTTTTAAACAAGCAAAAAATACCTGTTTCCTTACTGTAACAACAAAATTTGGAAATGCAACTTGAACTGAGGGTAAGCACCCTCTTGAGCCTAGAAAATAACTTTATTTTAATCTGTCTTGAGAGGGTGTCATCTACAGGACTTTAACACTCTTCCCAGAGCTGAGTGTTGGGGTGTACACCTGTAATCCCAGCACTGAGGAAGGGGATCACAGGTGTGCGTCCAACTTGGGCTATACGGAGACCATATCAAAACAAAACAAAACCTGTCTATCTTTGCCTCAAAATGATTTACTATCATTCTATTTACTCCCATCCCCCCAAATCTGGTACATTTTCAGCACACAGAATGTGACTACAGGTGCATGGATGATCTCATATCCAGACATCCTTGTATAACTCAGATCGTGAACAAAATGGTTCGTAGTTCCCGTCTAAAACTACTAGAAAGAAAAGCACTTTGGCCATCTGATTCCCTTGTATGTACTTGCAAATGGGGCAGGCATTCAAACGGAAGGGACAGAAGTCAGATGAGCTGGATCTTTCAACACCTTCACAAGAATACAAGGAAACAGTCATTGACACATACCTGCTCCTGGAATTTCCACTAAAACAATGCATTTGCTTACTCTCCAGCACACGCATTTGTGTGAGAAAATGCCTTGACAACGCAGAGAAGCACCTGCCAAGTGATCACGGGGCAAGGCCGCACAACCCAGGAAGGAAAAGCGAGCCTAGCCCAGACTGACACAGGCATAAGCTCAAAGACGTGCACTCTTCTTACCCACCCGTTTCTACCGAGAATGATACCAAGTCTGACTTGGTTTTCCCAGAATAGTTCTTTTAAAAACTCTTATATAAAACAGCCTGAGAGCCGGGTGGCGGTGGCGCACACCTTTGACCCCAGCACTCGGGAGGCAGAGGCAGGCGGATCTCTGTGAGTTCAAGGCCAGCCTGGGCGACAGAGTGAGTTCCAGGACAGGCACCAAAACTACACAGAGAAACCCTGTCTTGGAAAAAACAAACAAACAAACAAACAAAAAAAAAAAAAAAACACACCAGCCTGAGAATTGGGTAAGTAGATTTTGAATTCCTTAACGTCACCACGAATAACTCTCTTCCAAAAGTGTGCCTCTAGTTTGTCTTCGGGAAGCTGGTAGGGTGAGAACGGAGCTGGATATAAGGTAGAAACTGCACTCAGCATAAACAAACTCCAGTACACAAAGTACACAGTTTGGCAGGTGAGATAAACAAACCAAACTGTCAGTTACTTCTAAGAGCTAAGAGGGGACAGTGGGAAGGGGAAATCTTGAAATGGAAGTTGAAACCTGGAGTAGCATGAAGTCCCATTTCATGAGTACTAAGAATCATACGCTTGTTTTTCTTTACTCTCTACTTTTTCCCCATCAGCTACTCTTTCCTTTTACACTCCCCTCCCCCAATAAAACCGCATTCCACGTAAACCCTAGGCACCAAGTGACGAACCACCATGGTGCAAAGAGAGAACGGACTCCCATACATGTGCTGTGAAGCTCACAGGCATCCACACAGACATATACAAAATAAGTAAAGAAATGCAAAAATTACGAGAAAAGAACAGCTTTAAAGGTGTGAGGTATGGTATTAACTTGTGGTCTCTCCAGAAGAGAAAATGATGTACGATCACCCAGGCTTTCAGCAAAGATGATACCCACGTCCTGGGTAAGCAAAAGCAGTGCTCAGGGTCTATCGATGGAAGAGTATCTGTTTAGACAAGAAGCATTTCTGCTCCAAACAGGAACCTCTTGAAAGAACTCAATTTGGGGGTTAGGGAGGAAGTTCAGTTGAAGTGTTAGCCTAGCATGCAGAGAGCTCCAGGTCTGACGCCCCAGGCCCCACAAACAGTGTGTGGTACACAGCATCAAGAGGTTGAGGCAGGAGGATCAGGAGGAATTCAAGGTCATCTTCAGCTACATAGCAAGTTGAAGGCCAGCCTTCCCCCCCCTTCTATATTATAATGCTAAAATGCAATTGGAAAAGTATGCTAAAATTGAAATTGGTTTTCTTGAAAAGAGAAAGGCCATCAAAGTCAAGACATAAATGTAGCATGAACTGTGGTCCATAGTACAAAATGCATTCTCTGTTCCAGGTGTTAATGAACAACAGCAACATAGTGGCCTATGATAAAGCTCAGGGAGTATCAGCTTGAATTATGAAAACCCGGGCAATGAATCTTGTAATTTAGGAAAGTATGTAAAGTCTCTTTACATATGACTGTGAGCTTCCTATTGGTCACTACTATCTACACCCTTTCCTGGAGAATCTTAAGATTCAAAATGGTCATAAAGATGTCAAAAGATAATCTGGACGTTAAAAGGAACAAATTAAACCATATCAAGAGATAATATCATTTATCTTTGCAAATGCCATTTACACTATCTTCAAATAAATAGTGAAGGTCCATGGTGTAGAAGCCCGATAGTATTTATAAAACAGAAAAAATTTAAACTATATACTAAAAGAAATAAACAGTATCACGGTCTATTTTAAATGCTCTAATTATTTGGCACGTAATGTGTATCTTGCCTTATCTAGAAACTATTCGGTGATAAAAAGCAATGTATTTGTCAAAGTATATTTGTCAAAGTAATGATAAACATTGCTGAGTTAGAGAGTTTCATATTTACGTAACTTCTATCTCCTTCTATTTCCTCAACTTTATCTTTTATTACTGGAAACCAAAAAAAAAATCATTGTTCTCTAACACCAAAGAAAAATAATAATTTAGAGCTAATATGTAAAAAAAAAAAAAAAGACTTCAATACAGTAACAATCATAACCTTGGGGTATTCTTAGGAGACACAAGCATGTACATTTCATATAACATGATGCTCTTTTCTTTTCAGATTACTGCTGACTCCCAACTGTTGCAGAATACATTTTTAAAAACATTCTTCCATAATCATAAAGCAAAACAAGCAGCAAGTTACTCAATACAGAAATGGTGACTGTCTTAAGCCAACTTTAGGGTATGTGACATGTATACACTTGTAGAGAGTCCCATCTAGCATCTGCTTTCAATACACACCACCATGCCTTGTGCCTGCTCCTAACAGCACAATTATTAGGGTAGGAACACAGAACAGGAAGGAGACAGTTCCAGGAAGTCCTTGCTAGCCTCAGTCCATCATCACTTTATCTTTCCCTCATACACATGCAGCCGACAGACCGCCCACTCTTCTTGCACGTCGTTCAACTGAAGGTCTTCCCTGCTTCAGAGCACAGCAGGCAGACCGTATCACCTATCTCTGCTATTGAATTAGCATGGACAACAGGCTTAAAGAGAGAGAGAGTGGAATGTGTGAGGCGGCAAAGGACAATACAGAAGGCAGTTTCTACTCCAGGAATAATTACCTGCAACTCCAGAGCAGAGGCTCCTGATACAACTGAGAGGGAAAAACTCAAGCACGGCTTTCCAATGATCAAGTTGAACTTATTTTAATTTCATCTCTAGTTAAAAAACAGGATTCTACTCCAAGGAGGAAAGTCCATTTCCTATCTACAATAGCAGCAGGATTGGCAGCAGTCTTTACTATTGAAAAGCCAGAGTGTGGGAACAAATTCTCCAGTGGCCCATGTTTCTGCTGTCCCTTCTGCTCCTGCACAAACACCAACTCCCCAGGAAGCCCGGGATGGCAGGCACAGCACAGGCACCCTGCAGTGGGACACAAATGGAGCTCACTCTCTGCATCTTCCCAGATCTTCAGGCCCACAGCAGAGTCAGTGGTTTGAGTCTAGTAAGGTCACTAAGTAAATAATCTAAAGAGAGGGCTCAGAGAACATAATGCTAAGTTAAATTCCTATTATTTAGATGATAAGGTGTCAAGTCATTCAACTTTCAGCCTATTTGGGAAGGTTTAAGCTATTCTTAAGAATATGGTAGTATTCGCTCAGTGACCACCACCTCCTTATATCTTCAGAAATGCTTATGAACTGCGTTACTATATCCTAGAAGTAAATCCAGGGACCATTCCATCTTATCTTACACACAACATTTACTAGTTTTCCAAGCATGACAGAAATGGGAAAATATATATATATATTAGAACAAGAACAATTTATGTTAATTTCCACAATCTCGTTCTTCTGTGAGCAGTGCCTGATTCTTTTTTAAATGAACAAATTTCAGTCCAATGCTAAAGAAAAAGAAATCCAATGTGGGACTAATTACAAAATAAACAAGAATATGATTTCATAATAAATCTTTCCAGTGTTGCTCTAACTGCATTACAAAATGCTTCTTCCCACAGAAACTCAGATAACGCTTCTAAAATGAAAAACAACTTTCTATATTCATTTCTGACAGGCAATGACTAATTAAACATCCTCGTGAGGGATCCAGAAGTGCTGCCTCAGGAGCATAACTTACCACTCACCATCCTACATAAATAAGCCCTCGTCAGTGGCTACTACTGGGGACCCCTCTTCTCAGGCCAGTGACCATCTCATGGAAAGCCCGATAGAAAACCAATGCTGCAGATGTGAACTTGGCATGTTCCACTCAGATCCTTCTAAGGTAACTGTTCTAAAACAAAATTGGCAGATCTTGTTTAATAATAATAATAATATAAAGCAAATGCTGCTTTTTGATCTTACAGAGGCAAAAAAATAAAAAATAAACAGGGAAAAAGTGACAAGAGTAATAATTCAAGTCAAGTATGTGTAAATTGAAACACGCCACTTTCACGTTAAGACAAAGTGAAGGAGGGTAAGGATCGTTATAACAGAGTCAAAAAGCCTAGGTATTATCACCAACAGTTAATTCACTTTACAGTCACCAATAAGACAATTGTATATATTTTTGCACCTTGCGCTTGTAAAAGCAGATAAAATATTTAATATGTAATTTACAATGTATTTTACCAGCTCAGCATACAGGATGTTTATAGATTATATCAAAGTAGTAGACAGTTAGGGGCCTGTGCAAACCCTGCAAAAATAGAACTTCAGGTATCTGCTAATCAAAAACAAAAACAAAAACAGTATGCTGTTTAGAAGTGATACAATTCAAACTACCACAAAATACAAAGGACTGCAAAAATGTATACCATTCCAACATCATATATAAGTTATTAAATAAAGATCTGATTTAAAAGAATATAAATGAAGCCTTTAAGTAGGTCTTTTCTACATGCATATTATTCCTCATTAAAGAAAAAAATATGTAAAAAGGCCATTGGTAATTGCTTTGTTAACATTTGTAGAAAATGCCAATTCTCTGGTCACAAACTCCACTAAGTTTAGCACTTAAGGTCTCTGCAGTGTTATAAACGTAATTTAAAATACTGTTAATTCTAGAACTCCATTGGTAAAATGATGTGACTTGGAACATGGCAGTCTTCATGTTGAGGGCAATGATCCACAGTTCTGTTTTGTTTTGAGTTTCGTAGGCGTGAGCAGTTATCCAGAAGAACAGCATCCTCCACTGCCGCTCTGGGCTTGAGGTTCGTCATCGATGATCTGCACGCCTCGCCTGGCAGCCCCCACTTGACTAGAGCCATTGCCTTTCGCCCTCTCATCCACCTGCGCCGTCTCTATCATTCCTGGAAGCAGACAAGCAGACGTGAGCACAGCCCAGGCTATGGAGTTTCCTCTTTCTGCAACTTCAATACTCTGCTGTGATAACTATTCCCGACCTTCCAGCAACAGACATGGTACACAGCGACTACTATGTCAACTCAAGACAACACTTTAAAAACCAGCATGTGGAAAGTGTAACAGCTGCTATTACAATGGCCACAAAGTAACAGAGGAAAACAGCTATTTTTATGTTTGAATAATATACTGTGCACTGTAAGTATAATCTCAAGATTTTTTCAAATGTATCAGAAACAGGTTAAAGTTCAAGTTATTCCTAGCACAAGAGATTAAAATTGGGGCACAGGACTTATTTAAGAAAATGGTATCTGAGGGGCTGGAGAGATGGCTCAGTGGTTAACAGAGCATACTGCTCTTGAAGAAAAACCAAGTCCCACATCTGGAAGCTAAGAACGCCTCTGACTTCCTCCAACACCCATGTACACATACCCACACATGGACACACACTCAAACACATGTGTAATAAAAATATATATTAAAGTAAATGATATCTAAAAGAGTAAAAAGAACTTAGGGGGTGGAGAGAGGTTCAGCAGTTAAGAGTGCTTGTTCCAAAATCCTGAGGACTGGGGTTTGGATCCCAGCACCCATGGAAGGAAGTGGGTATCCCAACAGAAGCCTGCCGACTTTAAGGGGGACAGAGACAAGAGGATGGCTCGGCCTTGCTGCTTCTCACCCTAGCCAAGAAAATGCAGTTTCAGTTCAGAGAGAGACTCCTGACTACCAAGAAAAGGGTGGAGAGTGTAGGAGAGAGGACACCCATTGCCCTCTCCTGGTCTCCTTGTGCATACACATACTGACACATACACACACACACACACACACAAATGAACCTTTAAAAAGAAAAAGATGAATGAGCTTCACAGACGGTTGAAGTAACTTATATACATATATGTATATTTGTAAGAGAGAGGAGAGAAATATTCATGTGCATGATACCTAGCATAAAACTACAAGAACTGCGTGTAGTGGTACAAGCCTTGAATTCCAGCACTTAGGAGACAAAGGCAGGAAGGTTTCTGTGAGTCCTAGGCCAGCCAGAGTTACATGGTGAGAAATAAACAGACAAAACAACACATCAAAACCCACGAGTCCTAATGGTGAACAGCTGGATGCCGGTAGCATGTGCCTGTAATCCCACTGGTTGGGACGCTCCAACAATAGGATTAGGAGTTCAATGACAGTCTCCGCTACATAGAATTCAAGGCTGATCTAAGTGAGATTTTATCTCACAGAAGGGGACCAAGGTGGAGGGGAGGAATTTTTGTGATTTGGCTTAGACAGGTATTTCCTATATAAGACAAGAGTCACAAATTCATAAAATAAATAATTTTTAAAAACCTGACAAATTGAACCTTATTGAAAAGTAAAACATCTCCTTTTTGAGAAACAGTTACAGGAATGAAATGTCAGGACACTGACTAGGAGGAAACTTCTGCAGAATACTTAGTCAACAGAATGAAGGAAGAAGAGAGGGAGTCCTTGAAACAGAGAGCGTTCTAAAGCCTGTGTCTGGGGCAGCTCATGAAGAAAAGTTCTCAAGTAGGGTGTCCAGACATTGTAGTGAGACTTCGGTAGACAGTACAGATTCTGCTTCTACTTATTTATTCAACCTTTTAAAGTTGTTCATTTCTAGGTATGTTTCACAATGGATGAAATGGACTCATGTCAGCAGTCCTGTGTTACAGGACTTGTAATGAACACATGGAGAACAGCTATCCCTAAGGCATGAGGTTTATCCCAATCTTCTGTCTCAAGTACGGTCTGAGAACTGCAAGCATCACCACTCGTGTGCTTGTAGAACGGGAACTTCAGGACACGACAAACCTCCATCAAACGTGTTGATTTACGCAGATCCCCGTGGTTGTACACAGCAACTGCCATGCAGTTCGCTAGTTCTCAGGTCGAGTGTGCAGCTGAGTCACATGGTGGCTTCCTACAGCACAGACTGCCTGCTCCAGATGTTCTCGTCCAGCAGGTTTGGGACTGGAAGCTGCCTTTCTAGTAACCTCAAGCAATGCTATCACTGCTGACTAGCAGGAGACCTCATTATTCTAAAGGAATTATGAATGACTTCAGAGTCTTGAGTAAAATCTACCCCAAAGTTTGTGTACACTTATTTTTCTAGAAAGCAAAACCAGTGTCATCAAATCCTCAAGAGAATGGGCTCCACAGATTTAAAGACTGCAATTTGACAATCCTTCACTATTATTCCATAGGCTAGCATTCTCCTAAATATAAGCATTGTAGTGGCAACATGAGAAATGGACTTCAGGCTATATTTATAAAGAAACTTGTTTTTCTTTCTCTAAGAAAACATTTCAACATGAAAATTTCAAGTATGTAAAAAAGAGAAAAAGAGCCTAATAAAAACCCATCCCTCATTTTACCCACATTCTATGTGTCTCTACCACTATTTTGAATCAAGTCCCAGACATATTTTATTCATGGATTCCTTTAATATGTATCTCTAAAGAGACCTTTTAAAAACTTAACTACATCCTAATGACACCTAAAAAGACTAACCTTTATATTTTATTTTTTATTTATTTTTGATTTTTTTGGTTTTTCGAGACAGGGTTTCTCTGTGTAGCTTTGCGCCTTTCCTGGAACTCACTCTGTAGACCAGGCTGGCCTCGAACTCACAGAGATCCGCCTGGCTCTGCTTCCTAAGTGCTGGAATTAAAGGTGTGCGCCACCACCGCCCAGTTTTTTTTTTTTTTGGGGGGGGGGGGGAGGGTATATTTTAATAACAAACTTCAGTGCACATTCACGGACTGATTGTTTCCAAAATGTTTTTCTTCACTAATCTGTCAATTAAGATCCAAATATGGCCCACCACTACAACAAATTGTTATGTATGTTAAATGTGGGTTCTTCTTTTTCATTTAAAAAAAAAAATGTAGAACAGAAATCAACCTCAGATGCCATCCACCTTATCATTTGAGAAAGGTTTTTCACTAGGTTCTGAACTTGCTGATTTGGTTAAGCTAACTGGCCAATGAGCCCCAAGGATCCAACTCCACAACTTGGGGTAGGGAGGGCTGAGAAACACGTGCTACTATGTCTGTGGGTATTGGGAATTAAACTCAGGCCTTACAGCTGAGCTATTGCCTCAGCCCCTTGAATGTGTTTTAATACATATATTCTCCTTTCTTTTTAAAAAATACTCATACACACATATTTTAAATACATTTAGCATACATCAAACAAGTGATTTCAAAACCATTAGTTGTTGCTTAAAACAGATAAAAGTGCCTAAGATTTTAAAACATGAACTGAACAAATACCAGGTAAAAACAGTACGTATAGATCTAAAAAATTTCCTGTTTATATTACAGAAATTGGCAAAATATCACAATGCTTTTTTTTTTTTTTTTAAGGCAGGGTCTGGAGCTCATTTTGTGGACCAGGCTAACCTCAAACTCAGAGACCCACCTGCCTCAGTCTTTGGAATGCTAGGATTAAAGATGTTCACCACTACTCCTGGCTGGAAACATTAACAACGGTTTGTAAAACGTACTAATGTGAGTATACGTACTTTTACAAAGGTCAAGGAAGAGTTCCTCAATTCCTTTGTTTTGTTTAGCGGAAGTATGATAATGTTTAGCTCCCACAGAATCTGCATACCTTAAAAAAGAAAAAAATATTAGTCACTGACAAAATCCTTCAAGCTTTCTACAATAGCAATTTTAGTGACTAAATTTACCTTTATTGCCGGGCGGTGGTGGCGCACGCCTTTAATCCCAGCACTCGGGAGGCAGAGCCAGGCGGATCTCTGTGAGTTCGAGGCCAGCCTGGGCTACCAAGTGAGTTCCAGGAAAGGCACAAAGCTACACAGAGAAACCCTGTCTCGAAAAACCAAAAAAAAAAAAAAAAATTTACCTTTATTGTCTTACTAACTTACCCAATTTTCATTACATCAAGATTATTTAGATATTTAATTTCTCTATATTCAGAGAACCAAATTTAGGAAAAAAAAAAAACCACAAGATTTGAAATTTTTTTTTTTTTATTTCGAGACAGAATTTCTCTGTGTAGTTTTGGTGCCTGTCCTGGATCTCGCTCTGTAGCCCAGGCTGGCCTCAAACTTACAAAGATCCGCCTGGCTCTGCCTCCTGAGTGCTGGGATTAAAGGCATGCCCCACCGCCACCACCACCTGGCTAGATTTGAAATTTTTATACACTAACTTGGACTGAAATACTTTAAAAGGTTTTGTGATCTCCTGACATCTAATCTTGACAGCATTCTTTCATTTTTAGTGAAATCAAAAGAGAAATGGAAAGTGAACTATCTTACTCTTGACAGATGTCCAGCACATCGCAGTGCAAACATGCTTCCTGAGAACAAGAGTGGACTGCAAGAGGTTTGTGTACACGTTCTGAGGAGGTTACATCAGCTAACTTGTCAAAGCCTACAGTAAGCGGCTGCCATCACTGGGGAGCAATGGGAGGTGGGGGAGCATGACACTTACGATTCTGCTTCTTGGATGGAAACATGTCTCTCCTTTTCCAAGTCTATTTTATTACCTAATGTGAAAAAAAGTAAACATTGATCTTAATACTGATTTATTTTTAATAAAATTAGACAATACTAAATATATAACTGTGATTATTTGAAAAAATAACAGGAATGCTCATCAGATTTCTAAATGTCTTAATCACAAAGATGTGAGGGCTGTTCATGATCACTGGGCCTATGCTTCACCCTCCTGCAACAGGTCAGTGTAGACACGCTTGAACTTTCAACCTGTCAGAGGCAAAGAAATCTCTCTTCCAAAGAGAAGGGCGTTGAGTCTTGTATATGGGCACAGCAGGCCTGAGACGCACTAGGAAGTAGAGTGATGTTTTATTAAAGTATATATGCATGGTTTATAAACGCAAAAAAGGCTCTAGCCCCCAATCAACTTAAAACCAATCAATAAGTAAGTGTAACTATTGATTTACTAAAATATAGCAAGCTTGTGTCTTGGGCACTAAAAGGGAACTCTTTCCCTTGATGGCATGAACTAGTTAAAGTAAAAATTTTAATTTTGAATTTTTAAGTACTCCTCCACCACAGAGAGACTAAGTATACTGTTTATGAAGCAACTTTAGTGAACTTTCAGAACTTAATATATACATGTCATGTAGATTTAAAATTACCAAAATAAGTTTAGTCTTCTTTAAACAATATAGTTAAGCCAAGATTTCCCTAAAAAGCAAGCAGAACCAAAATCAAAATACTCCAAAAACAGACTCCTCCTTGAGTACTGGACAGGAGTTAAAATGACCTGGGCAGATCAGGGTAAAGGTTAGAGAAACAACAAACAAATGGAGGGGGGGGGAGGGACACAAATGGTTTAATTTCTTCCATTTTATCTTGCAGACAGAATAAAGCAAAGCATCCAAGGAAAGATGAAATGTTTATCACCAAGAAGTACAAGTCAAGAGGTGCTATATATTGAAGACTGAAAAATAATCTAAGCCCTTAATCGCCGGCAGCTGCGGCAGACTATCTGGCCGCACTGCCCAAGGGCGAGGGTGTGAGAGGCAACACTAAGTCAGTGAGCTCCGACCACCGATGCAGCAATGAGCCTGATTAGCTCAACAGACATGCTCCAAGTCCTACATTAATCTCACTTTCTACGTTATAGCTTGTCAGTATAAATTCAATCCAGTAAATGTTATAGCCGGTACACTGAGCAGTAATCAGATAAAGCAAGATGCTTTATTCTACAAATGCAAGCACCACCACCTGGTGTCAGGTGTCTCCTATAAAACTTCATTACAGGGCTGCAGAGATAGCTCAGAGGTTAAGAGGGCAGCATACTGCTCTCTTAGAGGACCCCAGTTCAGTTCTTGCACCCACATTTAACTCCACCTCCAGAAGGTAAAGGGCCCGTAGGTACCTGCACTCACATGTACACACACACAGAGAATTAAAAATAATAAATCCAGCTAGATGTGGTAGCATATGCCTTTAATCCCAAAACTCAGAAGGCAGAAGCAGGTGGATCTCTTCTGAGTTCCAGGCTAGGCAAAGCTACATAATGAGTGTTATTTGTCTCTCTGTCTCTCTCGCTCTACATATGTGTATATATTATATATATAATGGTGCAATATATCGTATATGTTATATATATTTTATATGTGGTATATTAATATAGTACATATATGGTTTATATATTACATCATGTAACATATATAATACATATATGTGCACGTATTTTAAATATTATATATGTATACATGCATATTTAACTAACTTCATTCTATTAAAACAAACTTGGGAAAAGATGACTGACCATTAAGTTAACTATATAAAAAGTGATGAGTAGCCGGGCGGTGGTGGCGCACGCCTTTAATCCCAGCACTTGGGAGGCAGAGCCAGGTGGATCTCTGTGAGTTCGAGGCCAGCCTGGGCTACCAAGTGAGTTCCAGGAGAGGCGCAAAGCTACACAGAGAAACCCTGTCTCGAAAAACCAAAAAAAAAAAAAAAAAAAAAAAAAAAAAAAAAAAAAAGTGATGAGTTAACAAGACTGTTAAAATATGTAAACCTTGAGCTGGGCACATTTAGGACTATAATCTCTATAACTAATTCCAGCATTTGTGGGAGTCTAGCGTTGTACCTCAAGATGAACCTACAGCCTTTGAAAGCCTCAAAAACAGTTGTGGATTTCAGTGAGACAGTGATTCCTCCGGAGAAGTGGAGAGCAGTGGAGAAGCACCCCACTTAACACAATGCAGGACTCAGAGGGCAAGGGTAGGCACCATTTTGAGAGAACCTGTCTGAGAACCAACCGAGAATGGGAAACATCCACAAGGTAAGAAGCTAAACTGACTCTGAGGTCGCCCACGGCAACAGAGCCCCCTCAAAGGCACTGCAGAAAGAAGGGCCAGTACCCAAGGCTGGAGGCTCAGTCCAGGAAGGCAAGTTCCCAGGAAAAAGCAAGCCCACCCTCAGTGGCCAGAACAGATCTCACGTGCCGAGAAGAAGCCCTCAGTTTCACAGAGCCCAAGGAGCCCAGGGTGCTGGGCAGACCAGCCTCGGGAGCCCCCTATCTGCAGCATGGCTCCAGTCTCAAACGGGAGCTCCGCTGGGCCGGCTGACACCCATGCTGCATCCTGCCAGCCCGTCAGTGATGCTTAAGATGGACACACAGGTGCTCAGACTTCACAGATCTCAGTGTTGTAGCTGCGTCCTATGATCCCAACACACTTGGGCGACAGTCCTCTGCTAAGACAGCCACCCTGGGGACTTTGTGTTGGAGAGCCAAGAGATCCTGACCAACACACAGAATGCAAAGCTAAGTGTTGTTAGCTGAGGGCCGTCATACACAGAGACCAGGCAGGTTGACATCAGCACCAGTGAACATCAGACACTTGTCCAAACAGGCTCAACACCAGCCTAAAGAGCAGGAAAGACAAGAGCCCGTAAGCTCGACTCAAGTCCCTCCTCCCTTTAGAAATGCAATTATTTATTTTTTGAGAACCAACAAAGAAGCCGTTCCAACATTTTGTTGCCATTCATACCTTTCTTGTTTTATTACATCTTTTGAAAAGATTTAATTATTTATTATTTGTATACAGGCGTGCCTGTATTAGTTCATGTGCAGGTGGCAGATGCCCACGGAGGCCATTGGAACCTCTGGGACTGGAGTTACAGGTGGATTTGAGCTACTGAGATGGATGCTGGGAACCAAACGTGTGCATTCTCTGCAAGAGCTGTTAAGTATTCTTAACCACTGAGCCATCTCTCCAGGTCCTCTTTTTATTACATCATAAGCAGTGTTTTTGCTGTCATATTTCTAAAAACGTTTACATTTTCTTCTCTTCTACACGTTATCACTATTGGCAACATTGCTCCACCCCTTTCTGCTCCACCCCGCCCTACTCTCCCCCAACACACGCTTTTTCTCTCTACTATACTTTTAGTAGCATTTTGGCTTCATCTTATTGGGGGTTTTATGGTTTTACTTTATTTTATTGTTGGTTTTTGCTTTACAGAAAAACTAATGCTTTTACCTAACTAAACAAAATTTTCTATCATATGTGTATAACGCATGTGTGTGAGGAAATGTACATGCTCCAGCACACATGTGGCGGCCAGAGGACAATGTTGTGGAGTTGAACATGGGTCCCAGGGTTGAACTAAGGTTGTGAGGATTGTGTGGCAAACACTTTTATCTGCTAAGCCATCTCAATAGCTCATGTTTTCACTTTTTATTCCCCTTCTCACATTATTCAAATTTGCTTCCACACTTTTTCATTATTGGGAAGCTTTTTGTTGTTCTTATCTTTCTTGCACTTTTCTCTTCCCTGACACTACATTTTTCTCCTTTTCCTTTCACTTTTATATTAGCACACTCTTACATTAATTTTCTTATTTTCTGGTTTATGATCACTGCTGAAATGCTAGTGGACTTTTACATATATTTTAATATCTTGCACAGTTTGATGCTGTGGCTATAATAGTTTGTTTCATCAAACAGTGGTCCTCAGAACTAAACCCTTATGAACAGGCTGCTCAGTAAGATCCCAAAGCAAATGACATGCAAACTGTATCACAGAACACAGACAATAAGACATGACCCCTACAGAATACTGACCTTTTACATGACTTCTACAAAATACTGAAGCAGGTAAACACTGGATAAAGGTTGTAAAGTTTACTAGTAAACATGATCAATGACCTCAGAGGATACAAATAAGCCAATAATTCAATCCAGGATTTGAGAAGAAAGGACCGAGTTAAATTAGCAATAAAGATGAAAAGGCTCCACCATGGAAGAAAGACAGTACAAGGGAACAGAGAAGAAAAGAAATGAAACTGTATCAAATAAAAACCACCAGGAAGGGCTGGAGAGATGGCTCAGAGGTTAAGAGCACCGACTGCTCTTCCAAAGGTCCTGAGTTCAATTCCCAGCAACCACATGGTGGCTCACAACTGTCTGTAATGAGATCTGGCGCCCTCTTCTGTATACATAATAAATAAATAAATCTTTAAAAAAAATAAAATAAAACCACCAGGAAAGACCACCAAGAGATTCAACCAGGCATATGAAGGAGTGTCCGAGGTGATGACAAGGACAAAGAAGTGTGACGCTCACACCCCAGCCAGAGAAGAGGAAACAAGCATCATCACAATATGATCAAAAACCCAAAGCTAGGGCACACGGGGTAGAAAAGTAGTGAGACAGAAACCACAGAAGGAGGAACTACCACTACCATTACAGAAGAAGCCTTCAAAAATCCTAATGGACTTCCAAATTCAAGAGGTATTGAGAACCCCAAATAGACAAGGCAATGAAAGAGTTAAAGGACAATGAGCGGGAAGCAGCTCTCCAGTCAGGGGCCGAGGAGAAAAAACGAGGAAGTAATTATATATGACACGAAAGCACCAGTGAGGACATGCACATGGGGAGCAGCAAGGAGACAGCAGCAGCGGAGAGGGAGAAATGGGTAAGGCCATGAAGGAAGAACAGGAACACAGTGCAGAAACATATACACAGGAAACACCACAACGAGCCCCACGACTGTGCACGCCAGCCTCCAAAACATACACAAACTTGAAAACAAAGTTCCCGTAAAAAGAAGTGGGGGCGCACATCTGCATCGCTGGCCGTCAGCAGGCCGAGGCAGGAGGACCATGTTAAGTTCAAGGCAAGCCTGGGCTATACAGCTAGACTTGGTCTCTAAAAGCCTGAACAGGCAGGAAGCACGGGTCCCAGGGATAAGGAGGTACACTGGAAGAACACAGCAGCGTCTGCAGGAGAGTGGAGATGATGGAGGGAGGATTCTGACACTGTGTCAGGTCGGACGGTGCTGCAAGGATAGAGCATCCTCAGACTAGAGAAGTGCAGTGCACGGCCTGCCACAAGAAACCACTGGAAACATCTGGGGACAGTAAGGAGAAGGATGGAGGACCAGTTAACCAAGTCCTGTCATGAGCATCTGATTTAATATACTGGAGGAAGGAACCCTCCCAACCCCCTTTCAATCTTTTCAAGTTCTCCTCCTACAGACAAGAAACCACAGGAATCAAATGGGAAATGCGTCCTTAAAATTGTTCTCAATTTCATGTCTAACTTGCCAGCAGATAGGAAGACTTCTATTTCATGCTCTACATTAATAAGCTCTACATTATATAAAGGTTACTCAACTTCCGTAACTTCAATGTATATGAAAATAATTTTGCTCTTCAGAGAGGTAACAAAATATCAAAAAAAAATTAACCTTCAGTTATTTACTTACTGTGGTCACTCTAAACATGGTAAACTCCATATACTACAGAAAGCCACACAAATCTCATTAATAACTAGCTGCAACTTGGGCCTTCTTTGTGATCTATTACTCTAGCGTTCCTTTCTCAGCTATCCATGCTGGACTAATTCCTCCTATCTAAAATAAAAAGGAGCAAGTCATTTCCCTACTCTCTTCCCTCAGACTCATACTTTGGTATGAGACCAAACAGTTACCAATCTAATAGGAACATGCATGAATGGTAAGTTCCAGTTATGAATAAATTCCCAGGGCTAAGAGCAGCGTTTTCCCACACACATCATTCCACTGCTTCAATCCCCCAAACGATCACCACTTCCATCCTCCACTAACCTACCCTGCCTTCAGGATGGCAAGATGACTCAGTGGTTAAGAGCCAATTCTTCCAGAGAACCTGGGTTCAACTCCCAGCTTCCATGTGGTGGCTCACAACCACCTATAACTCCAATTCTAGGGGATCCTATGACATGTTCTTATTTCATGGGTGCCAGGCATGCATGTGGTACACAGACATACATGTAGCATATAGGCACACATGCCAGCAAACACCCATAGACATACATTTTTAAAAAGAAAGAGTTAAGAAAAAAAGGTTTGTGCCACTGTGCCTGGCCTTGTCACTTAAAAAAAGTAAGAAAAACAAACTATTCTGATTTTCTCCAAGCTCAGTCTTATTATTATCAGTCACAAAAGCAGGCAGCAGCATCCCTGACAGCTGTTTGGTGCCAGGTAAGAACATAGGTATGCCCAGGACTTTCCTTCCTGCACTTCCCTGTGATGCCCAGGACTCTCCTTCCTGCACTTCCCTGTGATGCCCAGGACTCTCCTTCCTGCACACTTCCCTGTGATGCCCAGGACTCTCCTTCCCTGCACACTTGCCCTGTGATGCCCAGGACTCCACTTCCCTGTACACCCGCAGGGTTATAAGGATTTTATAACTATGTCTACTGAGTACACATCACTATTTCTTGTATACATTCCCTGCTCAGTAACTGTCAAATTGGAGATACACTTTTTTAAAAAGTGATCTGAAGAGAAAGTCTAGAAGTCTGTGACTGGTCTTAGAGGTCTTTATTTTACCACCCCAGAGTCATGAACTACTTGTATCTTTGAAGTCAAAACTGTTCTCAACTAAAAAAATGTGTACAGTTAAGTGTACACAAAAGAACACTGTCTTACTTAAAGAAGTTCTTATACTCTTCCCTTTTTCCTTTTTAAAGAGCTAAAACTTGTAGTGAAAAGGCAAAAGTTGAGGCAAGCCTGGGACCCTCACTGGTTCTTAGGGGTATCCCTTGAAATACAGGGCTTGAGTCTGCTGGAAAGTCAACCCCAAGTCTAAAACAGCAGTACTACAATGTCATAATTCTCCCTTCCTGCTCTCTCTCAAAAAGAAGTACTTGTTTATTTTGTCTTTAGCGATCAGGAGACAAAGAAAGGACTTTAAAATAAACCAGTGCTAAGACTTACCAACTATACACAAACAGATTTCATTTCCCAACATTTTCCGAAGCTCTTTGACCCAGTTTTTGACCTGTACACACAAAAGAGCAAACATTATCGGAGTTAATCCCACAACACCCAAAACCTATGGGGATATAAAAATACACCTCTAATTACACATTTTTATCAATTTTTTTCATATATCCAAGCAAAGCTATTTGCCAGAACAAAACTTTGTCAAGTCCCGATCTGGTATTAAGATACTTGTAAGAGTTACTTTGGTTTTAGGAAGGAATGGCCATACTCTTTTTGATCAAGCCCTAATTGATTCCTAATAGATAATTCTACGTTACAGACTTGAGGAGAAAAAAATAAAAGTATATGGGTACTAAAATGGTCTTTGTTGTGAGGCCAGTCATGTGTAATACATGACCATTTAGCAAAATCTCTGGCCTCTACCAAGTGGAGCCAGCATCATTCTCTTATGGTGTCAGCTAAAGATGTCTCCAGATTTTTGTCATCCCATGGTGAGAACCTCTGGCATAGGATAACCGTCCATTAAGAAAGAAGCTCAGCCCTGGACATAGTTGGACATACACGGGAATTAATGATACTAATCTTTTAAGTATTGTAATATAATAATGGGATCACAATCAAACAGCATAATAAGGAGCAAACCAGGACACCTGCTTTCAATTCTTTCAGTGAAATTTAATTTATATGCAATCAAGTCTCACAAGCATATATAACCTCCATAAAAACTCCATGTTTGTAAGTTAGACAAATTCCATTAGTATGTGGTAAGCACTTACTGTGCATCTGGACCTATGAAATGAATGTTCTACACTGCTATTCTCTACAAGATTGCAGAAAAACTGTCTTGATTAATCCTTATAAAAGCAAAGGTAATTATTTTCATCTTATAATAAACCACAATTTTCTCAGTACAGTTCAATTTAGTTGATTTCACATGAGGAATATATGACAGAATGGTAAATGTACATCTTCAATATGAACTAAATATTTTGGTAATTCATGGTCACCATTTATGCTCATTTATGTATGCTTTACTGTTTAAAAACTAGTCATCAGTGAATGCAAGCATATTAATAGAGACCCCAAACAAACAAAAAACCCACGATGGTTCTTCTAATTCGGCCATCTACCCAAAGAATACCTTCTGAAAAGAGTCTTCATCCGTTATATCATAAACTAAAATAGCTCCGTTTGAATCTCGGTAGTAAATTGGACCCAATGCATGGAATCTCTCTTGACCTGCTGTATCCTAAAGAAGAACAAATGCTTATCAGATCAAAGGAAAAAGATATGGCTGCTATTTTAACTACAGTGAACTTTAATTAATTGGAAAGCAGGGCATATACCCACAGATAACTCCAAAAACAGTATTAAAAGTAACAAAACAAGTTACAGAAAAACCAAGTGTTCATGTGATGCTTTACTGTTGTACTCTTCCTCCTGAGATCTCCCATCCCCATTAAAGATCAGCTCAGTTGCTATTAAGGCAGTGGGAACAGTTCCTGCCCTAACCTGAGTATGTTCACAATGCAGAAGGAACAGAAGAGGGCACATATCAGGACTCCTGTACATGCCTGGTCTCCTCCAGGAAAGAGGCTGCAGCCAGACTGCCCCATCAACCCTGTCCCTTCTGCAACTGAAAAAATTATAACAGCAATATTTAGCTAGAAAGCTGTATTCCAAATTATTAATTAGATTTTAGGAAGGTTTTTGCTAACTAGTTAATTTATTTATGATGTCAATGGCAGCAGGAGCAGCAGGTGGGAATTGAAGTTCAAGGTGTCAGCCCACCAAGAGGAAACTCCCTGATGGGTGAATGAATCTCTGTTAGGTAAGGCCCTGAGACCATGGACTCCAGAATGTCTTTTGCTTCTGCTGTGACTTTAGTTTACTGCTGTCATCTTTCTCTGGTATCTGGCATGATGTGAATGGATGTGGGGAGATCCCCACTGCCTGTAATGTAGTGTGTTTATCTCATGGAGACATCCTGACTACTGGGCATTATCATTACCTGTGGATTATTATGAAGATGATTCCTCCCTAAATTTTACTGTCTAACTGATAATAATAATGTTAGCCTATATAGAGTTTTGATGAATAAAAATAAATACAAGGAAATGTTACATAGTTAGGGCCTATGGGTTTCACCTAAGGAGCTGCATTAGATCACAGCTCAGGTTAATGATTAAGAAAAACAATTGAGTCTCAAAAGCCAGGCTGGCTCTCAGATTTCTTTAATCTTAATGCAGTCACAGGATTCAGTGTGCATCATTAGCTGAAACAAAGCTTTAAAAAAGCTTCAGGTTAGATCAGATGCTTTGATAATACCTTTAAGATGAAAAACCCCAGAAAACCACCTAAAGCTCACAAGGACACATAGCCAACGTCAAAAGTATGAAGTAGCCCAACTGTTACTAGCTGACATACTTTCTTGCTATGGTTGGTTGATGATCAAAGGTGATGATTAATTCCTTGTACCCATTCCTGCTCTCAATTGCCTGATATAAGAAACTATTGAAGAGTAGGTATACACCCTAAAGATTTAAAGTACAGCTGACTGATTGTTTTTATGTATAAAAAGTTTAGGTTTGTGATTCCTTTAAGCTTCCTTATAAGATTACCTTTCAAGTTAAATAATAAAATGATTCTTTCTTTATAATTGCAATATGCAGCCTGCCAACAAAAGAGTTGGCTTGGAAAAAATACTTTCTGCTTGCTCACGTTCTGTTAATCTGTAACAAGTTACTTAGATGTAAATAAATGTATGTGGGTTATCAGGGTGCCTTTGTTTTTAATGACATAATGGAGATAAAAAAAACAAAAACATGTTTTTACCTGTACTCATTATAATCATCCATTTGAAAAATAGAATGTTTTTCATTGTATTGCAAATCCTATATTGCCTGAAAAATTTTGTTGGGTTATGTAAGCTGTAGAAAAAAAAGTTTACAGTAAAACAAAACAAAACAAACAAACAAAAAAAACCAGAAAGAATACAGAAGAATAAAAAGTAAAGAATAAAGAAGGAAACCATCAAGAGAGAGTGTGAGTGTCTTTTTCCCTATCCCTTCAGATAGAAAAGTCTAGTACACACTGACTCTGTGCTGCTGGAGGCTGGCCCACAAGACAGCAATAACTTTTAAAAAACAAATTCTGAAGTCCAAATTCCTCTTCCTCTAGTCAGTGAATTCTGAAGCCAGGCACAGTGGCGCACGCCTTTAATCCCAGCACTCGGGAGGCAGAGGTAGGTAGATTTCTGTGAGTTTGAGGCCAGCCTGGTCTACAGAGCTAATCCAGGACAGCCAGAGCTGCACAGTGAGACCCTGTATCCAAACAAACAAACAAACAAACAAATAAATAAACATTTCTGAATACTTACCCATATGGCAAGGTTTACTCTTTTCCCACCAATATTTAACTTCTTTGTTAAGAAAGATGCCTAAAATAAAAGAAGTACATGTTAAATAGTGCTTCATATAAAATAATGCCCCTCACTCTAACCACACATGAATGAAGGAATCATCTTCATGTTAAAGTTAGGTTGTCTGAAAAAAAAAAGACAATTTCTGAATTTTTAATTTATGGCCAACTATTATTGTCGTTAAAGACAAAATATTATTCATATTCTAAGAAAAACATATCTTGTTTTATGAACACAAATTATTGAAACTATAAGAGACCACAAGAAACGCTGAGGATGTAGCCTGGTGACAGATGAACAGTAAGAATCACTGGGAGACGGCTCAGCGGGTAAAGCACTTCTCATGCAAATGTGAGAACATGGCATGACGACCTGGATTCTCCTTCCCAGAACCCACTTAACCACCTGCACAAGCAGCAGCATGCAGATCTACAATCAAGGCACCACTCAGGTAAGACGGGCTGCACCAACACGAAAAGCCCAGCCTCTCTGTGTGGCTGGTCTGGCCTACACAGTAAATACTGACAAATACTAGTTCAAAATGAGGTGAAGTCAAGGACTGACAAGTTTGTCTAAGCTTGTCCTCTGACTTCCACACATACATTGCGCTACACACACATGCATGCACACAACACACACATATTCTAAAAAAAATATTGAAATAGAATCTCGCTGGATAGCCTTAGCTGACCTAAAACTCATTATGTGGACCAGGCTAGCCTTTATTTTTCTATTTTATTTTTTTTAAAGGTTTTATTTATTTATTATGTATACAGCATGTATGACTGCAGGCCAGAAGAGGGCACCAGATCTCATTACAGATGGTTGTGAGCCACCATGTGGTTGCTGGGAATTGAACTCAGGTCCTCTGGAAGAGCAGTCAGTGCTCTTAACCTCTGAGCCATCTCTCCAGCCCCCCAGGCTAGCCTTTAACTCACAGAGATCTTCCTGCTTCTCCCTCCCAAGTGCTGGAATTTAAGGCATATACCACCATACCCAGACACACACACACATTTTACAAAATAATAAAACACCCATAAACACACCAAGAAAATGGTGCCTGCTTTTCCTTACGCTTTTTCCTTTCTATATATGCAACAAATTTTTCCTATAGCATTAAATTTAATGCATTAATGATTAAATTTAATGCATTTAATGATTAAAAAGAGTATCTAGAAGATTTCTGAGATACTCAACATGCTCAACATGGTTCTGTGCCTATAATTCAACTGTTTAACATGCATCTCTGTCACAGAAATGAAAGGACATGGCCCCAAGCTTTCCAGGGGAGCTTAGTCTACTAGGGAATGAATGTACAGAGCATACAGTTTTTGTCATACTGACTGAAACAGAGGATCCTGTCAAATACACTCTAAGGGCATGCTGAGAAAGGAAGTTCAGTGCTTGCCTGGAAGAGTTAAGGTAATGAAGGATCATTCCATTAGGTGTAGTTGGAATTTTTCCTAACCATAAACAAAGCCACTGAAACCTAAAACAAATGAAGTCACCCTCGGGAGAGCTTCAAGTTGGTATGGTTAATGCCAGAGTGTGACCACATACATGAACAAGGGCTAAATCAAAAGACCCTAGGCTCATGGCTAAGAGCAATCTCAGCAAATCAAAGTAACAAAGGACAACCTGATTCAATCCCCAAGACTACATGTTAGTTTTTTTTAAGATCCTATGAAGGAGCTGGAGAGATGGCTAGTGGTTCTTGCAGAGGACCTGGGTTCAATTCCCAGCATCCACATGGTAGCTTAAAATCATCTGTGACTCCCATTCTAAGGGATATGACACCCTCTTCCGACCTCCATGGGCACCAGGATTGCATGTGGTACATACATACACATATAAGTAAAACACCCATAGACATAAATAAATCTAAAAAACAAAAAAAGAAAACCTTTTTAAATACCCCGAGTATGAACTTTACCTAGTAAACCTTCCTTTTTCTCTTTGGAGACAAAGGCTCACATATTCCAAGCTGGCCTCAAACTCACTATTGTAGACAAGGATGACCCTAAACTCCTGATCCTCCCGCCTCTATCCCCCATGTGTTGAGATTACACATGTATGCAACAATCACCCTGGCTTACACAGTGCTGATTATCAAACCTCAGGTGTCAAGCACTCTACCAAATGAACCACATCCTAACTCCCCTATTGATCTTAATAAAACCTGTCCCCAAAATACTGGACACCCCCCCCAACACACGTCAGATTCATTTGGAAAATGGTATATAATGCTTTCTGAATAGTCAAATATACACAAGCATATTACAATTCTGTCAAAAGGAAGGCTGGCTGGCTGCATTCACACAGCATTCCCCTGTATCAACTGTCTTCTCTCACTCGAGTTTCTTCTATGGAGAACTAAACTAAACCTAGGAAGTATCTACCGATCCTAAGAAGCACCTGTTAAGACAGAGTCCCAAGCGCATGGAGAACCACTAAAGAATGTAAGACCTGGGAAACCCGTTTATCTTTCCAGAGAATGACTGTGGGGTTGGGGGTTGGATTAAGGATGGGACCAGACTGGAAAACAGAACTCTACTACAGAGTCAAAGACAAACCCACGCAGAGCTCAGACAACGAAGGTGACACAGGTCAGAATCAAGAAGAAATGACGACGACGGATAAATAGGGTGTGGAGCACGGGCCTGTAACCTTGGTTCCTGACAAGGCTGAGGCAGGAGGATAGATTCAAAGTCAGCCTGGTTACACGGTGAGAACCTGTCTCAAATAGAACAACTTATCAAACAGGAACTATACCCAGAGTCCGATTTAAATGTCTTTAAAAGGAAGAGACCGGCATTCAGAGCTGTGGCAAAGCAATCACATGCAAGTTTATCTAGAGAGGAAAATGCAGAAGGCCAAACGGGAGCACAGCAAATTTCTGGCAAGGAGAAGAAACGTGTATTCCAAGTGTGCTGTGGCACACCAAGGAAGACCGGAACCCAGAAGAGCCTTTGAATTCAGAGACTGGTGTGTCCGTAGATAGGACAAATGGCAGAGCTGAGGTAAACAGGAATAGCTGCCTCCAAGAGACAAGCTACAGTATTGCAGATAGTTTAAGTGAAACAGATTATACTGAGAAGGATAAAAAAAAGAAAAAAGAAAAAAAAAAACCTTAAATGGCAAAATAGCAAAACTTGGAACATGAGAAGACCATAAGTTAAAATAAAACAAATAAAAGATTTCTCCCATTTTGTAGCAGAGAAGCTAAGAAAATGACTTTTTGAATCTCACTTTGCTCCTTACTAGCGATATAATTCACTTGAATTCAATCCTTCCCAATATGGTTTAAATATCAGTGCCTTGTAGAAGAAATGTCAACTCTGAATTCTAGACAAATTCTGTTATTCTTTTTCAAATATATCTAAAACTAAATTAATTGATCTTCCCTGCAAACCTGGCTAGCCAACTTCAATATTTTGATCACATTTTCCAAGTCACTAAGACTAATCCCCCAGCCCCCAGTACCGGTACACATGTGTGCATGTGTACACGTGTGTGCACGAGTGTGCATGTCTGAAGATAGGGTCTTACTCTACTGTACAGGTTGGTACTGATTTCTGACATTATCCTTAATCCTGAGTTCTGACATTATCTGCTCCTCCTTAGTTTCCTTAGAGGCAGTGACTACAAGCTCACACCACTGTGCCCAGCTATCTCTAAGGTTTAGAATCTTAAAATCATCTTCCTTCCAGTCAATATCCCTCCCCCAAACTTCCCAAGTCTAGTCTTCCTATTTTCTGTGGAGTTCTGACACCTTGGCCTCATAGCAAGTCCTTTGGTCTCCCCTTATAAACTGACACTACCCTGCATGTAATATTATCTTCCCCACGTCTCCATATATGATTCACGTATTTCACAGTGGATTCCTCTATTCCGTACTTTCTGGGAACCTAAGTTGTGACACGTGGAATAGAGTGTCTTGCACCACAACTTATCTCTTTATGATATAAGAGTTCTACTAGCTAGGTTACATCTTTTATTCAGTGTAGCTGGAGATTTTTCTCTCCGGGTCCCACGAAGCTCCAGCAGTCTGACAGCCCACTTATAAAATAAACACACAGACGCTTATACTATTTACAAACTGAATGGCCTAATGGCTCAGGCTTCTAGCTATCTAGTTCTTACATCTTAAATTAACCCATTTCTATAAATCTATACCTTGCCACGTGGCTCATGGCTTACTGGCATCTTTACATGCTGCTTGTCATGGTGGCGGCTGGCAGTGTCTCCCTGACTCAGCCTTCTACTTCCCAGAATTCTCCTCTCTCCTTGTCCCGCCTACTTCCTGTCTGGCTACTGGCCAATCAGTGTTTTATTTATACAGAATGATATCCACAGCAATTCAGTCTTTTTAGACTAAAATAAAATAGGCAACATTTTAATAGCTCTCCAAATTATTACCTTATTTAATTTTCAAAACACGCCGTGAGTCATAGATAATTACTACCCAAATATTATAGGCATGGAAATTAAGACTTAAGGAGAGTGTCTTGCCCAAGGTCACACAACAAGTACCCACACAACAAGTACCAAGTAGGAGCTATAGTCCAGAAGTCTTACAACCACCGGACCTTAGTACCTCCTGGGCTGCCATCTGAACTGACACTGCTCTAGTACAAGGGTTAGAGGGAGACATCTAAACCCTGCTCTTAAACACTCAGGGAGATAAACACCTTCGCAAACATGCCCAGAAAACTGGAGGAGCTAGACCACAATATATGCAAGAAATGTGTTCCTAAAAGTTTCTTTATAAACTAAAATTTAAAGTGTTTTTTTTCTTTTAATTTAAAACTTTTGGTTATTTTTGTATTTTTTGAGACAGTTTCTTTGTGTGGCCTGGGTGTCCTGGAACTTGCTCTGTAACCCAGGCTGGCCTCAAACTCACAGAGATCTGCCTGCCTCTGCCTCCCAAGTGCTGGGATTAAGGCATGGACCACCATGGCTAGCAAATTTAAAAGTTTTTTTGTAATTTATTTTTACTGTGTGTATACATGATGTGTGTGGGGGCCAGCATGCCAGGCCTCAGTACCTTTAAACGGTCCTCCTATAAAGGCCTCACGGGTCCTCGGGATCAAATTCAGGTTGCCAGGTTTGGATAGCAAGTGCCTTTAGCTGCTGAGTCACCTCACCGACCCATGAACTAAATTATCTTACTTCAAATAGGAGATGCACTTGTAGAGCATATTACCAAAGTAACCTTTTTCCCTTCAAGTTAGCCCTCATTTGTGGAAAAATTCCTTCTGTAATAAAGTCATCTCATTTTACCACATTCTCAGTTTTCAATATTCTATATGTATTTTTAAGAGCAAACACTTTTTAAAATGCTATTATAGGCTTACTGTAACATCAAAATAGCAGCAAATAATCAAAGGCCTGACATTTGTCTGCTTAAATCAGCTCCACAAAAGCATACACTTAATTTGGCCAGATTATTAAACTACCCTTTGTGGCTGTAAAATACTGGGGCAGCATATTTCTTACTTCTGTTATATGGTAGGAAAGGTAAGAGGCAACAATCGTGGATCTAAGAATCATGTCTATGCTGAAAACAGTCTCAACGTTTCCAGGGGATTACACATGACTGGCAACACCTCCTCACAGAGCCAGCAGCACCGGCCAGCACCGTCGGCCCGCACCAGCACGGGGAGGAGCAGGCAACAGTAGTAATTCAGAAGGCTCCAAGCCTGGGGGTGGGCCTTCCAGACTCTGCATAAAGCTGTGCGCGTCCAAGTTCTCATTAATGCTTGCAGCAACCCTGGGAGGCGGACAATGAGCCCTATTTCAGTTACAAATCTGAGATTTACAGAGATACCGTGGCTCAGTCAAGGTCAGATCATTAAGGTGGATGTGGCAGCAGGCGGGATCCTGTCTCACTGCACAGCGCCCTTCCCATTGCACAAAGCTGTCCAGCCAAGGAAACACACATCTCTTAACCTGGCAGTCCTCCACTGGGACAGTAATGTTCCCGGACACCAAGTCACCTCCCCAAATCCTCTCGGGGTAGGAAAAACATAGCAAAGACCAAAGTAACGGCATATTTTCCACCCGCTTCCTCCATATTCCACGTCTCTTCTAGTTCCAACTATTTCATCTTCCAAGCTTTAGGAGTACTAAAAATTAACAATCTTATTATTAGCTCGGATTGTTACTTTTACCTGGTGCCTACTACCCCACATCTTATCCAAAACCTAGTAAATGAAGAAAAAAACATGGACTATTGCAGGGGTTGGGTGGTAGGGGGTGTGGGAGACTGGCGGGGGAGGGGGCGGTGAAGAACAAATAAAATGCCCAGTGAAAAATCTTTCCATGACTTGTCAACCAGTGTTTGATTCTTTACTAGGTTCACTGGCTTCTGGAGAGCCCTACAATAAGCATACACAGTCTGTGAAAACATGGTACTGAATCACGAACCAACACAACCCAGTTTCTATCTGCTGACTATACTAGACACAGAACTAGTCACATTATTTTGCTAATCCCTAATATAGCTGTAGACCTCAGTATAAACTATCTATTACCACTTTCAGACTTGAGACAGGACAGAATTCAATTTATGTAATTTTATAATTTATATAATTACCCTTCTGTACCAAGAAGATAAAAATTACTTATCAGAAAAGTCACCTGGGCTCTTTAGTATTTTTTAGTCTTTTTTTTTTTTCCAGAGAGAGAGAATGGATACTGATTGAGATTTTGGTACCTGTTAGGTCTCAGAAACCCAGGACAAATCACATATAGCAAATTAAGAGTACCAAGCGGGCTTTCACAGGGAAAGTCGGTCATTTCTGCGGGATATCACGGTGCACGCCTCTAATCCCAGCACTGGGGAAGCTGAAGCAGGTCTGTACATCTGAGGTGGGCCTTGACTACACAGCAAGACTGTTTCAAAACAACAGAAGAATCTGAAAACAACTTAAAAAAAAAAAAAAAGTAACGTCTAAGAAGCAGATTAAAGCACAAAGGAGAAAATGATAGATATGAAACCCTTTCATGCTTCGAATTTCTGACCAGAGGTCAGAAGAAACTTGTTAAAAATAGGTATTTCACTTTATGTGTATGAGGTTTTGCCTGCACACATGCACATACTCCATTTGTGTGTGGTGGCCTAGAGCCTGGAATGCGTTATGGATGGTTGTTGAGTCATCGTGTGGGTGCTGGGAACCGAAGCAGAGTACTCTGAAGAGCAGCCAGTGCTCTAATCTCTCTAGCTCCAGAAACTATTTTCTTTGAAAAGAAAACAAACAAAAATCAACCTGAGCATGGTCATACACATTTAATCCCAGCATTCAGGAGGCCAAACCAGGGCCACCACAAGTTCGAGGCGTCTATGGGTTGCTATCTGAGACAGTGCCTCACACATGAATGAATGAATGAATGAATGAATGAATGAATGAATGCCCCCCAATCTCCTCTGGCCTTCCTGGGGCTAGCCGTAAACTAGTAAAGAAGTAAGGACTTTAAATACTGTAGCTACTGTGTAGATAAGATAGATAGACGGCTAAACAGCCACATGGTATCCAGAGCTCCTTAGTAGCTTCCATGGATTCAAAACCATCTCACAAACAAGAAAAGTAGGCTGGAAGAGGACCATGATAGAAAGCAGAAAACTGCAGAACCTCAATGCCACGTTTACTGAAAAAGTTTACAAGCTTTGGCTTGACAAAAGTGGCACACCGTGTTTTCTATTTGCGGGACATTGGAAATCTAATTAAATCTTAGTTGTCTCAGGTGCTTAACGAACTATCAGGATCAGTCTCTGATCAGCCAACCCACCAGCATTAACTTACTAGTCAAAAGCCAGGACTAACCCAGGCTGCAGGGGTGGACAGGTGGAATTCCACAGTCACCCCCCAAAAGGAAAGACGATGGCTCTGATATAAATACAAACATTGCTCCTTTTCAAGAGATTAGTTAAAAGCCATCGAAGTCACCTAAATTGCAGTGCATAATCTTTGATAAGTACCTTCAGTGAGGACACACAGGGCACAGCTAAAGAAAGGAAATGGTCACCAAGGAGCGCGGATACAAAGACCACACAAAGGCAGAAGTAATAACCACAGAGACGGGTAATCACCGCAGAAATGGCGAAATCCTTTCAAAGGCGGGAAAGCTGCCTGATGGTATAGCACCTTCTCATCTATCTCCAGCTAGTACAGTGTTTAACACACAGTAGGTACAAAGAAGAATCTCTTGAGCTGACGACATGATGGTTCAGAAGGTAAAGGCACATGCTGCCAAGACTGATGGCCTGAGTGTGTGTGTGTGTGTGTGTGTGTGTGTGAGAGAGAGAGAGACAGAGACAGAGACAGAGACAGAGAGACAGACAGAGACAGAGAGAGACAGAGACAGAGACTCATTCTGTACCCAGGCTGGCTTTGAACTTATCTTCCTACCTTAGCTTCTAGAATCCTGAGATGCAGATGTGTGCCACCACAATCAGCTTTTAACACACTGTGGGGTTGTGTTTATATTTTGGGGGCAGGGTGTACATGTTTGTGCATGCTGTCGAGGCCAGGGATTAATTTTGGGTGTCTTCCTCTATCTCTACCTTTTTAAAGGTGTGTGTGTGTGTGTGGTGAAGGTACCCATAGAGACCAGAAAAGGGTGTCAGATCCCTTAGAGCTGGGGTTACAAGCAGCTGTGAGATACCCAACATGGATGCTGGGTACTGAACTCCACCCTCTGCAAGGCCAGGATGTGCTCCTAACACCTGAGCTATCTCTTTAGTCTCTTTTACCTTACTTTTTGAGGCAGGATCTTGCACTGAGCCTGGAGATTGCCAATTTAGCTGGACTAGCTGTCCCACAAGCCCCAGAGTCCCTCTTGTGTCCGACTCCCCAGCACTGGGAGTATAGGCATGCGCCAGGAGGGTGTTAGGATCCAAACTCAGGAACTCATGCCTGACTAACGCCCCCTTCCCAGACCCTATAAATGTAGTGACTGCTCAAAGACAATATGGGTTCTCAACATAATCCAAGTCCAGTGATTCCCATTACCTTTTCTGACTATCATTAAAGCAACAGAGATGAAGTGGTATTCTTAATGGATAAGTATTCATTCAACAGCACGTAACATTTATTAACATTTCAACATTTATTAAACAAACATGCACCAGGGATGGGGCTCTAACTCAGTAACCGCCTAGTACAGCCCTAGTCTGAGCCCAGAACCAAACAGTGTTTGAGACACTGTGTTAGGAGCTCCGTATGAGATGGCTGTGCGCCATGTAATCCATGGTAAAGGACCTATGAAGGAAGCATCCCCATTTTATAGGTGGGACAGTTTATTGCCACAACCATTCTCTAATTCAGTCTAACTTCAAAGTCCTATTATTTCTTTCCATTGTATCACACGACTCCCTGATAGAACTGGGTGCTGCTCAAACACAGTGTATTTTGTTATCTACATCTGACAAAGATCTCGTGACAAGCCTTATGGGCAAGGCTACCATAGGGAGGGCAAAAAGTTAGAGCATCAGTGAAGTAACTGTTGAAACTTCACTAAAGGACTTGTGTCCACTGTATGTGGTAGCCCATAAAGGAAAACTCCATTACCAACTGATTCCCACTCAAGGAGAAGAAGAGGGGAGATCATGGATGTTCTGTGGAAAAAAAAAAAATCCAATCCTAAGACACTGCATGGCTAAAGAAAAACCCCTCTCTGGCCATGCATCACCAGAGTGTACTGGAGCTAGCTACCAAGCTTTGCATGTGCCCTTCACTCTATGAACTGAAGAGAACATGGAACGGATTTGTTTGTTTGCGTGTTGGTTTGTTTTGAAACAGGCTTTTTCTATATAGTCCTGGCTGTCCTGGAACTCACTCTGTAGACGAGGTTGGCCTCGAACTCAAGAGATCCACCTGCCTCTGCCTCCCAAACGCTGAGATTAAAGGCGTGCACCACCACTGCCCGGCTCATTGAAGGTAATCTTACCAAATCCCCAGGTTAGAAAACGTAAAAAGCAGCTAATCTAGACAGTAGGTTCCACATTCTATTCTTCTTTGCAGAACCCAGTCCAGAACACTGGCTTAAAATAATGTGCGCGCACGTATGTGGGGGGGGGGGCGTTAAATCAAGACCAAAAGGATATACATTAACAACGCGTCTGTCTGTTTCCTGACCGTAGGTGCAATGTGGGCAGCTGCTTCTGCATGTTCCCGTCACCATTCTCCCCGCCATAACTGTACCACCAAACTATGAACTGAAACTTTTCCATCCTTAAAAAACAGTGAAATAAAATGAAAACCGACAAGCTTTAAGGACTGGTGCGAATCCAAGCCAACCTTTAACAGGCCAAGCACATTGTGGGGGAGAAAAGCTTTATTATAAAGTCAACGAATAGAGAATCTGACGGACATACACTTTTCTTGAGACATAGATACTTAGCGGACAGCAAACGCCGCAGTGTTATCAATGTCAGAACTACCCCACTCACTCACAGAATCTGTGGACTCTGGCGTTAGAAAAAGAAGGGGAGGTGACAAGCTGTCCCTACCTCTCTGTTCAGTCCAAGCCAGCCTGGAAACACAACCGTTTCTACAGCTCAAATCATCTCACAGAAGAGGACATCACCGGGCACCAGGGTGGACATCTGTACTCCCAGCTACTCTGGAGACTGAGGCAGGAGGATCGCGAGTTTCAGGCCAGCTTAAGCAACAATGGAAGAGGTGTGGGAAAGAAAGGAAGGAAAAGAAGAGTGCACTGATGGCACAATAGGGAAGAGGGTGGATGTTAAATGCCACTCGAGATCCAGTTAAAGGACTAGAGCTGTTTACTAGACAAGACGCAAGAGGTCCTGATATCCATCTCTAACTACCTCAAGGAATGTCATATGAGACCAAGAGTCAGGGGGCAGAACTGAGACCAAAACAGATTCTGGCTCTCCAGAGAGGAAAAACTTGTTGGACATGAGACATAAAAGGGCATGGAACCCCTCCAGGCATAGTAAGCTTTCTGTTTTCAATGGTATCAGTTCATTTTACCTCCAAGTGAACCCAGGGCTGTGGTCGTGTTAAGCAAACACTCTACCACTCAGTTGTATGCCCAGCCTGTGACCTCCAAGATGTCTGCAACAGGCATGGGGGTGTAGATCAACAAATGGCTGAACAGTGAACCACTATCTATGGTTCCTGTCAGTCCCGCAATTTTTTTTTAATGTTTCTCGTACACGTTTCAAAACACTAAAGTGTTTTGAAAACGAAGTACTTTGAAGGATACTTTGAACACTGTACTTTAAACACAAAGTACTTTACGAGGGTAAGTAGTTTGTGACGTTATTCCTCTCCTACCTTCTGATGCCTAATCGCCTCCTTTTGGAAATTAAAACAACACAAGGTTGTGTTTTACAGATGATACAAGGCAAACTTCTCGGGGACAGAGTGTTGAGGAAGAGGAGATGAACTGCTACCCAGGAGGAAGGGATGAGAGTGGTGTTTCCTTGCGTTAGTACACAAGAAGCCCTTCAGTTCTGTAATGAAATCCAGACGCGGTTTCCAGCGAGTTACATAAAAATCTAAGCTGGGACGCTGTTGGTACTGAGGTCCACCAGAGCTTCACCTTTCCTATGTAGTTCACAGTGGCTTCTTTCACAACGCAGAAATCTTTCATCACTGTTAGTTCTGAGGCTATCTTAGAAATATATAATCTAAGTGCAACTTCTTGTTTATGTGTTTGAGACAAGGTCTCGCTGGGTGCTCTAAGGGCCTGAAACTCGCAGAGACTTGCTCGCTCTGCTTCCTGAGTGCTGGGATTAAAGAAGTGTGTCACAGCACTGGACTCCAAAGTGCAATTTTTAGGTTGAAGAGCTAAATTAATTTTTCATTTAAGATTTCAACTGTGATCATTTTTTTCTTACATCGAGAAAAAAGGAAAGTGTAGAATAAAATGTTTATGGCTCTCCAGAGGCAGAGCAGAGATAACTGCTCAAAATCTAAAGTCAGGCCTGAGCACGGGCTCCACTGAATCACTAGCTTGGGCATTATCCACTGACATTCCCTTCTTCAGATGGTTTGCTTTATATAGACTTGAAAACAGAGGAGTAAAAATGAGACATGGATCAGAACCAGGGCATCTTTGTAAACTCTACACTCAGGAGTTTAATAATAGCACCCAGCATCAAATGTCACACCCATTAGATTATGCATTCCAGCAGCATCCGTGTTCTTCACAATTACTAATTAAGATCTATTGTACAAGCTGGAGCAGTGATAAGTAATAGGAGTGTTCACCCTATTTCAGGTCCTAAGTGCTTCTCCGTATCTACCTTGCCAACCCTGTGTGCTAGATATAATCAGTATGGCTACTGCAGCAGGAGAAACCTAGGGACACACAACACAGGTGAAGGAATTTACCCAAGATCACAGTCTGGTTATAGAAATAAATGGAAGTAGGATGTGAATCCAGATGACCAAACTCAAGTCCACTAGCCTTTTCAGCCTCTGGACAATCTGATCAAACCACACTGATAGATTAATTTCCTCTAACACGTGCAAACTGATGATTTTTTTTTTTTTTTAAGAGAACAGGGAGACCGCAGCTCTTTCTAGCGCCTGGTTTCACTCTGAATTACATTGTAACACTCTTCCAATGTAACTGTAAAAGAAAGCCAGCCTTTTATGACCGTAAAGAAAATGTGTAGCAGCAGTCCTTCGGGTTTTAGTTTGAAGACCAATCGCTGGCCAATCAATATACAACATGATGTTTCAACGTGGGTGGACGAACCTCACAGAATAAGCGACCCACAGGTCAGACTCAAGAAGGCTGCCATGAAACTGCGTAACCCGCACCAGCAAGCGGTCATTCCAAAAACCCTTCCAGAGACCAGTGTTGTTGTTTTGTTTTGTTTTTTTTTTTTTTTAAAAACCACTCCATTTACTTAAAAAACAGGACAAAATGGAACTTGCATAAACACTTAGTCATCAGGACGCTCTGAAGTTACAAACCACCTCGTTCGCAAATTCTAATCCGCAGCTAAGTTCCTACTTCTCAAGGGGGGGGGAAAAAAAAAAAAGGAGCTGACACTCAAGACCAGAGAGTGAAAACACCTGGGTACCCCAGCGGAAGCGACTCGAAGGGAAAAACGAGCCCACAGACGGGAACTCCCCGACCTGCACGGCCTCCAACGGGAACTGGGGGGGACTTTTCCGGGTCCCTTCCCCTCCCTTCTCCTTTCCCACTGTCGGGTCTTGACATCTACAGGCTGCCCGGACCCCGCGTGGTCCGCAACCCCCCCCCCAAAAAAAAAAGCAATCAGCGGGGGGGGGGGTGGAGGGAGGAGAAAAGGCCATGGGGACGGGGGAGGAGGCGGGGTGTCAGGCCCGAAGGCAGAGGAGCGGGGCGCAGGTCCCCAAGCCGGGCATCCCCCGGGGTCTGCACCTGCAGGGTGGTGATGTGCTTGTCGTTGAACTTGTTCTCGCAGTAGCGCAGCACCAGCGACGTCTTCCCCACGCAGCCTTCCCCGAGCAGCACCACCTTGAAGGAGTAGGCTCGCCCTGCGCCGCCCCGCCGCCGCCGCCACCACCGCCGCCACCGCCGCCGGCCGCAGCCATCCCGCCGCTGCCCCGCCGAGCCCCGCACCGCCGCCGCCGCCGCCGCCGCGGCGCCCGCTCCGCCCCGGGGGGGCCCCGGCTCTGCACGCCCCCTCGCCGAGCCCGGGACCCGCCGCGTCCTCCGGAGGCCCGAGAGGAGGAAAACGTCCCAGCGAGGATGGGGTCCCCGGCGACCACGTCAGGCACCCGAGGGCCAAGGCGAGCGAGCCCTCTCCTCCCTCTAATGGCGTCTCCTTCCTCCTACGTCACGCCCCGCGTCACGTGGCCGCGGAGGGGCGGGGCCGGCCCGGCGGCGGCGGCGGCGGCGGCGGCGGACCCAGCCTGGCTTTGGGGCCTTGTTCCGGCGGCCGCCGCCACCGAGGCGGGGTTCGGGGCTCCTCCGGGGAAGCCGGCGGCGGTGGTGGTGGTGGTGGTGGTGGTGGGGAGGAGCTGATCTTTGGAAGCCGACCCGACTCCGGTGGGATAGAAGGCGGGAGGACGTGGGCGCCTTGACCCCGAGGAAGGTTCACCAAGCAGGGGTCATCCTTCCCCAGCAGGGGTCATGTCCAGCCAAGTCCAGCCAAGGTGCCCTTGAGTCTCTTTGTTTTTTTCCTCCGGGATCTCAGATCCGGGCTATGGCACGTTGGTTTCAGTTGTCCACACGGCCGGGCTTCTTCTGCTCATCTTGCAGGTCTCAGCTTAAACCGGAAAGGCTTCCCTGACCACCCAGTCCTTCCCACATCCTTCCATCCCTCCTACTTACTTCCCCCACTAAGATATTTCCTAACAATGGTGTGCCTGCTTTATCGGCGCTTACCACACTCGGTGGAATTCCGATTAGGCTGGAGGTTTAAGGGCAAGGATTGCGGAAGACTTAACCTCCCTCTCTATTCCCAGCTCTCCAAGCCAGGCTGAGAATGAATGGTGTTTCCTAAGGGATTAAGCCCTGCCTCCCCGGTATTTCTGTTTTCTATGCTGAGTCCACGTTGATGGGTCTGGTTTATTTGACGATTGCTTATTTTATTTCATGTGCCTCCACTTTATTACATGAAATACACTTTCCCCAGAAAGCAGCCTGGTATTTCTGAAATTTTGTAATTTGGTGTCATTGAAGAGAAATTTGTTTTACTTCATCAGACTTATTTTACACTTCAACTTAAACAAAATAATAAAAGGCAGGCCGGGAGGTGGTGGCTCAGGCCTTTAATCTCAACACTCGGAAGGCAGAGGCAGGAGGATCGTTTTGAGTTCGACGCCAGCCTGGCACCCGAGGCTGTTACACAGTGAAATCTTGTCTCGAAAAAAATAAAAATTAAAGGCAGCTTAGCCTATTCATTCATTGAAGGAGCATGTGAATACAGCTACTACTTGCCTTTCTCTGCATGAGATACAATGTTTCCGTCTTCAGCTTTTTATCCAAGGAAATAAGACAATTATACAGTGAATACTTCTAACTTGAAGCAGTTCAGAATATTTTGCAAACATACATGGGAAGCTAGCTGAGTTAACATACTAGAAAAGCTTCCTGGAGAAAAGTGGCCTTTTGTTAGGAATGTCTTAGGCAAAAAAAGAGAGGCGGGAAGAAGGAAGAAGCATCTAACGTTGAGCCAGAAATCAGACAAGAAACCACAGTCAGGAACATCACCTTAAGTTCAAGGCCAGCCTGTTTTGCATTGTGAGAGCCGAGCTAGTTGGAGCTACATAGCAAGACCCCGTTCCAATAATGGTGATGATAATCAGGAAAAGAACTTATGACGAAACACCCAAGGAATCGAGGGGACAATTCAAAAACAGCCTTTCATCAGGTGCAAAATGTTACCAGGTCTTTCTTTTTACAAAATTACTCTGGCTATAATTAGGAAAGTGGATTACTTATTATTACTTATTCTTTATCTAGAGCCAACCATTTACAGGATTGTCTTGTAAATTATTTTCGTAGCTGTATCTGAGATTATATTATTTACCTTACTTCTTGTGCTGGCTGTGTCAACCAGACACACACTAGAGTTATCTGAAAGGAGGGAACCTTAATTGAGAAAAGGCCTCCTTTAAGACTTTGCTGTAGAGCATTTTCTTTATTAGTGATGGATGGGGGAGGGACCAGCCCATTGTGGGTGGGGCCATCCCTGTGCTGGTGGTCCTGGGTGCTATAAGAAAGCAGGAAAAACAAACCATGTCAAGCAAGCACTCCTCCATGACCTGTGCATCAGCTCCTGCCTCCAGGTTCCTGCCCTGTTTGAGTTCCTGTCCTGACTTCCTTGGATGATGAATAGTGATATGGAAGTGTAAGTCAAATAAACCCTTTCCTCCCCAACTTGCTTTGTGGTCATGGTGTTTCATCACAGCAATAGAAACCCTGACTAGGACACTCCTTTACTTAACTCCCACTAGGTCTTTCCACAGTCATTTCCAGAATTAGAAAACAACAACAACAGCCGGGCGGTGGTGGTGCATGCCTGTAATCCCAGCACTCGGGAGGCAGAGCCAGGCGGATCTCTGTGAGTTCGAGGCCAGCCTTGGTTACCGAGTTAGTTCCAGAAAAAGGCGCAAAGCTACACAGGGAAACCCTGTCTCGAAAAACCAAAAAGAAAAAAGAAAACAACAACTTTCTTTGGGAAGTATTCTTCTGCAGTCCATTCTGCATTATTCCTTATAATGTGTTGAAATTTGTATTTCTCAGCCTACACTTTGTTATTCGAGAATCAAGTTATACAGCATGCATTTAATCCCTACTCTCCGTGACACATCTTTATACAGAAAGCTACATGAACTTTCTTTTTTTTCTAGACTGGCTTTCTCTGTGTAGCCCCAGCTATCCTGGAACTCACTTTCTAGACCAGGCTGGCCTCGAACTCATAGAGATCTGCCTGGCTCTGCCTCCCGAGTGCTGAGGTTAAAGGCGTGCGCCACCACCGCCCAGCTACATGATCTTTCTTGAAGCATTCATTCTCTTCTCTCTTCCTTCAGCCAGCCATTCAAATGTCAGGTATCCCAAATGGTTTAACAGTGTGGACTTCTTAAAGCTTCATATGTAGCACTTTGCATTTGCCAACAAATCAAAATTATTTAAACACTCCTATAATAAAATAAAACTTAATGCCAAGATAATTGTTCCGATTTAGCTTACAGTGTGACTTAAGGTGTGCATATAAATTTTCATGGACTTCAATAAGTAGGTTGTCATACTTTTGAATTCACATTGGCAAATATAGATGTGAACTGCTGTTTGGTATTGACCTCAAAGATATTAGACCCTAGTTCCTAGGGCCTGTGAGAGCCTCTTTAGATTTAATTAAAGACAATGACGTGGGGAGGTTGCCTGGTATTTGCAGTGGGCCTACACACAATCAGGAATATGAGAGGCAGATTCTACACACCCAGAAGGAAAGGCAATGTGAGCCCAGAGACAGAGATTGGAGTAATAGCACCACAAGAGCCACCAAGAGCTGGAAAAGACACGTGTAACCCTAGATCCTGCGTGCGAGTGCAGCCCTGCCAACAAACTGATTTGGGACTCCTGATTTTTAGAATTGGGAGAGAATTAATGTATGTTGCTTCAAGCTACCATGTTTATAATTCATTACAGAGCCATAACACTAATACATAGGAATACTGGAGAAGAGAATATTATCTTGATGTGTTGCATTTGTTTTTATTAATGATGTCTTTATATCATTAACCTTTAACGATACAAAGGTGTGTTACATTTGTTCGATTAAATAAAATTAGCCTGGGGCTGGAGAGATGGCTCAGCGGTTAAGGGCACTGATTGCTCTTCCAGAGGTCCTGAGTTCACTTCCCAGCAACCACATGGTGACTCACAACCAACCATAATGAGATCTGGTGCCCACACCTGGTGTACAGGCATATATGCAAACAGAGCACTGTATGCATAATAAATAATTTTTAAAAATAAATAAATAAATAAATAAATAAATAAATAAATAAATAAAATTAACCTGCAGTCAGGAGGCTGAGTCAGCAACCAGCTGACCTGAAGTGGTGGGGAGGAGCCAGGTGGGGCAAGGGCTTTTAAGTGGGGACTGAAAGAAGGACGCAGGGTTTTTTGAAAGACGCCAGCAAAGGGAGAAGGTTAGCTACTTTCTATTCAGACTCTCTGAATGAGAAGAATTCAATTTCAACCTTTGAATCTTGAGTTTTTTTTTAGAGGGATAGGCATTTAGCTAAGTTCCCTTAGGAGCTTTGAAAAAGTCGGTGCCCGAGGGAACAGAATTCCCTCAGGCTGCTGCCCTTGTGGCCAGACCACGTCTGGTAGCGGAGTTGCAGCTGCTGATTAGGACAGCCATGGCTTAAGAGGCAGCCACAATAATAAAGAAAAATAACAGGTGATTAAATAGTTACAATAAAGTGGGGTAAATGAGACCATAGATCACATACATGGGAAGTCTAGAATATCATAGGAGCCATTCCAGGAAAACATACATCAGGTAAAATGAATACACTTCTTTATTCCCAATCTTCTTACCATTTCAGCAGTGTAGGCTCGTCACATGGTCTCCTGACTTCCAAGCCATCAACATCTTGCTCTTCTCTCCTGCTTCCTGAGCTGCTTCCTTTTCAACCCTTCTGATTTCCTCCTCCATTTTCAACCCCTACCTGTTGAGACTCGGGTTTCAGGTCTCCAAATAAGTAACTTTCCCTGGTGATCAGTTCACTCCCGTGGCTTCACATGCTCTCTGTAGGTGAACAACGTCCACATTTATGCCTTACCCCTGATGTCACTCTTTTTTTTTTTGTTTTGTTTTGTTTTGTTTTGTTTTTCGAGACAGGGTTTCTCTGTGTAGCTTTGCACCTTTTCCTGGAACTCACTTGGTAGTCCAGGCTGGCCTTGAACTCACAGAGATCCGCCTGCCTCTGCCTCCCGAGTGCTGGGATTAAAGGCGTGCGCCACCACCGCCCGGCCCCTGATGTCACTCTTAAGCACTGGATGGATGTCAGTCACTGGCCAGATACTGAGCAGACATTTCAAATGTATGTTTAAAATGCACCCCCAGATTTCTAAATGCTGTTCCTCCCCTGGTTTTTCTTGACTTAGTAATAGTTCCATCGTACGTGCATTTACGAAAGATAAAATGCAGCCAATGTCTTTTTTGTTCGAGACATCAAACCAAGGTTTGCACATGCTAAGAAACTTTGATATGACTGTACTTAAGTGCCAACCCCTATGGCAAGTACTGTATGTTGTCCAAACATGTCTACCTCTCCTGCTTTACCTTTCTCTAATATAGAAATAAAAAAAGAAACACTTGAATTCATATTCTTAGAGTTACAGAAACAATTTGTAATGCAGGAAGGGAGGGAGGGAGAGAGAGAGAGAGAGAGAGAACAGATGATATATGCTTGGAGATGGCTCAGTAGTTTAGTTGCATGTTTCCCAAATGTAAGGATTGGGATTTAGATTCCCATAATCCCTTGTAAATGCTTGGTGGGGATAGTGGCCTGCCTGGAATTCCAGCATAGGAAGGTAGAGACAAGATTCCTCAGAACAAGCTGGCTAGCCAAACGAGCCATATCTGTGAGCTCTGGGGTTCACTGAGAGACCCTGCCTCAATGAATAAGGTAGAGGATCAATGGAGGACGGTTTCTGACATCCCTGCCCACCACGCAGGAACATGGGAAAAGAAAAGAGATGGGGTCACATAAAGATGGTATTGTATGTAAGGGAGGGGTTCAGGGGGGCCTAGGATAGGACCCTTAAAAACACAGACTTCTTAGAAATAGGCAGAGGACTAGGAGCTGTGAAGAAGGGCCCATGCTGATCAAAGGAAAACTAGAAGTTAGTTATTGCTGCCATGAGGACCAGCCTCCAGCAGCTCAGGAGTTGAGGGGGAGTCTGTGGAGTTGGGGGGCTATCAATCAACTTGACTTTTCTATGCAAGTGAGTGAGTAAAATTTAACTCTCTGGGGCCACTGGAAAAGGGAAACACACACACACACCTCTATCCAGATGTATCCCTCTATCTCTCTTGATGTCTTCCTTCTACATCTTTCCTGGTATTTTCCTTTTCTTATGATTTTCTTTTTTTTTTCCCTTATAGTTTATATATCCCAGGACAATCTTTCAAGCGATATAAAAATTACAACGTGGTTACCCTCTATTTTTCTTTTTTTTTTTAATTTTTAAAAATTTTTTTACGTTCTATTTTTCGAGTCAATGATTACAATGACAGCATGTTTTCCATATCTCTTACATGATTGAACATTTTATGTATTACAGGTGAAAAACAAATTATTCCCAAGAACCCATTTATACCCAAACAACTTGTTTTAGATTAACAGAGTGTAAGCAAGCAAGGTGTTTGTTTGTTTTTGTTTTTCAAGACAGCGTTTCTCTGTGTAACATTCCTAGATGTCCTGGAACTCAATTTATAGACTAGGCTGGCCTTGTATTCACACTGCCTCCCAAGTGCTGGGATTAAAGCCATGCACCACCACAGCAGGGCTCACACGCAAGTTATTTTTCTTAGACAGTTCTTTTACTGGCAGGCTGAACTTTGCTGTTACAAAGAAAGGACCCATCATTTTATTATTTATCTCCAAAGATAATCTTAAAAGAAATCGTAGAAGAATCACAAATCTAAACTTTTATGTATGAAAGAGAACCAGTCAGCTCCATTTTAAATCCTCGGGGTGCATACCCACTCATCAACAGTTTTTCGTTTTTTAATATCAGGAAGCTGAGGGCAGAAATGGGTTCAAGGAATTAATCATCATCTTTGATCATCAAACAATTCTAACAAGAAAGGCACGTCAGCTAGTAATAATCAGACTGCTTTGTTCTTGTTCCCTGACCTTAACGAGTCCCTCACTCAACTACGTGCCTTTCTAAAACTTCAGATGGTTTCCTTGGGTTTTTCACCTCAAGGTTATTAACAAAAGCATCTTAATCTAACCTTAAGCCATTTTGTTTGTTTGTTTGTTTTGTTTTGTTTTTCAAATTTGTTTTGGTGCCTATCCTGGAACTCACTCTGTAGCTCAGGCTGGCCTCGAACTCGCAGAGATCCGCCTGCCTCTGCCTCCCGAGTGCTGGGATTAAGGGTGTGCACCACCACCACCACCCAGCTAGCCATTATTTAAAGCTCTGTTTTAGCTAAGATGCCACCAAAACCTGTGAACACCTTCTCCCAACATTAAGATGAAAAGAACCTGAGCTAACTTAGCTTCTGGGACTCAGTTCTTTCTCTTAATCACTAATGTAAGCCACAGTCCAAACCACTCCTTGATAGAAACCCGTGTGTTCTAGCTGTGTGATACTTTCTTGTTTTATTTTTTTATTCTCTGCAGCCTCTGCTGTATCAGGGACAGGGGCAACATCTTATCCTACCTTTACCTATGTTAATTTTCCATTAAATTAACCTCTATCATAATCCCTTCCTATATTTGTTAAAAACCCTCAAGCATCAAAATCCTATGTAGGCTAACACTATTATTGTATAAAATCATTGCTTCAGTTCAACAGTGCAGTGTAGGAGGAAATCATCTTCATAATAATCCACAGGTAAAATAACCAGTAGAACCGGACATTTCTATGAGATAATCATACTGCATTAAGGGCAGCGGGGAGCTCGCCACACCCATTCACACCACGTCAGATCCTAGAGAAAAGGGGCAGCTTCGGCCAACATGCAAATACACAGCAGTAGCAAGAGACATCCCGGGGCCGAAGCTCTCAGGGAGCTTTGCCTGTCTGAGATTCATCCATCAGAGCTTTGCTTCCTGATGGGCCGTTCCCCTGAAGTCAGTTGCTATCTCCTGCTCCTCTGACATGGCCACCAGCATTTAGTGTCAAGGGATAGACAAAGGAAAGCCAGGCATGGTGGCACATGCCTTTAATCCTAGCACTCAGGAGGTGAAAGCAGGAGGATCTCGGTGAAGATCTCAATCTGGTCTATATAGCAAGTTCAAGTCCAGCCAGGGCTACGTAGTGACGCTCTGTCCCTCCAACTCCTGGAAAAAAAAAAAAAAACAGCAAACAACCCAAACCAAAATGTCAATGACAAGATTAAGAAACCCTGCTTCCGGGTGATGGTGATGCACGCCTTTAATCCCAGCACTCGAGAGGCAGAGGCAGGCAGATCTCTGAGAGTTCGAGGCTAGCCTGGTTTACAAAGTGAGTTCCAGGAAAGGCGCAAAGCTACACAGAGAAACCCTGTCTTGAAAAACCAAAAAAAAAAAAAAAAGAAAAGAAAAGAAAAAGAAACCCTGCTTCCAGGCTGCAGAGAAGGCTCAGTGGTTAAGAGGTTAAGAGGGCGCACTGAACTCTTCCAGGCTGCAGAGAAGGCTCAGTGGTTAAGTGGTTAAGAGGGCGCACTGAACTCTTTCGAGCACCCGAGTTCAGTTCCCAGCACCCATGTGGGCAGCTCACAGCCTCCTGTAACTTCAGCTCCAGAGGATCTGATATCTTCTCCTGGTACCTGCACTCATAAGAACATACCCCCTCCCCCCCAATAATTAAAAATAAGAAATCTTAAAAAAAAAAAAAAGAATCCTTGCTTCTACCCAAGGAAGTATGGAGTATGCATGTTTCCCAGTTCATCACAGTTATAAACCTCACGGAAATATTAGAGACAAGCAGAAGAGAGTCGATTCTACGATACCATTCTACAAACAGTAGAGAGAATGGGGAATTCAAGAATTTAAGGCTCTAGTTCCAACTTTGGCGTTGATTTCTGTGCATGCACTGGATGCTTTCTCATCTCTCTGTGTGTAGAACCATCCTCTACTCGCATGCATTTTTTTTAAATTGAAAATAGATTCTTCTCTCATACTATACATCTTGACTACAGTTTCCCCTCCTCCTAGTACCACCACCCACCCCTTGCCTCCCCCAGATCCACACCCGCCCCCCTTCATTTCCTCTTCAGAACAGAGCAGGCCTCCAAAGGCAGCCCAACAGGACAAAACAAGATACAGTAAGACAAGGCATGCCGAGTGGTGGTGGTGGCAGCGGCAGCGGCGGCGGCGGCGGTGGCGGCGGCGGCGCATGCCTTTAATCCCAGCACTCGGGAGGCAGAGGCAGGCTGATCTCTGTGAGTTCGAGGCCAGCCTGGGCTACAGAGTGAGATCCAGGAAAGGCGCAAAGCTACACAGAGAAACCCTGTCTCAAAAAAACAAAAAAAAAAAAAAAAAAAAAAAAGAAAGAAAGAAAGAAAAAAGAAAAAAAAAGACAAGGCAAAAGCCCTCAATCTCGGCTGGACAAGGCAACCCAACAGGAGGAAAAGAGTCCCAAGAGCAGGCAAAAGGGTAAGAGAAGCAGGAGTCCCACAAAAACACCCAGCTAACAGCCAGAACATATACTCAGAGGACCGGCTGCGGACCCACGCAGGACCTGTGTCTGCCATTTCAGTCTCCTCTTATGGCATTTTTAATCCTCCGTGGAACACTGGTTCCTGTCAGCAATGTTACAGGAAAAACATTTTATCCTAATTAGGCTTTTTCCTAAGGGAACACAGGAGAATTCAAAACATTTCTATAATTCCTTAAGAGAGAGAGAGTACTCACAGATGCCCCGTTTCTGTGGAGGTTTTCTACAAATTCAAGAAGTTTGGGCTAACAAACTGTAACAAGCAACCACTTAGAAAATAATAAACTGAATAGTAGGGAATACGGTGGAATGTTAAAACAGGAGTACATTAAGAGAAAAAGGAACCCGAAAAAAAACAAACAAAACATAATTCCTATAACTGCCGAAGGGGGGCGCTGAAGTTTAGTGGTTACCAAAAAGGCACGGAATTTGACTATACACCAATTTGTCTTCCTTTAAGAACCTGTATAACTTCTCGGGAGCCATGGAAAACGTCTTTCCACCCCATATAGGGCACTAACAGCAGACTAAAGAAGTGAGTCTGCCGAAGTCTAGCTGGGGAGCCACTGAGGTTGCTGTGGTTACTTACGGCAGCATGGATGAGGGTTACTTGCAGGAGGGTGGTGATTTGGCAGGCAGACGGATCCCTGATGGGTTCCAGCATGGACTACGGCCTTGTGGAAGCTGCATTCCTGAAGCTTTCTCCCAGCTCTGTGAAATGTACTCCCATCAATTACTCATTGCTTATATAACCGCTCAAGAGACCTCATGGCTCTTGGAACTTTCTGAATGTTCTGTGTCCTGTAAGTTTCCTAAACTTGATAATTTTTATTGGCTGCCCCAGTCCTACGAGGCCCACCTCCAAAAAGGAATTATCTATCTTTGTGACGACAGACTCTCATTGTATAGTCCTGGCCGGCCTGGAACTAGCTGCGTCGACCACACTGGCTTCAAAATCATTGCGATCCACCTGCTTTGCCTCCTGAGTGCTGGGATGAAAAGCATGCACCACCACACCCAGCAGGGGCTTTTTGGGGGAAATAACTACACATCCGTGTTAGCACTGTGTCTATCAAATATTTGCATCCTTGATTTCTGTAATGTATTGAGTTCTGTAATGTAGGGCTCTATTGGTATGGATTAATTGAAGCAAATGAATGAAGGCTGAGTCTATAAAAGACCCTGTATTGGACATGAAATTTCAGAAACGGGCTTGGGCATGTGGGGTTTTGACATAAAAATCTTCTCAAAGTATTTTCCATTAGAAGTACATAAGTAAGAGTAACAATTGACAATAATAGTTGTGGACGAATGTGAACTCTACAGAATTCAATATTTTACTTGTACTGACTTCAAGCCAGAGGTCTCTTTTTTCTTTTGTAAGTGCATACTCTGGCGTGGGAGGCAACAGGTAAAGAACTGGAATAAGATGTGGTGACGGTGTTTGAGGGCAACCCGGAATACACACCTGTGATAGTTTATGTGTAATTGGCCCCCAGAAGCTCATTGGGGGTGATGCTATTAGGAGGTGTGGCCTTGTTGGAGTGGGTGTGGCCTTGTTGGAGGAAGTGCGTCACTGTGGGGGTGGGCTTTGAGGTCTCTCAAGCTACACCTAGTGTGATACTCACTTCCTGTTGTCTGCTCATCAAGACATAGAACTCTCAGCTCCTTCTCCGGCACCGGGTCTGCCTGCACGCCGCCATGTTTTCTCCCATGATAACGGGCTGAACCTCTGAAACTGTAAGCCACCCCGATTAAATGTTTTTCTTTATGGGAGTTGCCATGGTCATGGTGTCTCTTCACAGCAACAGAAACCCTCACTAAGACAGCGTCCTTTCGTCTTTCAATGAGAATCAAGTGCTTGTCTGTATTTTCCCTTATAGTGCAGCTCAGAAAACAATAGCTTCTAGTCTAGTGGAGTCTCCTCACATCCCCGAAGGTCTTCCTGGCTTTCAAAAGCCGCAGTTCCTCCATCTTTTCCACCGCCGCTTAACCAGCAACATAACTAAGCTGCAAGTGTGAGGACTGGCCACAAGAGGGCACCAGCAGCTCAGTGAAATTTACCAGGTTTAGCTTGAATTCTACGTTCTCACTTCCGTGGTTCTTCAACAGTAAAACTAAGGAAACCACCAAAGATTTTCCTCTGAGTTTTAGAAATAAGAATATTCTGCCGGGCGTGGTGGCGCACGCTTTTAATCCCAGCACTCGGGAGGCAGAGCCAGGTGGATCTCTGTGAGTTTGAGGCCAGCCTGGGCTACCAAGTGAGTTCCAGGAAAGGCGCAAAGCTACACAGAGAAACCCTGTCTCGAAAAAACCAAAAAAAAAAAAAAAAAAAAAAAAAAAAAAAAAAAAAGAATATTCTAAGAGACATAGGCATAGAAGGAAGAAAGTACAGTCCATAAGCCCTTTACCTCTAAGATGTTCACTACCAATGGTCCGAGAAATTTAAAGTATTATTCTCAAAGAAGGAATTTAACTCAACATTAACATTCTCAGCCCTTACCAATTTTTTTTACTAAAAATATGCCAGCATCTAATAATTTAAATCTATTTTGAAATAACCAGAGAATTAAATCTGTCTATCAGGGGCTGGAGAGATGGCTCAGTGGTTATGAGCAGTGGCTGCTCTTCCAGAGGACCTGAGTTCAATTCTCAGCACCCACATGGCAGCTCACAGCTGTCTGTAACTCTAGTTCCAGGGGATCCGACACCCTCACACAGTTGTACACGCAGGCAAAACACTAATGTACATTAAATAAAAAAAAATAAAGAAAAACCAAAACCTGTGTATCAGATGGAAACATTGTATTGCCTATTTAAAATGTTGCCAAATTATTGGCAACATTGTTGCATGTTGGCTGTTTCTAAATTACTAAAGTCAGTTCAGAAGTCAGTCTCACTGAGGTGGTCTGTAGCACGGCCATTTCCTGTTGCTCCATGACACTAGAAATTCTAAAGAGATCTCTGTAAACTAAGCCTGAATGATTATTGCGGTGGTTAATATTGATTGGCTAGGAGACAAAATCTCTGAGCATGTCCGTGGGGACGTTTCTAAGGATTTACAGGGGTAGGAAGATCCACCCTAAATGTGGGTGGTACCGTTCCATGTGCTAGAGTCCCAGATGGGCTAAAAAAGGAGCTGAGTGATACTTTTCTTTCTCGGCTTCCTGACAGTGGACACGAGGTGACCAGCTGCCCTGTGCTCTCGGTACTAGGGCTTCTCCACCATGATGGACTGTATTCTCTGTGGACTAAAATAAACCAGTTCTTCCTGAAGTTGCTTTTTGTCACAGCCAGGAGAAAAGCAGCTAACACACCTCCCTTTTCTAAACAGAGATCCTATTTGATTTCTTTCCTATGAATGTCTTGCCTGCATTATGAACGAGTACCACATGCATGTCTCTTACCTGCAGAGTCCAGGAAGCAGCATCAATACCTTAACTACCAGAGTTACAGAGTAGTGAGCCACCGCACGGGTCCTGGGAACCCAAACCAGGTCCTCTGCAAAAATAAGCAAGTACTCTTCACCCTGAGCCATCAACCCAGATCCAATTTTCCATTTTCTTTTGGAAATAAATCAGCATAGAGAATGTAGACTCTCAACAGAGATATGCTTAGGCCTGGTGAAACAATTTGGCTGAGAGTTCTTTTACTTTGTGAACACTAATGGAACAGTGTATTTTTGCACATGCAGTGTGTGTGTGTGTGTGTGTGTGTGTGTGTGTGTGTGTGTGTGTAACCTAGAGGACAATATGTGGGAGTCAGTTCTTTTTACCATATAGTGTAGTAGAATATTATTTTAAGGTGTGTTACTTTATGTTACATTCGTTTAACTCTGTGAAGCTGTGTTACTTTGCCTGTCTAAAACACTTGATGGTCTAATAAAGAGCTGAGCAGCCAACAGTGAGGCAGGAGAGAGAAATCGGCGGGGCTGTTAGGCAGAGAGGGTAAATAGGAGAAATTTAGGAAGGAAGAAAGAAGTAGCCAGAGAAGGAGGAAGACATCCAGGGTCAACCACCCAGCTACACAGCAAGCCACAGAGTAAGAGTAAGATTTACAGAAGTGATACAGAACATCCCACAGCAAGTCTGCTTACAGAAAGGGGAGCTGGCGGGGGGGGGGGGGGACAGAGACAGAGAGACACACAGAGCAAGAGAGAGAATGGCAGGAGGAAGTAAGAGGGGAGGGAGGAAGGGAGGAAGGGAGGAATCCTTATCCAGCCGAAGTTTGCATGTAGCCCAAGCTCTGCGCTGTCTGGTGAACCAGCACACGAGGGGAGACAGTTCTGCTTTGCTCTCTGAGGTTTTTCTAAACTCGCTGGCATCCTCGGTGCTGCTGAAGGGCTGGCTGCCTGCGGCTTTCTAAAGGCCAGGCCAACAGCAGGGCTCTGAGAACGTGGGACAGCGAAGCGGCAGAAAACGCGGAAGGTCGCAGGCCACCCCAGACATTACTTGGGCCAGCTTGTGAGGCTGCGCGCTTGACGGCTCCTTTGCGACGATTACCGCGACAGCAGTAAAGCGAGGCTTCCACCGCTGCTGTAGAGCGAGCCTTGAAGGAAGAAAATTATATACAATTTTACTAAAGACTGATGGTGGAGATCAGTGCATTGTGGTTTCTATTTTGCAACATTTGAGTATCTCTTTGTTCACAGAAAACAAGATTATCTTCCTGTTTCACGAAGAAGATGAAAACAGCTGGGTTACTGTTGAGAACATCTGAAAAAACTCTGCAGACCAATGAGTAGAATCAATAAGAACGTAATCTTGGCCCTTTTAACACTGACTAGTTCTGCATTTCTGCTGTTTCAGCTGTACTACTACAAGCACTGTTTGTCACCAAAGAACGGAACTGGTTCATCAAAGTCCAAGGGAAACCGAATTGGATTTGATAGCACACAATGGCGTGCAGTTCAGAAATTTGTTATGCTGACATCCAGCCAAAATGTGCCAGTGTTCCTTATTGACCCTTGGATTCTGGACTTGATTAATAAAAACTTGGAACAAGTGAAAAATACTTCTCAAAGCTCCACTTCAGACTGCAGGTTTTTCTGTGTTCCAAGAGACTTTACGGCATTTGCACTGCAGTATCACCTGTGGAAGAATGAGGATGGCTGGTTTCAGATAGCTGAGAATGTGGGATTTCAGTGCTTAAAGACTGAAAGCAAAGATCCTCGGCTAGATGGGATCGACTCACTTTCTGGAACTGAAATCCCTCTGCACTATGTCTGTAAGCTGGCCACTCACGCCATCCACTTGGTGTTCTTTCATGAGAGGAGCGGCAACTACCTCTGGCATGGTCACCTGCGGCTCCAAGGACACATGGACAGAAAGTTTGTTCCTTTTCGAAAGTTGCAGTTTGGCCGTTATCCTGGAGCTTTTGATAGGCCAGAGTTACAGCAAGTTACTGTGGATGGACTAGATGTGCTTATTCCAAAAGACCCAGGACGCTTTCTAGAAGAAATACCACACTCCAGATTTATCGAGTGCAGGTATAAAGAAGCTCGGGCATTCCTTCAGCAGTACCTTGAGGATAATACTGTGGATGCTATGGCCTTTCGGAAGAGGGCAAAGGAATTACTGCAACTAGCCGCCAAAACGTTAAAGGAATTGGGAGTGCCCTTCTGGCTGAGCAGTGGAACTTGTCTAGGATGGTATCGGCAGTGCAGTATTATTCCTTATAGCAAAGATGTCGACCTAGGAGTTTTTATACAAGATTACAAACCTGATATTATTTTGGCATTTCAGAATGCTGGACTTCCACTAAAACACAAGTTTGGGAAGGTGGAAGACAGCTTGGAACTCTCCTTCCAGGGAAAAGATGACGTCAAACTTGACATTTTTTTCTTCTATGAAGAGACTGACCATATGTGGAATGGAGGCACGCAGGCCAAAACAGGGAAAAAGTTTAAGTACCTGTTTCCCAAGTTCACACTGTGCTGGACCGAGTTTGTAGACATGAAAGTCCATGTGCCCTGTGAAACACTTGACTACATTGAAGCCAACTATGGTAAGACCTGGACGATTCCTGTCAAGACATGGGACTGGAAGACCTCACCCCCAAATGTGCAGCCCAATGGAGTCTGGCCTATTTCTGAGTGGGATGAGGTTATCCAGCTGTACTGAGAATACAAAGTTATGGAGGGACATTTCCCAAAAGGAAGGCGGGTAGCTGTTTAAAACATGTGAGAGCCAAAGAAGAAAAATGAAAAGTTTGAAGACAGAAATGTTCTAACTCGTGGGCCGTCTAATCAGCTCTGCCATTCAGCATTTAAAACTGAGCCGTTTCTACACCAGGTAAAACACTAGGTTCTGGTGGTCAGGCAGAGATGAATGAGCAAATGCCTGCCTCCCCCTTGTCATGTCCAATTTTCTGTTAAGGGAGTCTCCCCCACCTTCTGAAGAGCTGATGTGCATTGTGATGTATTCCATGATTCTTAGAACTTTAAATAATGTTTATACTGGAAAGTGAGCTCATCAGACAAAGCTAAGGAAGGGTACATTCGTTAGGAATAATTCCTTCCTGCCAGCCCTCAGGCCTTAAGCTGCTGTGATAGTGCCCCTTTTCGGATTGTGGAATATGAGTTAGTATTTTATTAGTGATTAGACTTTGTGTCACATAGAGAAAGACAGTGGCAGACTCATTTTACAAGCAATGCGATCCACAGTTGACTTAAAGCACAGGGTGATTTATAAAGGAAGATGAGAGCCCATTTCAAGTCTTGTCAAGACGTATCCTCTTTTCTTCATATTGGAAGTGAGAAGGTGATGCCTATGTGATACTTAAATGTCTGACATCATAGGAACATTGTCACTGACCTGCAGTAGTTCATGATAAGTCACTCAGTCATGCTGCCCAAAAGTTGTGATTTCACAGAGCTTACTTTGCTCATTTCATTCTCAATGGCTGTTAGACTTAAAAAATAGGAGTTCTTCATGGATAATTTTCTATGTTCTGAACTTCTAACTCTTCTACCCTTAATTTGAATGTTGTTTGACACTGAATACTAGTAGATATACCTCTGAGTTTTCTAATATACTCTTTATTTATTTATAAACCATAGTGCTGTTTCTTTAATTGATAGCCTACACTCTTAATTGATTTAGCTAAAGATATGACTGTTGTTCTATCCAATATTATTCAGGTTTTCATGATGGAGGATTAATGTGAACCTGATAACTCTTCCTCATTCCAAATCATTGCTTTTAAAACCTGTGTCCATCTCTAGATTTTCTTTCTGCTGAGTGTAATAGTGCAAGGACTCAGACTTCCCTACACCTGCTGGAGCCCTTGGCCTCCTTTTTCTTCTCAAAATATATTCGTGAATAGGCTAGGTTAGCTGCACCCATCTCTGTATCTGTACTGAAGTGATGTGCTCTAAATGAGATATGCAGGGCAGTCTGCCACAATAAATGCTGCCTGGGAGAGGAGGTTCTCTACTCTCTGCTGCTTAGCGATGCTTTCCCTGGCAGCTTGACAGATTTCCCTGTGGAACTATAGTTACTAAAAGGGAAACCAGAATATCTGAGGGAATGGGCTGGCAGAAATTATAAACCAAAACCAAAACCAAAACCAACCTAGGGAGATGTCACATGAAGCGACCAACTTCCAAATTTTAAAATCACATGAAAACTCTTTGGTGGATGAAAAACCACAGTCTGTGAGGATACATCCTCCATGTAGGAATACTGAGTCTCACCATAGCTGTCATATTCAGATTTTCAGGAAACACATTATAGATCATAAAGAGTTCCATCCTAGAAAATAACTCCATGGAATATGTATCCATGTTTTAGATAGATAACCCTAATTTTATTTTATTTTTTTGTGCACTAGAAACAAAATGATTATAATAGTGTTCTTGAGAAAAACCCACCCTATCTGGAGAGAACTGTTTGTTTGTACTCAGTATCCAGAAGTAAGTTCACTCACATCACATTTCTTGAGAGCTCCCATCTTCTGCCAGGAGGTCTCACCTACTCCTGTTCAAGTTACTTCACCTGTGTCCATCTTTGGAGTTCAAGGTCTGGAAGTGTCCAGAATACAGGCTGTCTTGGCCGTGGTCAGAGGTTCTATATTCCTCCCTACACAGAGGACAGCTAAACTTCTTGTCTTTCCTCTGGTTTGGCATTAGTGTTGAAGTTCCTTCCTATCTTGCAGAACTGGAAGGTGAGGCCTGCATCTCAAAATGATCCCATTATTCAGTCACAGTTATGCCTGTGCTTCTCAACCTTTGAACTCTGCTGAGTGTCCAGAGACATTGGGTTAGGTTTGCCCACCACCTGTACCTTCTCAGATCACTTTTCCTTTCCTCCCTGAATATGCCAAGTGTCCTTCTCCTATATGACTACTTTCTGGTCCCATCGCCTGGCTTGCTTGAAGGCACCATGTGTAGTAACTTGTTGGTACATATGTAACCAAGATTATCTGCAGAGACCCTGAGAAGCAAATGCTTTCTCAGTTTGCAACAGCCAGCTACTTCTCCAAGCATGGGGCATATGTCGTGCTCTTGGCTGCAGTTATTGACATCTGGCCTCCGAGATAAAATTCTAGTAACCACAACTGGGCGTCCCTATGAATAGCTGAGCAGTTAGAGAGCAGGCTTCCCAGATTGCCTAGCTGCAGACCCTGAAATGTGGCCCCTGTGTACTCAGTGAAACATTCACTCTAGCCCACAATTTCTCAGCCACTGAGTAATCCCAGGAAGGAGTGAGCTGAGCAAAGAGCTGAGGCCGAGATCCAAGCATTCTATGACTTCTAGTCTGCTGCTGTCTGCAGTCCTGAGATCAGTTCTTAGTGTGGCCTCCATGACACGTCACTCCAGTGTCTCAGAGACATGATCTTTGGGGTGTTCCTGCCATCCCCACTGAAGGCCTGAGGTGACAAAAGATGCTAAGGAGGAATGTTTCTTTCTTGTCCAAAATCGTTTAACTAGGACACAGAAATTGCAGGAGAGGATACACTGCCTTACTCAGAAGGTGGCATGACAGAAGTTGCTTAGAAATCAATGGGGGCGGGGCGCTGATGAGATGGCTTAGAGGGTAAAAGCACTTGTCACCAAATCTGACAACTTGAGTTGGATCCCAGGATCCATATGGTGCAAGGAGAGGATTGATTTCCACAAATGGCCTGTGGCCCCTGCCAACATCACTCTGTGCAATGACTCACAGAACCAAAGCTTTGGAATGCTTAGTCATTTACTACCTACCCTGGATAGACATGTGGGCTAGGGGAGTCTTCTTGCCCAGCATGTGAGGCCTGAGTCAATCAATATAAAGCACCAGAAATCTGAGCAGAAGGATTACTATGTTCAAGGCCACCCTGGGCTACATAGTGAGTTTCAACCCATCCTGGGCTACTATGTAATACCCTGTATTGAGGGAAGGCAAGAGAGTGAGAATATACTCATGTCAATCATCTGCCCACACATTTATGGTTTTTTTCTAAATTAAGCAAGACTCAGCAGGGTATGTAATGCTGTTTTAAGTCACTTCACTTTAGAGCAAAATACTAATTGTAGTGAATTATAGGCAAGCAGACCAATTCAGTGTTGAGACCTTTCATATAAGACCAGTAAGCAAATATAAATTTTCTGAGAAATTTGTTTCTGTACCCTCTCACCTAGGCTAGAATTTGTCACTATAGTTCCTGGACCCAAGCTAATAGGATTTCTCTGAGGGCCCATGTAGTCATCCAAACTTCTACTTATTACCTTCACAGAAGAGCGTACGTATATAGGAAAGCTTTGTCATATAAGGTATTCTGCCATACACTTTAAAAACTCTAAGCTCTTACAAACTTCTGGCAATTTATTCAAAGCATGAAAACTAGTTCATGAGTCTGTTAAATGCAAATCATGTAGCTCTGTCAACATGTGTATGACTATGAACATGTATGTGAATTTTCTAGACAAAGTAATATTTTAAACATGAGATTTCAGTGTATGCATACCAGTTTACTATTTGGTTTTTGTCTTAAGGTATAGTTTATGGTACTGCTGAAAACACTTTTAATATTATTACTATGATCTTAATTTGTAATTTATAACCTACTTTGGGATGATTAATAAAATGTTTTAATCTCTAAAAGAAAAAAAAAAAAAAAAAGATTTACAGAAGTAAGAGAACAGGAAAAGCCCAGAGGCAAAAGGTAGATAGGATTTTTTTTTTTTTTTTTTTTTTTGGACACAGGGTTTCTCTGTGTAGTTTTGGTACCTGTCCTGCATCTCGCTCTGTAGACCAGGCTGCCCTCAAACTCACAGAGATCCACCTGCCTCTGCCTCCCAAGTGCTGGGATTAAAGGCGTGTGCCACCACAGCCGCCTTAGATGGGATAATTTAAGTAAAGAAAAGCTGGCAAGAGACAAGCCATGCTAAGGCCGGGCATTCTTATGTAAGAATAAGCCTCCGTGTGTGATTTATTTGGGAGCCGGGTGGCGGGCCCCCCAAAAGAGTAAAAAAAAACAAACAACATGGGTTCTCCAGATCAAGCTCAGGTCCTCAGATTTGGCCACAAGTGCCCTTATCCGCTAAGCCATCTCACCAGCCCAGTTTTGATGATGGCATCGAGAGCCTTTCCATGGCTATGGTCTAGTGGGAAATTTCTAAGTACAGGTAAGTACTGACTGAGGATATATTAGCTCCAGCACAACTTGAGTGTTTCCTTGTGTTGACTACTCATCCCTACCTGGCAAAGGTCTGTCCAAATCTAACCGTTCTTCTGTGCTTTTGAGAAGTCTTTCCTACCAGTCATAATTAGCTATTTCCCCTTGCAGGGATCTCTGCCTTGCTTCACAGACAACACACAGAGTGACTGGAATATTATAGAGGCAAAATAAATTAACTTTCTAAGGACCAGCTTTGTCATGACTTCATTTCTACAAACTGTCTGTCCCTTAAACCTTGGAGCATGGTCTTCCTCAATCCGGCTATTTCTTCTACTTCCAGTCCCCTGTGTCCCTGTACTTAGATGCTATTGAACACCCAAACCTCTCTTTACAGCATCTCTGATTTTTTTTCCTCTTCTGTGTGGATATGTGTATTTGTTTCATCCGTGTGCACACTTGTGTGTGCATGTATACGTCCACTCATGTGGAGGCGAGAGGTTGACCCTGAGCGTCTTCCTCAACCACTTTATCTGTGAGACTGGGCCTCTGAACCCGGAGTTCCTTATAAGCCACAGGGATCCTCCTGTCCCTGGCTTCCCTGTACGCAGATTATGGGTACATAATGTAGGTGCTGGGGATTGAACTCAGGGCCTCATACTTGTGTGGTAAGTACTTGACTCATTGACTCGTCTACTTAGCTTCCTGTGATTATATATGTGTGTGATTATATTTCATATGTATATACATATACACATGATATATATCAAATATAAGGATATATACATATATATGTATGTATGTATGTATGTATATATATATCTTTATATTTCCACTCTTGTTGTAAAACATTGACCTCAAATGAACTTTTAGAAAAACTCTCTGAGCCACCTGGATTTTGTGCAAAGTACAAATAAGTACAAATCCATGGCCATCAACTCCTCAAGGCCTATGATGGTGTTAACCTCTCTGTCCACTTTGTGAGATCTGAAGACACCACAAAACGAGCCTCTGGGCATCGTCTAGGTCACCTCCCTCTGCTTCCTGATGGCAGACTCCATGTGACCAGCCGCCTCATGCTCCTGCTCCAAGCCCTCCAACCATGATGGACTTCCCCTCGAGTTTAAGACAAAGTCCCTTCTGGCACTAAGTTGCTCCTCTCACATATTTTGTTGCGGCAAATAAGGAAAGTCATTAAGACAGGGCTACATGCCAGTGCTTTTTTTCTTCCGGCCTAAACTTCGTCTGTTTTCTTTCTCGATATTATAAGCTTTTCTCACTATACTTCTGGTCTTAATTGGAGTGTTTATAATATTCCTTTATTAGCCCTTAATGTTTATAGTGATTTATCTTTTGTGCTGATATTAATTAATTAATTATATTTTTTTTTTGCATTCTCTTGTTTTTGGCTAGCCTGGCTGGAGAGTGTAGTCAAATATTTTCCTGGGAATCATTTTGTTTTATTAATTTTTTTTCTCCCTTATTTTTTAATTCTTTATGGATTTTTCAGTATTTATTACTTTTTGTCTTTGGCTTGTTTGGGGTTCCATTACCTCTTCTTTCCACAATCTCTTAAGGAACAAGCTCAGATGACTGATTTAAGATCTCCATTTTTTGTTTGTTAAATGTATTTACTGTTGCACATTTTCCTCTAAGTATTCGTGATTTTGGCATCATGTATTTTCATTTCCATTCCATTTGTGACACTTTTTTTTAAAGATTTATTTATTTATGATGTACCCAGTCTTCTGTCTGCATATACACCTGCAGGCCAGAAGAGGGCACCAGATCTCATTATGGATGGCTGTGAGCCACTATGTGGTTGCTGGGAATTGAACTCAGGACCTCTGGAAGAACAGCTGGTACTCTTAACCTCTGAGCCATCTCTCCAGCCCTTTGTGACACATTTTACATTTCCCCGGAGACTTTGTTTTTGACCTACAAGTTGTGAAAGCAGCATTAACACCGCTCCCTATCTGTTCCCAAAGATTTGCATCCGATTCCAGAAACCTGTGAATTCTGGATTACATAATAGAACTAAAGCTGCAGATGGAATTAAGGCTACTTAATGATTGGACTTGAAAGAGAGCTATTAGCCAGGAGGGCCCAAAGTAAGCAGTAGGATACTTAGAGGAGGGGGTGAGAGCCAGAGATGTCAGTGGGTAAAGGCCAAGGCAGAGCAGTGTGGTCCATGATTGCCAGGAAAGGAACCATGAAACAAGAAGTGTGGTTAGGCCCTCTGAGCTAGAAAAGGATGGTTCTGAGGGTCTTCCGGATTGGCACGCAGCCAGGCAGATTCATGTGGATGCTAATAGAACTCTGAGAGAGCAAATCTGTATTTTAGGCCATGAAAATAAAGGTATTCATTACAGAAGCAGAAACGGACCAAGGTAAGAGGTTTGTTTGCCTGCTGCGTCCTGCATGCTCACACCAGCACCTGATGCCTCTGTAGTTTTGTTAGCCGGCATCTATGATAGTACCTTTTGAATACTGAAAGCATCAAAAATTGTTTGTTAAGCCAGTAAATAATTGAAAGCCATTTGCTGAGAGTGGATCTATTATTTGTTGTCACTTCCTAGGACAAACAAACACTCTTAAAAACACAGATTGTATGTACTGTGTGATTTATTATGGCTGAATTAGATATTAAGCTTGGCTAAAACTCAGCCATTCTTCTCTTCTCCAGTGGAAGCCCTCAGGCTACCCTGTGTTGGGGAGGGGAGGAGGAAATCAGCTCATTTGTCTCCTTTATGGCCTTATAAAAAATATCCCCGGTGTGGCTTTCATTAGGAGAAGCATCTTTCTGTGAACTATGGGCCCGACCACATTGGCAGGAATTTTACCGTCTTCGTGTTCCCAAGCTTGCCTGGGGGCAGCTTTCATCACCCGTTTTCAGACACTGCTCTGCAGGTTCAAGAAGACCAGGGACTGCTGCACCACATCAATTTGGTGATTAAATTAAACTGGGGCTTCTGCTTCTACACATGAAGGATATTAACCACTCCTGGGCATTGACTCCCAACCACCACCCCTCCCCACCCCCAGCGACAAACCCTAGAACCCAACCCTGCCTCTGAAGGGGGTTCACATCAAGTTCAGTCGCGGCCAACGTTCTATCCAGGGGCAGTTTCTCACTAGACTACCCACAGAGACGATCTGAAGGGAAACTGAGGCCCAGGGATTCTAAGGGTGTTACAGTCTGTGGGGAGGGGGTGAGGGAAGAACTCCAGCAGTTCATGCAGGGGTTCCCTCTCAAATTTTTGAGACTAAATTCCAATCTGTGTGTGTGGAGAGAGAAACGCTGTGGTAGCGTGAATTCTAATTGGTCTTAACAATAAAAACCCAGAATCAGATATCGGGGTAAATGCTGAGAGATCAGAGAAGTAAAGGAGCCAGCCACTAGAGAGACTTCTTACCTCTACTGAATCCTCAGACTGAAGAGGGGCTGAGCTCCTGTCTCTTCCCGCCTTATATTTCTCTCTCCACCTCCCAAGTCCTGGGATCAAAGGCATGAGATCCCAAGTGCTGGGATTAAAGGCGGGGCTCTGTTTCTCTTTTAGACTGGTTCAATCGTGTGTAGCCTAGGGTGGCCTTGAACTCCTGATCTTCCCGCTTCCTCCTCCCAAATGCTGGGATTAAAGGTATGCACCACCACTGCCTGGCCACTGTGGTTAACTGGTGGCTAGCTCTGCACTCTGATCTCCAGGCAAGCTTTAGTTGTTGGAGCACAAGCAAAATGTCACCACACTGTAATGCGCAGAGCAGAGAACAACTAGCTGGGTCAGGAATGTTCATAGAGGAGTTGGCTCACAAAAGCTACGGCATCACGCTAATCCCATGAGACAGCATGGAGAGACCTCACTGAGTAAACAGGTCACTCAGTAAACATCTCATGCACCCAGATGGCTGCTATGGTGCAGAATTACCTAGCCTCGACTTCAACACTTCAAACCAAACCTTCAAGACATGAAGTTGATCCACCTAGTGCTTAACCACCCCTAAGAACAAAGTGTGACTCTTTAGGAATACTGTTTAAAAAAAAACCAATACCAAAAAGCTTTTGGCGCATGAAACGGCTCAGCAGGTAGAAGTATCTGCTGCCAAGCCTTGTGGCCTGAGTTTGATCTCCGGGCCCCACATGGTAGATGGAGAGGGGTGACTCTAGCACATTGTCCTTGATTCTACATGTAGTATGTCACAGTCTGCATGCACATGTGCACACACACACAAATATCAAAAACAAATACACTTTAAAGTTGAGGGTATAATTCAGTGATAAAGCATTTGCATAGTATATATACACGAGGCTCTGAGAGTGAGCCTTGGACGAACAAAAGGAACACACAAAAGATGTGTGTGTAGCCAGGCAGTGGTGGCACATGCCTTTAATGCCAATACTCATGAGGCAGAGGCACAAGGATCTCTCTGAGTTCGAGGCCAGCCTGGTCTATGGAGAGAATTCTAGGACAGCCAGGGCTACACAGAGTACACAGAGAAAGTCTGCCTCAAAAAAAAAAAGTTGTGTGTGTGTGTGTGAGAGAGAGAGAGAGAGAGAGAGAGAGAGAGAAGGGAGACTGAGGCTGCTAGAAATAGTGAGACAGAATTGGAGCGCAGGGCATAGCATAGACTTGTACAGAGCTGTAGAAAGGCCCTCTCCAAACATGTGACATAATTGTGCTTTGTCCGTGAATCTTGGACATCCACACTGTAAACAAGAACAGTGCCTGGCAGGGAACAGTGTGTGTTCTCACTGGTCAGACCTTCTCCGCTCAAGGCACTGGGAGCTGGACGCAGCCCTCAGAGGAACTGCAGATCAAGAGTCCAGAGTGGAGACTTCTCTGGATCCAGCAGAACAAGGCTCACGGAGACTGGGCTGACCCTTCTGGGTATTTAACTGAGCATTAGAACAAGATTCCACACTCCTCTCCAATGTGAAGCCAGCAATGTCCAGGACCAAAAATTGTGACCTGTAACTGGGGGAAAAGTAGATAATAGAAATGATAAAGAGGATGAAATTGGCAGACTTAGATGTTAAAGTATATATTATGAATTAAAGAAAAATATGATTAAAAAGAGAAAATAGGAAGATATTAAAATATATTAGTACAGGCAAAGGATGCAGCTCAGATGGCAGTGTCTAGAATACACAGGATCTGGGTTCGATATCCGGCACTGCGTGAAAAGGGAGTGGAGCTTCCCTAGAATGTTAGCACTTGGAGGTGGAAGCAGGAGCATCGGAAGGTCAAGGTCAGGGTTAGAGAGATGGCTCAGCAGTTAAGAGCACTGACTGCTCTTCCAGAGGACCCAGGTTCAATTCCCAGGACTCACATGACAGCTCCCAGCTGTCTGTAACTCTAGTTCCGGGGGATCTGATTCCCACAGACATACTTGCAGGTAAAACACCAATGTATATAAAATAAAAATAAATTATTTTTTTTTTAAAAAAAAGGTCAAGGTTAGTCTCACAGCAAGGTTAAGACTGTATGAGAACCTGTCTCAATAACAGCAACCAATAAATATGTAGTGCTGATTTTGGGGGTATAAAAATACAATAAATTAAAGATACACTGAATGGGATTAGTAATTTATTAAAAATGCTGCCAGTAAACTGGGAAGCAAAGGCGGAGCAGTAGCAACTATCCAAGATAAAGGGAAAAGGGATGAAAAGTAAACTGAGTCACAGGACAATATCCAGTGGTCTAATGTATATTTACCGAGTCCCAAACCATATGGGATGGCCGGATCTATAATCCCAGCACTCAGAAGGCAGAGGCAGGAGATCGTGAGTCCATCTAAGACAGACTGGACCACATCAAGAGATTCAGTGTAAATAACCTAACAAGCCAACCAATAGGCAAACAGGATCTCAGAGAACAGAGGAGTAAAAATGCTAGAAAAATGATTAAGCGTTTTCTACAGTTCATAAAATGATTAATCTATAGATCTAAAAATTCCATATGGGGGGTTTAATATGATCAAAATACATTGTACAAAATTTCCAAAGAAATAATAAAAAAATTGAGGGAGAAAAAAAACAAAACAAAACTCAAAAACAAAAACAAAACCACCACCACCACCAACAAAAACCCTCAAATCCAAAGTCGAAGCAGCATAAACAAAAACTATGTAAAAACTGGTTTCAAAGTGTGTGAAAACAGATGGATAAGAGAAAGCATCCAGAGGGAATATGATTGGTTTTAATGTTAAAATTGCATGTGTGTGTGTGCACCAGTCCATGTGTGCACACGCTACAGCGCGCATGTGGGGCTCAGAGAACAGTTGGAGGGAGTCCGTTCTCACCTCTTACCATGTGGGTTTGGGGACGTGAACTCAAGTTATGAGGATCGAGGGCAGGCAACATTACCCACAAAGCCATCTTCCCTGCCTAAGAGCTTTTTTTGTTTGTTTGTTTTTGTTTTTTCGAGACAGGGTTTCTCTGTGTAGCTTTGCGCCTTTTCCTGGAGCTCACTCTCTAGACCAGGCTGGCCTTGAACTCACAGAGATCCGCCTGGCTCTGCCTCCCCAGTGCTGGGATTAAAGGCGTGCGCCACCATTGCCTGGCAAATTTTTTTTTAAGTGACAGTTTTCTTATGAGAAACTATGTAGGCGATAAATCAATGGAATCATATATTTCAAGTGCTGTTTATAGATTCTTGTGCTATAATTGGGGCTTGATTGGGTCTAAGATCACGAGGGAGGAGACAAGCTTCAAGGCGCGCCTGTGGAGGGTGAGCTTCTTTATGTTGTTCAGGAACATTCCCTCTGCTGGGGATCTGGAACTGCAGGAAACAGAGAAAGCCAGCAAGGCACTAGCATGCATGCATTGCTCTTCGTGTTCTGATTGTGGGCATCACGTGACCAGCTGCTTCAGGTTCCTGCTGTCTTGAATTGCCACCATGACGGGCTGTTGTACCTTGACCCTGTCAGCCAGAATACACCCTTACTCCCTCGGGTTGCTGATGTCAGAATATTCGCTCACAGCAACGGGAAAAGAAACCAAGACAGCTCTCAACTGTGGAAAGATGTTTTTCAGAAATTAAAGCTAGGTTTATGTCCCTAGTCCCAATGCTTAAGATGCAGACCACAGGGCAGCAGCCTGCCTGGTTTGCATAGCAAGACTCTGCCACCATAAAAGAGAAAATAAAGGAACAGAAAAAGGAGACAGAGAGATAAAGAGACAGAGACAGAGATAAAGAGACAGAAAGGGAGGCACAGAGAGGGGGACATAGAGAGAGACAGACACAGAGAGACAGAGGCAGACAGACCAAGTGTTGGTTTCATGTGGCGTTTTTAACCCTTTGAGGAAAAGTCATGAGGCACAACAAAACCAAACTCACTATGAGAGTTTTGATAGGAGAAGGGACAGAAAAGACTGTCATCATCGGATTCGCCTTTTTGGACTATCCCCCTGCGCATGCGCATATGGGCCCATGTGGCTATGCCACGCATGCGCATAGATAGCGTGATCACAGTGCACCTACTAGGTAGGATGTACGGCCCCAGAAATGACTAGGCGGAAATGACTAGGTGTCTCGCCAGGGCAGGCTCGGCCATGGGGGCGTGGTTATAACTGCTCATGTCACAAAGCAGATATAATTCGTGGCAAGCAGAGTTGCTCCTACAAGGAGGGTTGTTTCAGGCAGGAGAAATGGAAAACTTTAAATTTTCTTTCTAAGATTTATCTTATTTTTAATTATGAGTCTGAGTTTGGGTGTGGATGAGGACATCAGAGACACTGGAGTTGGAGTTGAGAGCTACCTGACCTGGGTGCTGAGAACTGAACTCAGGACCTCTGGGAGAGCAGAACATACTCTTAACTGCTGAGCCATCTCTCCAGCCTGGGAAAATTCTCTTAATGATACAAATTAAAACTAACTCAAAAAGAAAATGTGTATGAACAGCCTTATAGCAGATAAATGAAATTAACTTCATTTGTAAACTTTAAGCAAAGAAAATTTAAGGCCCAGATTGCTTCACTGGTTAAATTTTACCAAATTTTAAAGAATAAGTAATACCAATTTTACACAATCTGTTAGAAAATTAAGAAGGGGGATCATTTCTTACTTTATGGTATCTGTATTACACTAATACCTACACTAGCCAGATATATGAGAAACAAAGCACACAGTTCAACATTGGTGCAATATTCGATCACACTTGTGAAGATGTGTCTCTGTCCTTCCTTGCCTGCCTAAGGCACCTTCTGATTGGTTTAATAAAGAGCTGAATGACCAATAGCTAGGCAAGAGAGGATAGTCGGGACTTCAGGGGGAAAGAGGAACTGGGGGGCAGGGCTTAGAGAATCAGAAAAGGGACTTAATGCCAGCAAGATTCGGAAGTTGGACAGACAGTAAGGAGGAGAGTTAACAAGTCATGTGGCAGAATGTAGATTAATATAAATGGGTTAATTTAAGTTATAAGAGCTAGTTGGGAACAAGCCTAAGTTAAGGCCAAGCTTTCATAATTAATAAGAAGTCTCGGTGTCATTATTTGGGAGCTGGCAGTCCAAAGAAAGTCCAACTACACGACATCACTCAGAATATCAGACATAAAAATGATTTTCATATTGTCAAATTAAATGAAGTAATATTTTAAAATGATGGCCAGGTGGTGGTGGCGCACACCTGTAATCCCAGCACTCGGGAGGCAGAGGCAGGTGGATCTCTATGAGTTCAAGGCCAGCCTGGGCTATAGAGCTAGTCTAGGACAGGCTCCAAAGCTACAGAGAAACCCTGTCTCGAAAAACCCAAATAAAATAAAATAAAATGATGGTACATCATAATTAAGGGGACTTTATTTCATTAGTGCAAAGTGGACTTCTACTCATATCCAACCCAGGGCCTTTGCTTGGCAAGCTTCTTATCACTATATTTCCACTTATCTTCCACTTCCTCTTATCACTATATAAGCTATATTTCCACCCCTAAAATAGGTATGCTATTAAAAAAAACCTGTGATTTATTAAACTATAATAACAGGATCAAGGGGAAAGTAATATAATTTCAGTGGGTTCAGGAGAAAGCCAAACTTAAAACCTAACACACATTCATGATTAAAATGCTAATCAAACTATGAATAAAAGGCAACTTCTTCGATCTGCAGAAGACGAAAGCTCTAGGTAGGTTAGGTGTGGTGGTGTACAGCCCTGGCAGTAATCCTGGCACCTGGCAGACTCAGTGGAAGAGGATCAAAGGTTCCATGTTCCGGGCTGGCCTGGAACTACATTGTGAAATCTGCTTGTTTAAAAAGGGGGGGCACTAAGATAAATGACAATGAATAAGTAAACAATTTTTTTTTCAAGATGGGAATCAAGGGCCAGCAAGATGGCTTACCTTTTATGGATTGTTCTCTGGCCTTCACACATGAATGCAGTACACACACACACACACACACACACACACACACACACACCTCACACACCAAATAGATAATTTTAGAAAAAGTTAATCAGGACTCAGGAGGCAGAGGCAGGCAGACCTCTGAGTTTGAGGCCAGCCTGGTTTATATAGCCAGTTCCAGACCAGCCAGACATAGAGTGAAAGCCTGTCTTTCACAAACAACAAAACAAACCCAAAATGTTTAAAAATAAATAACAATATTGATTTTGGTGTTGTCAGTTTTGTTTGTTTGTTTGTTTTCCCAAGATATGGTTTCTCTGTGTAGGTCCACCTGTCCTGCAACTCACTCTGTAGACCAGGCTGGCCTCAAGCTCAGAGATCAGCCTACCTCTGCCTCCCAAGTGCTGGGTTCAAAGGTGTGCACCACCCATGGCCAGCTTTAACAATATTGATTTATTAATTTTTTTAAAAGAGAAGAATAATATTTATGTTGGGGACCGTGAGATGGCTCTGTGGGTAAGCATACTTGCCACTAAGCCTGATGACCTGAATTGCATTCCCAGGATCCAACAGTGGAGAGAACTGGTTCCTTCAGGTTGTCCTCTGACTGCCCCTTGCATACAGACACACAGAGCTGCAAGTCAATGAAAATTCCATTTAGCAGAATAGAAACAGGGAACTGGAGAGATGGCTCCTCTTGGTTTGTGTTTTTATTGCTGTGAAGAGACACCATGACCATGGTTACTCTTATAAAGGAAAATATTTACTTGTGGTGACTGGATTATAGTTTCAGAGGTTCAGTCCATTATCGCCATGGCAGGGAGAATGGTGGCCTATGGTGATATTTTATTTGTGCTGAAATGTGATTTTATTTGTATGTTAATAAATAAAGTTGCCTGGGTGTCAGAGCTAATAACAAGCCATAGCAGAAGTCTGGCAGTGGTAGCACATGCCCTTAATCCGATCACATGGCAGGCAGAGTCTGTGTGTTCAAGGATACAGTCAGTTTGGTGACACATGCCTTTAATCTCAATACCAACCATAGAGACCTGGAGGTCTGTATAGACAGGCAGTGATGAAGAAGTCATGTGGTTGGGTTTAGAACCAATGAGAAGGCAGAACATCAGCAGCTGGTAAGCTAAAGGCTATTCGCTAGTGCTCTGATCTCTTGGGCTTTTTAACTCTTTATTTGGCTCTGTGTTTCTTATTTAATAAGACTGTTTAGAATTACATCTAAGTGGCCTGTAGGTAGATGTGGTGCTGGAGCTGAGAATCCCACATCTTGACTCAGAGGCAACAGGAATTTGACTGACTGTCACACTGTATGAAAGCTTGAGAAAAGAGACCTTAAAGTCTGCCCCCCCACAGTGACACACTTCCTCCAACAAGACCACTCCCACTCCAACAAGGCCATGCCTCCTCATAGTGCCACTCCCTTTGGGGGCCATATTCCTTCAAACCACCACATGGCTCAGTATGTAAAGGCACATGCCACACAAGCCTCATGATCTGAATTCCATCTCTGGGACCCACAGTGGGAAAAGAACCGACTCTGAAAAGTCCCTGGCCTCCACATACACACTGTATAGCCTGTGTCTCTCTCCTCTCCCACCACCCCACCACCCCCACCACACATGCAAACAATAAAAACAGAAATACATTTAGGGCTGGAGAGATGGCTCAGAGGTAAGAGCATTGTTGCTCTTGGAGAGGATTCGGATTCTCAGCACTAACATGGTGTCTCACAACATTGCAGTTCCAGAGGATCAGACACTTCTTTCTAACCCAGTGGTGCTCAGCCTTCCTAATGCTTCGATCCCTTAGTACAGTTCCTCATGTTGTGGTGACCCCAAACCATAACATTATTTTGTTGTTACTTCATTTCTGTACTTTTGCTACTTTTATGAATTATAATGTAAAAGATCTGAGTTTTCTTATGGTCTTGGGTGACCCCTGTGAAAAGGTCATTTGACTTACCCCAAAGGGGTGGAGATCCACAGTTTTGTTCTGCCCAGATCAGGACCCCCAAAGAGAACACCGGAGACCCAAGATGTCCAGAATGCAATAGCAAGGTTTATTTGACCTGTAAGTTCAAGCTAGCAAGGAACCCTCGTCCACCACACCTGATGCCTCGAGGCAAGGAGGAGAGTTACTCTTTCTTGGGGAAGTTAGTTTTTATAGGCAAAACCCACAAAATTTCTTAGAGAGGAGGGGGTTAGTATGGGTCCATCCTTGATTGGTCCAGTTTTTCCCGGGCCTGGACTTTGTCTTATTTCAGCTTATCTGTTTGCCCTGTCAGGAGTTTTACAACCCATCTCCGGGGTCTGGTCATGTTATCTCCGGAGAGGGGCATCTCGTGGTTAATTGGTCACCACCAGACATCCTGACTTTGTTCTTTTGAAAACACCTGACTTCACCCTCTCCAGGAAGGGGGAGCTGACCCAGTTTTGTTTATTTTTAAGATATCTCTTCCCTCAGCTCTTTTGGGTCTCTGGGGGAACTGTGTCTGGGTCTTTGGTGGGGGGATCTTTCAGTTTGAACCACTGTTCTAACTTCTGCAGGCGCCAGGCATACACATATGTACATATAAAATGTGCACACACTCGGGGCAGCGATGGTGCACTCCTTTAATCCCAGCACTTGGGAGGCAGACCCAGGTGGATCTCTGTGAGTTTGAGGACAGCCTGGTCTACAGAGCAAGATCTAGGACAGGCACCAAAACTACACGGAGAAACCCTGTCTCGAAAAACCAAGATCTGGGGTTGGGGATTTAGCTCAGTGGTAGAGCGCTTGCCTGGCAAGCGCAAGGCCCTGGGTTTGGTCTTCAGCTCCAGAAAGAAAAGAAAAGCCAAAATGTGCACACACATAAAATAAAAATAAATCTAACATAATACATTTAGAAAAAAAAATGTATATGGTAAAGTGATGTGACAGAGTGGCCAAGAGACCAATATCTATAATGTACTTAGTGATGGGAACCACAGCCAACAGCACCAAAAATGGCTCAAAGCCACGCCCCTCCCTCCCAACAGGCTGGTAAGCCTCAAAAGCACTTTGGGTCATCATCATGTTCTCCAAAAATTCCTAAAATTCCTAAAAACCTCTCATTTAATTTTTCTTCATTTATCTTGAGAGAAGTAAAATGCTGTGGCCTTCCGTGGGGCTTTGGAGATATTGGCCCAATCCTTAATGGCACCATTCCTTTCCGGACGGCGAAACTTTCTGTCTTTCCTTATGAACTCGCTGCGATGGCCGAGATAGCATCCTCTTTTATTTGCCCATATCCGTCCCTGGATCTCCCTTTCTGCGCAGACTCAGGTCGCACCCCTGCTGCCCTCTCAAGGGCCCGGGGACCACGTGAGACTCTTTCTTTCAGCTACACCCTGCGTTCCACTTGAGTGCCCCCTTCAGGCTCTCTACCCAGGAGAAGGAGTGGTCGGTGTATGTTCCCAACAAAGAGGGTTGGACGCCCTGTTCCACGGTTCAATACCCCAGTCCATTGTAAGCAGAAACCACGAATCTGCGGAGGGTGTGTAACTACGGGCCACTTTTCACTCTCCCTCCTCCATCAAACAACCCCAGGACTCAATGTCCCTGACGTCTCCACCCTGCAATAACCTTGCCTTTGCATTTCACTCAATTGCCAGGGCTCTGTCAGGCCACACCCTGCTTTTTGAATCAGTTTTATGAAGCAGATTCACTAATCACTAATCCAAACGGGGACTCCCACTGGCTGGGGTTAACAAGGGTTTTAACCACGTAACTGCTTCAAACGGCATTCAGAAAACCTCTGATTCCGGCACCCTGGCTGCAGCTTTATCAACGACCTTAGTCTGGCGACTAAAGGAAGCAGATTTACTGCTTACGGATAAGTAGCCAGAGACGAAAGCCTAGGATGTTCTGTGAAACGCTTCTCTGTGGCTCAGAAAGCTGCCCTGAGGCAAGCGGAGTCTCACATATGTGTATCCCAGCTGGGCTATACACCCCTGGGGAACCCTGAAAAGAAGCCAGCTCTGTGGTGCACATCTCTGGGCAACGTGACTCACTGAGTAACATTTTGAGGGACATCGTGTTTTCAGAGAAAGGAGGAACAAGGACAGGCTGTTCTGGAAAGTTCCTCTGAAGCCACAATAGTGAACAACAATTTTCAATTTGGCAATCACCACATTTAGCTAAGGACTAATGTTTTTACATTTATAGTAATTTATCTTTGTGGAACTTGCATTTTATTAAAATTTTAATTAAAGATATTCAAGTTATTCTCATTGGAGAAGGGTTATTTTATTTATAATTTTTCTTTCTGCCCTCTTCTTTTTTTGGGTGTGTGTGTGTGGTGGGGGGTGGTTTTTCAAGACAGGGTTTCTCTGTGTAGTCCTAGCTGTCCAGTCTGTAGACCAGGCTGACCTTGAACTCAGAGATCCACCTGCCTCTGCCTCCCAAGTGCTGGGATTAAAGGTGTGTGCCTCCACTGCCTGGCATTGCTTCTTAGAGTTCCTTCTTAAAAATTGAAGTCTATGTAGTGGGATTACATCTGTTAGACCTTGAGATGTGTTTCGCCACCTCAGCCATCCATCGGAACCTGTCTTCACAAAGCCCTCCTGCCTCCTTATATTTGATCAATGAGACCAAACCTCTCAAAGGAGAGAGAAGGTAGTAAGGAGTTCAAAACTCCCTCGGCAGTCCCACGTGGCAGCTAACCCTCAAGACCATTGCTTCAACGCCACCCTAAACATGGTTTTGTGTTTATTCTGCCTGCACATATGCCTGCCCACCAGAAGAGGGCGCCAGATCTCATTACAGATGGTTGGGAGCCACCATGTGGTTGCTGGGAATTGAACTCGGGACCTCTGGAAGAGCAGTCAGTGCTCTTAACCTCTGAGCTACCTACCCATTCCCCTGGCTTTGGAGTTTTTCAGCTGCCCGTTTCTCTCTAGTCCCAAACCTCCACTTCGCCCTTGCCTACTCTCTCTCAGAAAAATATTCATAACCTTCCAACAGAACCTGGCCCCTCTTGGTCCCTTTGGGATAACTGCTCACCAAGGTGTGACTTTTCTGTTGCTGTGATTCCCGAGCACGGATCAAGGCAACTCCCGGAAGAAAGGGTTGGTGGGGCTTAGGGTTCCCGAGGGATAGGAATCGGTGATGGCGGGGAGGCGTGGCAACAAAGCAGCAGGCATTGTTGCACGGACTGGCTCACATCTTGAACCACGAACATGGAGCAAAGAGAGCATCTCAGAGTCCACCCTCAGTGCCATGCCACCTCCAACAAGGTCACCCCTCCTAAACCTCCTCCAACAGCACTACCAACTGGGGACAGGGTGTTCAAACACTGGAGCCCGTGGAGGGGGCATTCCCACTCAAACCATCAACCAGCCGCAGGGTTTCTATCACACTACGTAGTTAGTTATTCAACTGTGCAGTAACTCCTAGTAATCTACAAAAGTCATTTATTTTCCTCTTCTTCCTTGTCTCAATGCTTTATGCCTAATTATGCCCTACACTCAGCTTATGAGCGTTGTTAAGTATTAATTTTGATTACGGATTAAAAGATGGACATGTAGTTGGACCTGAGAGCACACATCGTTAGTCCCAGCACTCAGAAGGCAGAGGGAGGCGAATCTCTCAGTTCTAATCCAGCCTGGGCTACATAGAGAAACTGTTAAAAAACAAACAAACAAGCAAAAAACAAAAAAACAAATAGAAGTTGAGCATTAAAAGGAGTTTTTTCGAATGCCTTTAATCCCAGCACCCGGGAGGCAGAGGCAGGCGGATCTCTGTGAGTTGGAGGCCAGCCTGGACTACAGAGGGAGTTCCAAAGCTACCCAGAGAAACTCTGTCTTGAAAATAAAAAAGAGTTTTTGATATCTGTTCCAGATTGCTTGTGGTATTGGTGAGGAAACAGATAGCTGGATGAGTGTTTAAAATTATCCAGCTAATTAATAATGGAGTGTGAAAACACTTAGGCTAATTTCTTCCATTTTTCAGCCCAGTGAATTTTTTATTAAGTTATATTTGCTACTATGGACATAAAACAAGGTCAAAAAGTAACACAAATATGTAAAATAAACAAAGGTTTATTACAATTATAATAACTGTATATAAATAAAGTCACTGAGACCAATGACTTAACTACACACTAATCTAAAACTTATGAACACTAGAAGCTGTAAGCTGGCCCAGAGACCCAGGTTACAACCAAAAAAAAAAAAAATCAATGGAAAAAAAAAGTCAACGGAATGATTTCTAACGATATTCTGCTATATTCATAGAGTGGGGCCTAGCCCAGTGGTCATGAGAGAGACTTCATCCAGCAACTGATGGAAACAGATGCAGAGATCCACAGCCAAGTCTTGGGTGGAGCTCCGGGAATCTTGCAGAAGAACGGGAGGAAGGATTGTAGGAGCCAGAGGGGTCAAGGACATCACAAGAAAACTCACAGAATCAAGAAACCAGGGCTCATAGGGCCTCACAGAGACTGAACTGACAACCAGGGAGCCTGCATGGGACTGACCTAGGTCCTCTTCGTATATGTTACAGTTGTGTAGCTTGGTCCTCTTGTGGGACTCCTAACAGTGGGAGCAGGGCCTGTCTGACACTGTTGCCTGCTTTCGGGACCCTTTCCTCCTATGGCGTCGCCCCGTCCAGCCTCAATAGAAGAGGAGGTGCCAATTCTCACTGCACTTGATGTACCATGGCTGGCTGATCCACAGGAGGCTCGCCCTTGTATGAAGGAGAGAGAAGTGGATGGGAGGGGGTGAAGATAGGGAGGTGGAGGAGAGGAGGGAGGGGAACTGCAGCCAGGATGTAAAAAACGAAACAACAAAAATAAATACAAAAAAAGATGCTGTAAGCTTTCACTATAATTTGAGTTTGTCACCCAGGACTTTACCTGTTAAAATGTAATCCCCACTGTGAGGTGCTAAGAGGCTGGAAACTTAACCCGACTATACTTTAGAAAGATGGGCCTTTGGGAGGTGATGAAGGAGGAGAAGGCACAAATGAATCCTAGCGGCTGATGAAACAGAGGAGACGGGAAGAGAACGCATGCGCAGGTGTGTTCTGACGCTCTACGTCGGGCTACTCAGTATCTGGATTCGGCCAGCAAGAAGGCTGTCACTAGAAGGGACCTCTTAACAATGGACCTATAGCTGGGCGGTGGTGGCGCACGCCTTTAATCCCAGCACTTGGGAGGCAGAGCCAGGCGGATCTCTGTGAGTTCGGGGCTAGCCTGGTCTACAGAATGAAATCCAGGAAAGGCACACAGCTACACAGAGAAACCCTGTCTCGAAAAACCAAAAAAAAAAAAAAAAAAAAAAAAAAAAAAAAAAAAAAAAAACAAAAAAAAAAAAAAAAAACACCAAAAAACAATGGATCTATAGAACTATGAGCCGAATAAACCTCTCTTGTTTAGAATGTAGCCAGTGTGATGTTGTTTTATTAATAACCGGAAATGGCTGAATGCAGAAGGTATTAGAAAGGGAGCTGAGTTAGCTCTCCAGCGGCAGCAGAAGCGAGGAAATAGAGGTTTGGGTTGACTGTTGTGAAGGATTGCTTGCTCATCTTTGCTCTACGTTATACTGAGGTTTGGAGCATGCCCAGCTCCTCCCCAAGGACAGGAGCCACCTCCACTCACTGATTTCACCAGACTAAAAGTTTGACTCCCGCACACTCAAAGGCTCATTACCACAAAGTTCATAAGTAGTGACATCAGGATTACGACCACCCTGTGTGGCACGTGACATGGAAGTCGTCACTTCCATCCTCCCAACAAGAGAAAAGCTGGGCAAACAGAAACTTTATCTGAGCATGGGGCGCCTGTCTGTAATCCCAGAACTTGGGAACTGGAGCAGAGTTTGAGGTCACCCTCTACAACACAGGCTGTCTGAGATCCGACTGGGTTATGTGAGATCCTGTCTCATAAAACCCACCCCAACACACACCAAACAAAACAAAAACCTCAAGTTGATAGGTCTTTTTGTTTTGTTTTGTTTTTGAGAGCGGCTTTCTCTGTGTAGCTTTGCACTTTTTCTGGATCTCGCTCTGTAGACAAGGCTGGCCTCGAACTCACAGAGATCCGCCTGGCTCTGCCCCTCTGAGTGCTGAAATTAAAGGTGTGCACCACCATCACCCAGATGAGTTGATAGATCTTTTTTATTTATTTATTTATTTAACTTTGTTTTGTGTGTATTGGTGTGAACGTGTCAGATTCCCTGGAACTAGTTACAGATAGGTCTGAGCTATCATGTGGGTGCTGGGAATTGAACCTGGGTCCTCTGGGAAGGAAGCCAATGCTCTTAACCACTAAGGCATCTCTCTGGCCCCTGATAGATCTTTTTATATTCATCAGAAAACTGATGTCACAAGGTGGTGGTGGTGGTGGCGGCGGCAGCTGCGGCGGCGGCAGCTGCGGCGGCGGCAGCCGCCTTTAATCCCAGTACTCGGGAGGCAGAGCCAGGTGGATCTCTGTGAGTTCGAGGCCAGCCTGGGCTACAGCGCAAGATCCAGGAAAGGCACCAAAGCTACACAGAGAAACCCTGTCTCAAAAAAAAAAAAAAAGAAGAAGAAGAGAAAAGTAAAGAAAAGAAAAAGAAAACTGATGTTATGGGGCAAAGACAAGGGATGAACAGACCTGTCCATCATGGAGAGACTCTGGAGCAGAAGCTGGTGTAGCTAACACATTATAAGTCTCAGTGTAGATGAGCTTGAGGGGCCGGAGGGGGCCCAGGATTAAGGCAGTACCTACATGTCCCCAAAATTCACCTCCAGGGGCCATAGCCAGTACTCACCGTGAGTTCAGAGAAAAGTCCCTCTACGGGACTTCTTTGGGACAGGCGTTGAAACTTAGATTTTCCTCAACAAGGATTTTCCCTCAAAATAAATTGCTTTCCTAATGCCTAAGCAGTTGGGGGTTTACTGGAGCATATCTGACCAGTGGGGAGGGAAGTACCCAAAGTTCTAGACCTTTCGGTGTGGAAATACCCAAATGAGCTTTACTTCAAGACCGGGACCTGTAGCACGAATCTTAAAAGTTCTTACTAATAAAAACAAACCCAGAAATTGGTATTGGGGTGAACACTGGAAGATCAGAGAGACAGAACAAGCCACAGCTGCCTCACCTTACCAACTCCTCAGCTGATCCTATTTCCCAGACTGGAAGCCTCTGAGTTCTCATCTAAATGGATCACAGCTGAACTGCTGCTAAAAGCCTAAAAGCTTAACCAGGCTCTAGTTCCTCATCCTCACACCTTATATACTTTTCTGCTCTTGCCATCACTTCCTGAAATTAAAGGCTCTTGTTACCACGCCTGACTGTTTCCAGTGTGGCCTTGAACTCACAGAGATCCAGGCAGATCTCTTCTTCTGGAATGCTAGGATTAAAGGCTTGTGTGCCACCATTTTCTGGCCTCTATATCTAGTGGCTGTTCTGTTCTCTGACCCCAGATAAGTTTATTAGGGTGTACAATATTTTGGGGAACATAATATCACCACAGAGACCTAATTACAGACTCCACGGAACACCTCTCTTACAGCTTGCATACTGGGCACCCGCCTAATAGGAGACTACGGCTAAAATAACCACCATTCTGAGGCTTTATTCTTCAATTCCTACTTTAGGAAAGTGCAGTGTGGTAGGGAAGATAGACAGAAGCACACCCAGGGAAAGTTGAGCCTCTGACATAACAGTAATGCAAACACGCAAACAGTTTATGTCTTAGGTAGACAAAGGTCAAGCATAAATGCTTATCTACCTTAGTTCCCAGCGGCCTGATACTTGGAGTCTGCCTTTCAGCAAAACTGCCAGGACATGTTACACGGAAAATACCAGTCTAATGGAGAAAAAAAAAAAAGTAAAGTAAGACTTGAAGATGGCTTGGCATGGTGGCAATCCTGGCATTCTTAGCTACTTGGGAATTTTTGGCAGCAAGATGAAGAGTTCCAGGCCAGCTTGGATACTGGGACAATGGAGCAAGGTTCACATCCCAAACCAAACCAAACCCCAAACCATACAAAACCAAGACTATGTATTCAGACCTAGCTGTACAGTAGAGATTCCGGAATTATTCTAACTGGACCGCTGGAGCTGACACTGTCCATCTCACGTGCTAATGAGCAGAGGCAGGAATAGAGTCTTGAAGGTATGTTTTCTTTAAAGAGTGACGGTTTGGAGAAAGCCGCACACATCACTCTGAGAAACTGCCTTGCATCTCATCTCCAACAAGCAGACTATTCAAGGAGGGGAAACAAAGCCCAGACTTGCCACCCACATCTCTGAGATCCATGGTAGTTGTGGTTCTCTCGTTCCTTCCACTCTTTTTTTTCCGTCTCTGCACACCCGAGCTCAGGCACTCGGAATATTTAGTCTAACTAGTGTCTGCTGGTACTAACCTAATCCTGCTACTCCGGTCGGTGGGCTGGAGAGTTAACTCAGAACAAGCCATCCATTAACGGTGTGTACAGGGCCATCCAGATGGCCGAGGGAGGGTGAGCCATTCTTTGAGGAGGATATGGCCACTGAATAGGATTCCTGAGTTCCAGAACGTGGCCTCATACCCTTGCACATATGGTCAGCGCTAACTGAATTTGGGGCTTATAAAACAAGAGGTGTGTGGGGGGGGCTCAGTGGATGAGGACAAGCGTGAGTGACAGCAAGCAGATGAGAGAAGACCCAGATCCTGTCTGTAAAATTGCACTCCCCTGATTACTCAGCTGAGGAGTAAAGGGAGCAAGCGGCTTGAGTTAGGGTTTAAAAACTGTCCTTGGGGTTGGGATTTAGCTCAGTGGTAGAGCGCTTGCCTAGCAAGCTCAAGGCCCTGGGTTCAGTTGTCAGCTCAAAAAAACAAAAACAAAAAAAACTGTATAGATGTAACCAACCGTCTTATTAAATAAGAAACACAGAAACAATGTAAAAGAGAAAGCCAAGAGGTCAGAGCTCAGAGCTAAAATCTCACCCTTCCTCCTGCTGTCCCAGCTTCGCGAAAAGAGACCTACTTCCTGTCGGTTCGTTTTTTTATAGTATGTTGTTCTGCCTTCTCATTGGTTGTAAACCCAAACACATGACTGCCTCGTCACTGTCTGAATGTACAGCCCCCTAGGTCTTAAAGGCATATGTCTCCAATGCTGGCTATATCCCTGAACACACAGAAATCTTATGGGATTAAAGGCGTGTACCACCACCGCCACACTCTTGCTATGGCTCTAATAGCTCTGACCCCCAGACAACTTTATTTATTAACATACAATCAAAATAATAATTCTGTACAATTAGATTACCACCACATTTCCCCTTTTCTATTTTAATAAAAAGAAAAAGAAAGCAAAAGGTTATAACTAACAAAAGAAAAACTATATACAAAAGTACAATAACTATATACAATATATACAAGTAATGAATACCTAAACAGGTATTTGACAAATCAGAGAAAATAATTCCATTATCTATCCTATTTTGGTAATTCCAAGATGTATCTAATGTACTTTCTATCCTAATTAATTTTCAACTATAACTAACTAATCTTCAACCATAACTAACTAATCTTCAACTATAACTAACTAATCTTCAACTCCCTCAGAGACCCAAGAAGGGAATAATATTAGCTAACAAAAATAAAAAACAGGAAGTGCATGCAAGCAAATTCCAAAAAATTTGTGAGTTGACAGAAACAGCCAGCTGCCTGGGCAGTCACCTGAGGTTTCTCCGCAGTGTTGGGGCATCATCTTCAGCCTATAGGCTTAGTGTATCTGACAGACTCATTTGTGAAGTAGGATGTACACAAGGTCAACAGTTCAACCTCACATTGGGTGAGAGCAGTCCACGTACCAGAAACACCTGAATTCCACTAGTGTCCTGTCATGATTCAGGATTTTAAATTCTGGAAATTGTTGACAGTTTTTAAATTCAGCTGTCCATTCTTCTTGGCTGTGTATATATGGCTTCATCTCAGCATCCCCTTCTTCTCCACATCCCTCTATTAAATGCCAGTCTACTTTTGAGAGGCATGAGCTTTCAGCTGCTGTTCCATTGTACAACAGAATCCATCGGCCCTCTGCCTGTTAAGCTGCCTTCGAAGAAAAGGGCACTGTACCTTTTCCGGATGCGAAGGCCACTTCAGGGATGGGGCCATATTGTCCTGGCCTCAGAAGATGCCTTTTGATAAAGCCATAACCACACTTGTTTTGGCAAGAATCAGTAGTCCCTTGTTTCGTGATCTGTCTGTCCATTTTGTCCTGTTGATTCGAGGATACTTTGTTGTCCAGTGGCTAACTTTTGCCAGAATGAAAGTTGACTCCATATGCAGTTTCTTCAATGCCCATATTTTCTCTAAAGTAGATTGGTACTGCCAGGAGCCGACATGTCTCAAAAAAGAAAAATTTTCTAAGTTATTAAAACATTTTAAATGCCATATTCTGTAGATCTCTGAAGGGTTTGAAGATGACCTGTCTAAAACATCTCTGCTCAATTTTAAAACATATCTAATATGACTAAAAGTTCTATTGTAATGTCTAACTACTAACTTTCATTTCTTTATATCCTAATAGTTGATAATAATAACATTCAAGGATCAGAAATTTGCATTACATTGTTAAATGGATGGAATAAATACAATTAGAAATATACATATAGCATTTTCTAACAATATCAATTTCAAATTTGTATACAATATAAAACAATCCAATCCAATGTAAAGTATTTAAAATTAGTAATTGTCTTTTTCTTTTCTTTCTTTCTTTCTTTTTTCTTTTTTTTTAAACAAGAACTTTAAATCTAATCTCCTTTGCTTAGCCTTTTTCCTAACCCTTGACAATAACTTGTAACCAACCCCCCTAAACACTGAAAATTATCCCAGACCCAAAACCCATTAAAAAGACCAAAAAACCACCCACCCCACACCACCTCTTTGGGAATGTGGGCGTCATATTCTTAAAATTGCTTCCTGCTGGGTATGGGCGAAGTTTTCTTTATCCTGAAAGAAAAATTTTAGGTTAATTGTCAAATTCTAGGAGAGGTAACTATATCCTTCATTATCCAGTCTGTGTATAATGCCAAAGTTCAGGATGTAACCCAAAGGGTACTCAGAGAAATGAGATCTGGCAGATGGACGTGTTTCACTTTGCAGAATTTGGAAAATTGAAATATGTACACCACACTATCGATACTTATTCAGGATTTCAATGGGCAACTGCTTTGAGTTCTGAAAAAGCTGATTCTGTAATCACTCATTTGCTAGAAGTTATGGCCATCATGGGTATACCTGCACAAATCAAAACTGACAATGCTCCATCATATGTCTCTGTTAAAATGAAACAGTTTTTTGCTTATTACAATATAAAGCATATTACAGGCATACCACATAATCCTACAGGTCAAGCAGTTATAGAAAGATCAAACAGAACTCTAAAGGATATGCTAAATAAACAGAAATGGGTAACAAAAACCCCCAGAAATAGACTGCATAATGCTCTTCTAACTTTGAATTTTCTGAATGCCAATGAGAAAGGAACAACAGCTGCAGAGAGACATTGGATAATAGAAAAAACTACAGAATTAAATCAGCCTATATACTTTAAGGATGTGCTGACCTCAGAATGGAAACCAGGGTATGTATTACATTGGGGACGAGGTTTTGCTTTTGTTTCTACAGGAGAAGATAAGCTGTGGGTACCATCAAAATTGATAAAGGTTCGATTTGAACAAGAGAGACCTCTTAATTAGAGGAGGTGATAGTTCATCAACCAGCATGAACATCCAATTTAAACTAACTTGTATCAATAACACATGCCTTTTCATTTAATCAGATAATAACTTGTCAAAAGGAAATATCCCAAAATTAGTCTTGGGGAAAGGTTTTTGTTTTTGTCTTGTAGGAGAATGAAGGTTAAGGAATCTGAAGAACACTGGACAAATGAGACAACTGAAGAAAAGGGACAAATCATCTATCCCAAGATAATATCTTCCCTCTGCATTAATATTCCAGTAGGAGAACGCCTAGAAGGTAAAATAACCAAAATGCAATCCAGCTTTGGATCAATACGATCCACGTGTCCTTCATGCACTTTCTTTTCTACCAAGGCCAATTCTTTCTCAGCTTCAGGTGATAATTCTCTTGGACTATTTAAGTCCTTGTCACCTTCTAAGGTTCTGAACAAATTAGTCAGTTCATCATTTTTTACCCCAACAATAGTTCGTAGATGAGAAATGTCTCCAAATAATCTTTGAAAGTCATTAAGAGTCTGTAGTCTATCTCTCCGAATTTGCACCTTTTGGGGTCTAATTTTTTGTAGCTCTATTTTATATCCTAAATAATTAATAGAATCTCCTCTTTGTATCTTTTCAGGAGCAATTTGTAATCCCCAGCAAGGCAAAATTTTCTTTACTTCTTCAAATATTATTTCTAAAGTATCTGCATTTGAGTCAGCTAGTAAAATATCATCCATATAATGATAAATTATAGATTTATGAAATTTTTTACGTATCACTTCCAATGGCTGTTGTACAAAATATTGGCACAGAGTTGGGCTATTCAACATTCCCTGAGGGAGGACCCTCCATTGAAATCTTTTAACTGGTTGAGAATTATTATAAGTAGGCACTGTAAAAGCAAATCTTTCTTTGTCTTTTTCTTGTAAGGGTATTGAAAAGAAACAGTCTTTTAAATCAATAACTATGAGAGGCCATCCTTTTGGTAACAGAGTAGGCAAAGGCATCCCAGATTATAGAGAGCCCATTGGCTGAATTACTTTGTTAATTGCTCTAAGGTCTGTTACCATTCTCCATTTACCAGATTTCTTTTTAATAACAAATACAGGAGAATTCCAAGGGCTGGTTGATTCTTCAATATGCTGAGCATTTAACTGTTCTTCTACCAGCTCTTCTAAAGCCTGGAGTTTCTCTGTTGTTAAAGGCCATTGTTGGACCCATACAGGCTTGTCTGTTAACCATTTTAAAGGTAGAGCTGTTGGTGTCTTTGGAAGATCATCAGTTATTGTGCCCTGTTCTTGTATAATATGGATGGCTGGTGACCACTCATTAGAACAATATCTTCTAATATTTCTCTCAGTAACATGTGCTAGTTTATGATTTGTTTCTGAGATTGGAGGGATGTTAATCTGAGTATTCCATTGTTGCAACAAGTCTCGACCCCACAGGTTCATAGTTATGTTAGCCACATATGGTTTTAATTTTCCTCTCTGTCCTTCTGGACCTATACATTCGAGCCATCTTGCACTCTGTTTCACCTGAGATAATGTCCCAATTCCTAACAGTTGAACGTTTACCTCCTGAAGAGGCCAAGTTGGATGCCAAAATTCTGGTGCAATTATGGTAACATCCGCACCTGTGTCTACCAAACCAGACAACAAAACACCATTTATTTTTATTGTTAATTTTGGTCTTTGTTCATTAATAGAAGTTTGCCAAAAAATTTTCTTTATGTTTTCTCCTGAATTTTCTATTCTCTCTGTTTCATCATCCTGACCAGCATGATTTATTCCAATAGGCATTTGGTTATTTAATCGCTCTCCAGAGCAGGCATTTCCTCTATGGCTGCAGGAAAGGTTTGAACTGGATTTGCACTGGGGGCCTGCGCGAGGCCCCTCTGGGAGTTTCCCGAAGACTGAGGCAAAGGATTACCCTGTCTGTCCTTTGTTGATCTACATTCGTTGGTCCAGTGTTTTCCCTTACCACACCTTCTGCATACTCCAGAAGGAAGGGGCCTTCTGTTGCCATTGTTCCTTGAAGAAACATTGTTTCTGGGAATGACCTCTCTACAGTCCCTTTTCAAATGTCCTTGCTTTCCACATCCAAAACATCTAACACTCCTCAAACCTTTTGAAATTACTTCTCCTACCCATGTATCATCATGCTCATCAGCTTCAACATTAATTGTTTCTCTAATCCAATCTTCCATAGGTGCAGATCTTGCCCTTAATGGCCTGATTATTCTTTTGCATGCTGCATTCGCATTCTCAAAGGCCAAAGATTCAATTATTGCCTTACTAGCTTCTGAATCCGAGACCATTCTCTTTACTGCTGAAGCCAGTCTTTGTAAAAAATCTGTAAAAGACTCTTTTGGGCCTTGCTTCACCTTTGTAAATGACTCAGATTTTTTTCCTGGTTCCTCAACTTTGTCCCATGCATTCAAGGCTGCCGTTCGACATAAAATTAGGGTTTGGACATCATATAAACATTGTGTTTGTGCTGAAGCATATTGGCCTTCGCCCATAAGTTGATCCTGGCAAACTTGTATTCCTTTATCCCTCCATTGTTTTTCTATGTTTTTAGCCTCCTCCTTAAACCAAGTCAGAAATTGAAGTCTCTGGCTGGGTTCCAGAACACCTTGTGCGAGGTCCCGCCAGTCCTGTGGTACTATCCTATTATATGTTGACCAAGAGTTTAACATTTGCTTTACATATGGGGAATGCATGCCATAAGATACTATTGCCTCCTTAAACCTTTTTAAATCCAACATTTCAATTGGAGCCCAAGTATTTTGTGTAGCCATTTGATCAGGCATCTGCTGTACGGTTACAGGATAAATTAAGGGTGACTGTGTGAAAACAGGCTTTCTTTCTGCAACCTTATGATCCCGACTTGAAACAACTTCACTGTTAATTTCTTCTGTCTGAATTTTTACAGGTTTAACAAGTTCTTCTAAAGCTGTTATCCTGGCACTTAAATTGACTATCTTTTTAAATATTAAAATGTGGATTATTATAGTGATAAGGTGCATAATTCCACCAATACTAATATTATATAGTTGTTCCATTGCCAGACTGCCTAAAATTTCGAACAAAAACCAATTTTCTTCCAATGTACACATAAAACCCATTTGTTTTTTAATGTGGAAAAAAATTCTCTTTTAGATAGTTTCCTTTAAAATATCTGATATATTATGACTTACCAAATCTGCGTAGAACAGTAGAAATCCGAGGGGATTTTCAAAGCAGCCACCTAGTGTCCCAGGTGTAAATCCAAAGAGAGAGAGAGAGAGAGAGAGAGAGAGCAAGAAAGCGTAGCTGGCTAAAGTTTAAATGCAGCCACGTGTTCCCTCTTGTGCTGAGAGTCAAGGCTTGGGTCTGGCTTCCTTAAGCTCCGACCACGTGCGTTGGCTTTACAGGCAGGGCCCTATTCGGCAGGGCAGGTCTGAGTTGTTTGTAGCACCGGCTTTAAGCAAGCAGGATTTAAGCAAGCAGCTCACCGATAGTCCAGCCTGCTAAGAAGCCGATCGCCGCCGGCCGCGGCGGGCCGCCTGCCGCCCTTGTGGGAAAGCGGACCTGCCGCCAAGCCAAGCAGTTTTTAATGGATTCTTGTCACGTTGGGCGCCAGATATAGATGTAACCAACCGTCTTATTAAATAAGAAACACAGAAACAATGTAAAAGAGAAAGCCAAGAGGTCAGAGCTCAGAGCTAAAATCTCACCCTTCCTCCTGCTGTCCCAGCTTCGCGAAAAGAGACCTACTTCCTGTCGGTTCGTTTTTTTATAGTATGTTGTTCTGCCTTCTCATTGGTTGTAAACCCAAACACATGACTGCCTCGTCACTGTCTGAATGTACAGCCCCCTAGGTCTTAAAGGCATATGTCTCCAATGCTGGCTGTATCCCTGAACACACAGAGATCTTATGGGATTAAAGGCGTGTGCCACCACCGCCACACTCTTGCTATGGCTCTAATAGCTCTGACCCCCAGACAACTTTATTTATTAACATACAATCAAAATAATAATTCTGTACAATTAGATTACCACCACAAAAACTGTCCTTGCTGGGCGGTGGTGGCTCACACCTTTAATTCCAGTACTCGGGAGGCAGAGCCAGGTGCCAAAGCTACACAGAGAAACCCTGTCTTGGAAAACCAAACCAAACCAAACCAAACCAAACCAAACCCACTGTCCTCAATCAGGGCACCTGCCATCGTAGGCTAATGCCTGACTTTGCAAGGTTGGGAAATAAATTGCATTGTTTTTGCTATTCTCAGTGTTGACATTCTTATTATGAAATGAGGGTCTGTCCATCTCTCTCTCTCTCTCTCTCTCTCTCTCTCTCTCTCTCACACACACACACACACACACACACACACACACACACACACATGCTATGCTCCCTTGCAGAGTGAGTCCGATGCCTTTCCTCCTCTACCACCAGGAAGAAGCCAAAGAACAGAATGACAAGGGTACCTTCCTTTCATAGAGCGACAATAATAAATATAAGAGGAGCAGAAGCATCTTGCATTTCCACAGACTTAGTTGCCAGATACTACCAAAGACTAACTTACTGGCTGCTTCAACTGGAGTTGACACTATCTGTGGTGGTATTGTGTTCCCCAAAATATTGTGTACCCTAATAAACTTATCTGGGGTCAGAGAACAGAAAAGCCACTAGATACTTAGGATAGGCAGTGGTAGCACACCCCTTTAATCCTAGCATTCCAGAGGCAGAAATCCACGTGTTCAAGGATACAGCCAAGCTTGGTGACTCAAGCCTTTAATCCCAGGGAGTGATGACAGAAAGCAGAAAGATATATAAGGCGTGAGGACCAGAAACTACAAGCATTTGACTGGTTAAGCATTTGGCTGGTTAAACTTTTAGGTTTTGAGCAGCACAGTTCAGCTGAGAGCCATTTGGATATGAGGACACAGAGGCTTCCAGTCTGAGGAAACAAGATCAGCTGAGAAGTTGGCCAGGTGAGGTTAGCTGTGGCTTGTTCTGTCTCTCTGATCTTCCAGTGTTCACCCCAATAGTTGGCTCTGGGTTTGATTTTATTAATAAGAACTTTTAAGATTCTTCTACAACTATCAACACATTTTTTCCATCAAGAGATAGGGACTAAGCCATGCATGGTGGCACATGCCTTTAATCCCAGCACTCGGGAGGCAGAGCCAGGTGGACCTCTGAGTTTGAGGCCAGCCTGGGCTACAGAGTGAGTTCCAGGAAGGGCACCAAAGCTACACAGGGAAATCCTGTCTTGAAAAACCAAGAGAGGAGAGGCGGGGTGCTAGTCACAGCCCTACTAAAGCGGCAGGGCTAGGGTTTGACACTGTGGTCTAGGAGGATACTGCTTCTCAAAAGTAGCATGGTATATTAGCTTCCAGTTGCTGCTATAACAAATGAACACAAACTCAAGTGGCTTGGAACCAAACAAATTGAGTCTCTTACAATTCTATAAGCCAAAACAATCCTAAAACCAATGTCCGCAGGGCCATGTTCCTACATTTCTAGGGCCTACAGAGAAGAATCTGTTTGCCCTTTCCAGCTTCTAGAGGCCACCCTCCATCCTTCAGCTTCCAAGGCAGCATCTTACTGACTCTTGCTTCATTACTTTGACCATCCCAAGGGATAAGTTAACTGATTCAATTACTAATTTAAATGTTGGTTTAAAAAAATAGAATTTACCATTTAACCTCTTTGGGATGTATATTTTCATAGTGTTTGGCATATTCACGCTCCTCGGGGGAAATGTGTATCACTTTTGTCATCTTGGGGATCTGAACAATTCCTCCCCACTGGTATCTACCATTTTATTTTTAAACAGATGTTGTCTAATTTTATTTTGTGTGTATGAGTGTTTTGCCTGCATGTATGTGCACCACAAAGACCAGACCAGGACATCAGATCCCCTGGACCTGGAGATACAGGCAGTTGTGTGTTAGGGAATAGAATATTGGTTTAACTATGTAAAGGTGTGTTGCGTTTGTTTGTGTTGCAGAATAACTGTGTAACTATGTAAAGATGTGTTGCTGTTTTACCTCGCCTGCCTAAGGCACCTGATTGGTCTAATAAAAAGCTGAATGGACAATAGCTAGAGAGGAGGGATAGGCGGGGCTGGCAGGCAGAAAGGAAAAGGGAGCCTGATAGTAAACCAGGGGCCATCTTGCGGCAGAGGAAGCAGGAAAGTAACATGGACAGCATGTAGATGAGGTACACCAGCCTCTATACAGCACATAGATGAATAGAAATGGGTTAATTTATGTTAAAAAAAAAACCAGCTTGCTAGAAACAAGCCTAAGCTAAGGCTGAGCATTCATAATTAGTAATAAGTCTCAGCGTCATGATTTGGGGGCTGGGGGTCCAAGAGAGCCTGCTACAGTTGTGAGCTGCCACTTGGGTCCTGGGAACGGAACCTGGATCCTCTGCAAGGGCAGTTAGTAGTTTTAACAGCTGACCCATTGCCCCAGCTCTCTGCTATCTGCGATTTCTATTTCCTGTTTTTATAAACTTTATTTCAGTTATGATTACTATTAATATAGAATCTCATGTAGCCCAGGTTGGCCTCAAACTTGCTAGGCAGCGAACAATGACTTTGAACTTGTGATTCCTTTGCCTCAGTCTCCTGAGTTCTAGGGTTACAAGCTTGTATCTCCGTGCCTGGCTTATGGTGCTGGGATCAACTCCAGCACTTCAAACACACAGGCAAGCACTCTACCAACTGAATTACACCCCCAGATCCTATTTTTTTTTTTTTTGTGACAAATGAGACAGAGTTTTGCTATATAGCAGCATTTGTTCTTGCTTTGGCTTCCCCCAGGGATGGACTGAGATGCGGAAGTGGACACTAAGTAATCCTTTTCCTCCCCCATGTTGCTTCTTGGTTATACTGTTGACATAGCAACAGGAAAAAACCTTTCTGTTTGCAGAAGTTACCTTTGGTTTCAGCGCTATTCAAGGAACCACAGCAAATGACACATTGTGGGGACTTTCCCCTGATATTTCCCATCTTCGACATTTATCATTTTATGTTTGTTTTAATTAAAACTAAGAATTTACCTGGGTGTTGGTGGCACATGCCTTTAATCCTAGCCTTCGGGAGGCAGAGGTAGGCGAATCTGTGAGTTTGAGGCCAGCCTGGTCTACAGAGTGAGTTCCAGGACAGCCAAGGCTACACAGAAAAAGCCTGTCTTGAAAAACCAAAAAACAAACAAACAACAAACAAATAAACAAAACAAACAAAGACAAAAACAAAACAAAACAAAACAACCTAAGGGTTTAAAACTACTTTCTCTTAATTTTTGTAAACGAGGTAAGTCTTGGGGTCCAATTCCACCCTTTTCTAAGCTGACACCCATTTTTCCGAGCCCCATTTGTTGAAGAGACCACCTTGTGTCCCGTCTATTCTTGGCAGCCTTCTTGCGGCTTCCTGTGACCACAGGGGAGAGAGTTTACTTCTGGGCTCTGTTCCAGTTCTCAGATCGACTTGTCTCCTTATGCCAGCACAACCCTGGTTGATCACTTAGCTTTGTAATATGTTTCAAAATAAAGAAACTTGAAGTTCTTTGAGTGTGGGCATTTAAAGGATCTAACTATTCTAGTGCATAGAGGTTCCATGTAATGTTATTCTTTTGGTAAAAACTGCCATTGATTTAAAGATTTTTTAAAGTTTGTTTTTTTTTTTTTTTTTTTTTTTTTTTTTTAAATTTTAAAGATTTATTATGTATACAGTATGTATGACTGCAGGCCAGAAGAGGGCGCCAGATCTCATTACAGATGGTTGTGAGCCACCATGTGGTTGCTGGGAATTGAACTCAGGACCTCTGGAAGAGCAGTCAGTGCTCTTAACCACTGAGCCATCTCTCCAGCCCCAAGATTTTTTAAAGTTTTTTTTATTTTCATTTTTTCCAGACAGGGTTTCTCTGTGTAGTTTTGGTGCCTGTCCTGGATCTTGCTCTGTAGACCAGGATGGCATCGAACTCACAGAGATCCACCTGGCTTTGCCTCCTGAGTGCTGGAATTAAAGGCATGCGCCACCACCACCGGGCGAAATGTAGTTTTTAAATGCCATTATTATTCTGTGTGTGCATGATGTGTGTGTGTGTGTGTGTGTGTGTGTGTGTAGAGAGAGATCTTCTGCCACAGAGAACAGCATGTGGAGTTAGTTCTCTCCTTCCACATTTATGTTGGTTGCAGGACTCAAACACAGGTTACCGTGTGTGTGTGTGTGTGTGTGTGTGTGTGTGTGTGTGTGTGTGTGTGAAGCAAGCACCTTTATCTGCTGAGCCATCTCATTGCCCCTCAAAAAATGTAAATAAGGTATCTTTTAGTCATATTAATTTTTCCTGTCCATGAGCATAAGTCTCATCATCCTTAAATATATGTAGTTATTTATAATAAAATATTATTTATAATGATAAAAGTATATTATTAAATATATATGTATATATATTTACATTTGAGTGTGTATGCATAAGATAGAGGACAACCTGAAGGACTTGTTCCTCTCCTTCCCCCATCTGGGTCCCCAGGATGAAGCTCAGGTCATCAGGCTCAGGTCATCTTACTCACTGGCTTGGGTTATTTTCTTTCTGATTTGTTGAGTGTGGTCAAATGCTTTATCTGAACCAACTGAGATAATCACGTGGGTATTTCCCCTTTATTATTAACCTGATGTGCTACACTGGCAGATTTTTCATACATTAACTCAACTTTGCATTCCAAGAATAAATTTCATTTGATCATGGTGGTGAATATTCCTCTTAATGTTCTGTTGAATTTTGTTTGCTGATAGTTTTGAGGGTTTATTTTTTTGCATCAATATTCATCAGGAATAGGGATGCATCATTTTCTTGCAGTATCTCTTCCTTGTTTTCTGTCAGGTTGATGACGTTAAGAAACTGAGCTTGGAAGAGTTGCTGCACTTTGGTTTTCGGATAGAACCTAGAGAAAACTCTGTTAAACTTTTCTTGAAGGATCTGATAGAAGTCTTTTGTGAAGCCATCTGATCTTGGGCTTGGGGGAGGTGATTACTGATTTGGTCTTCTCACTACTGACATTTAGCTTTTCTGCTTCTTCATAATGCCATCTTGGTCTGTTGTCTGTCCCTAGGAATCTTCCAACTTTTTTGTTTACCTTATTTATTGTTAAAGAATTTAGAGACTTTGTTTTTAATTTGGGTGTGTTTGTGCACATGAGGGTGGTGCCCATGGAGACCAGAGTTGTCAGATTCCCTGAAGCTGGAGTTACATGTGGGTTGTGGGCCACCCAATGTGGGTGCTGGAATTGAACTTGGGTCCTCTGGAAGGGCTGTTCTCACTCTGAACGACTGACCCATCTCTCCAACCACTCCATCTATCTTTATCACTGGTGGTCATTTTGCTTTTAGTTGTTTGTATTTTCTCCTTTTTTTTCTTTACCTGGGGGCTTTATCCTCAAAGATTAGTCCTTTTGCTGTTTCCTTTCACTTTAGGTTTATTTATTTATTTTTTTAACTGGTTTCTAGAAAGGTTGTTAGCTTGATTTTGTATACTCTGGTTTTAAAGTATCCATTTGACAGTCACATATTTCCTTAGAGCTACATTTGTTGCAGTTCATAAATTTTGTTACATTCTTTCCATTTTCATTTGTGGGCAGTATTTCCCAATATTTTGTTACCTCTTCACACGAGTATTTTCAAATGTGTTGCCTAATTTCTACATTTATGTATTTCCAGGCTTGTGTTTCCGAGACAGGGTCTCACTATGTAAACCATGCTGGCCTAGAACTCTCAAGAGACCCGCATACGATTTCCAGTGCCGGGATTGAGGATGTGTGTTACCCCATGAAACAATCCCCAACCCCAGCTAGTTCCCCTTCTCTGTGGATTTGCCTCTAGCTTATCCCACTGTAATTGGTAAAGATACTTTGTACTGTTTCAACCTGGTGCACTTGTCAAGACTTGTTTGCGGCCTAAGGTGGTTCCTCACTGGGAAAACATTCAAGTGTATTCTGCTCTTGCTGGACTGGAGATTCAGCATGTCTGTTAGGTTCCACTAGTGCACGGTGGGGTGGTGCCACCTCCCTTCCTGAGCTCCCATTTCATTGAAAGTGAATGGGAGATCTACTACTGTGCTGTTGCCTGTTTCGACCTGCAATTCTGTGGACATTTTCATGTGTGTAGGAGCTCTCATGCCTACTGCATGTTCATGATGTCCTTTCTCTGGGGAGTTCACACACAGACACACATTTAGATTCTATTTTGTATAGGAGTCATTTTTCTCTTTGGTTACTATATGGATTGTCTTTATTTTTTCACTTTCAGCTCATGTATGTCCTTAGATAAATCAAACATCTCATTGGAAAATATGATTTAGAACTTAAAAAAAAAACTATTAAGTCAACATATGTCCTTTGATTGTAGAGTTTAATAATTTACATTTAAGGCAAGAATTGGTGGGGGAATACTGCCCATTTAGTTGTCTCTGTAGTCTTAAAAACATTGTTTTTAGGCCGGGCGGTGGTGGCACACGCCTTTAATCCCAGCACTCGGAGGCAGAGGCAGGCGGATCTCTGTGAGTTCAAGGCCAGCCTGGACTACCAAGTGAGTTCCAGGAAAAGGCGCAAAGCTACACAGAGAAGCCCTGGCTCGAAAAACCAAAAAAAAAAAAAAACCAAAAAAAAAACCAAAAAAAAAACATTGTTTTTACATTTAGTGTGTGTGTGTGTGCCCATGTGGGAGTGAACATGGAGGTCAGAAGAGGACCTGAGGGACTCTGTTCTCTCCTTCTACCACGTGGTTGTTTGAGGGTACAGTCCGCCATGGTGGGAAAGGCATGGCAGCAGAGCTTAGATGAGCTGGTCCCGTTGCATCCACCTCAGGACACAGGGAGATGGATGCCGAGTGTGTCAGTTTCTCCAGTTAAAGCACAGAACGTGTGCGACAGTAACTCTGCCTGGGAGAACCTGAGGATGCTTCTTACAGAAGTGTCATCAAGATGATTTCTGTAAGATAATAAGGGAGGAAGAAGAGTTCCAGGCTAGTGAGCAGCGCACACAATGGAAAGGGAGCATAAACACCTGAGAAAAGACGAGACTCACTAGTGAATGGCCCATGTCTGTCTTAGCTGATAATACCTGTGCAATGGGCACGTGAGCTTCCTTAAAATTCTGTTCCAGAATTGCAGAACATTATATTGAGAATGTTGGCATATAACAAGGTGTTCAAATGTAAAATTCAAAGTCAAGTACATACACTGCATACACTGTGTGCACACAACCCTGAAACAACATAACATTTTAAAAAGAATCGTTCAGGGTTTTTGTTGTTGGCACTCACTATGTAGATCAGGCTAGCCCGGAACTTAAGAGATCCACATGCCTCTGCCTCCAGAGTGTTAAAATTAAAGGCGTGCACCACCACCTTTGATCTCCAATGTTCTAAAACATTTCAAAGAATGTGTCAGGGGGCTGAGAGACGGCTCGGGGGTTAAGAGCATTTGCTATTGTTCCAGAGGACCCGGGTTCAGTTCCCAGCAGTCACAGAGGGCGTCTCCTCACGCCTGCAACTTTAGCTCCAGGGGTTCAGACACCCGCTTCTGTCCTCGGCACACGGGTGCCCAGAAACACACACAGATACACAGTAAAACACACAACAAATCTTTTTATTCTTATTTATTTGTCTATTTATTTATTTATTTATTTATTTATTTATTTAGGTTTTCTGAGACAGGGTTTCCCTCTGTAGCTTTGCGCCTGTCCTGGAACTCACTTGGTAGCCCAGGCTGGCCTTGAACTCACAGAGTTCAAGTGCCAGGATTAAAGGCGTGGGCCACCACCACCCGGCAAAACAAGTCTTTTTAAAAGAAGTGTTCACATGTATAAAATTTTAGAGAGCAACTACGACAAACAAAAGAGAATGGACACTGGTGCTGGCAGGAGAACAAGCCCCGACACCCTGCCTTGCCAGTCTGTCGCTCCTCCTGCCGTAAGCTCCTGACTCATTAGTTTCACAGTCGTTAATACTGTTTCACACAATTGAGAAATGCTGGAATCATCCAGGTAGCCAAACCGGTATTTCTTATTCACCGCCCCCCTCTACCCCAGGACTCTACTCCCAAGTCAATCAAATTAACTTAACAAGTACTTATGGAATTATTCTGTATTTTTAAAATACTCAGGGCCACGTAGAGTTAAGGCAACAGATACTCTGCAAGCAGATGGAATCACTAAGCTGCACACTGTGTTTTTGTTTCTATGGCACGCTGTAATCCCTCTGGGATGTGGCTGCCAGGACAGTTCATTCTCATTGTGGTGACGTTGGAATGGTGGCTAAACCATAAGGAGGACAGATGACAAGCCCTAGGGTCTTCGTGGCTAGAAGGCAGCAGCTGTTCACACTGCAGGCACACGACAACGATCCAGACACCTCATTCCACACAACTTTTCACTTAGCAGATTGAAGGTGACCGGGGTGGGGTTTTGCTGTGGAATAATCCTTCTGCACACCGTGTGGGTATATGTCACTATGATTGGTTTAATAAACAAGCTGACTGGCCAATAGCTGAACAGGATAAAGTTAGGCAGGACAGCCAAACTGAGAATGATGGGATGAGGAAAGGCAGAGTAAGAGAGTTGCCAGCCAGATGGAGAACAAGTCAGACACACAAAATGAGATAGAGATAAAAGCCATGAGCTTCGGCGCAGCACATAGATTAATAGAAATGGGTTGTTAGAGCTGGTTAGTAACAAGCCTGAGCTATTGGCCGAGCATTTATAATCTTAAGTCTCCGTGTTGGTTATTTGGTGGACAGGAAAACTCCACCTACAGGGTTGCCATTTCTATAGCCAGTACCCTACATATATAACAGAGTTGTCAAAAAAGACTCAAATGTGGAGTAGGCCACATACAAGAAGAGCACAGGGATGTCTGACCTGCCTGGTCTAGAAAGGGACCTTGACAACAGTGTTTGAAAATTTGGACACTACTCTCATGTGCAGAGCTTTAAAGTTCAGTTCTCGAACTGCACCACACATACATCAGTACTTTTTCTACATCTTCAGGCACTTCCAGTGTACACCCAATGTTAAAAGCCAATGCTTTCAAATGGCTGAGTTGATGATTTCAGGAGTAAGGGTGTCAACAGTTTCATTTTCTTTCCAGTCCAATTAAGTTTTAAATCAATAACCTATGACAGTAGACACTACTAGAAAGAGTAAGCGGCATTCACTCTGGTAGCATTTTATTCAGGGAGTTCTTCCTTGATTTCATCAAGAATGGAAGTGGGAAGGGGAAGAAAGGATAGGAAATCAAACAAGGAATATTTTAGGACATATTTAATAAAATAACCTGCTCCTTCAAAACCTCTTTTGTACAAGGTAAGACACAGTGAAGATCACAGTCACAAACAGAATCCACTTAGGCTGAGGCTACAAAGAAAAGGAATGCATGACTTAGAAGGTTCCTGATGGGAAATCACAGCATTTCCAGGCACTTACAAAATTAAGTTCAAAGTTCAAATGAAAGCAAATTAAAAAAAATAATTACACTGTTTTTCCAGTGACTCATTAACTGTTCCACACGGCAATGTGGCACCCAGATTCTTACGTGTATTTCAAAGACACGAAGGCATAAAGTGTAAACTTCCTTTCGGTGCTGGGCATCTAAACCAGGGTACTGTGTACCTGAGGTGAGTGTTACCACCAAGCTATACCTTCATCCAGAAGGTGAAAATTGAAGTGATTTCTTCTCGTAAAAAATAATTTTCTTTATGTTTTCTAATGTGATGAAAAAGAAATTTGTCCAAACAATGACATTATTAGCTGTGAGAGAGGAAGAGAAATGTGCAGTACCGATGCCTGCATTTTTCAGTTGGGACTAGACAGAGGATGGGGAAAGTTCAAGTTCAAAGCGTACTTCTGTGGGCTTCCACGTGTATTGGGTTGAGTCATTAAAGCAGATATAACTTTGGGGCAATTGTCATAGTGGTATGTTTCTACACAAATGGAAACCATTTTCAATTGTCAACACACTTGGATTTTAGAAGCTGAACAAAACAACATTTTATGGAGACCATGTAGACTCTCAGCTCAACATACAACCACAGAGGAAATAACAGCTCCATCGATCAAGAAGCTTCATGCAGCAGAAGAAAAATGTGCATAACTTTTACGCACTTTCACCTTTCACCACAAAGACATCGGCTATGAAAGGAGCTGAAAGGGCAGCAAGGAATCCCACCACACTGGAACACGGGAGGAGCCGGCATCCCCAAGGTTGGTGAAATTATTCACTAGGGAAAAATTCTTCACATGGCAAATTCAGCTGGACTCACCAGTATCACCCAGTTGGGAAGGAAAGAAAGTTCACTCTCTGGGCCAAAAGCCCGAAGCGGCTGTTGGGAGCAAGAGGGCGACCAAGACCGAGGAGAAGAGGTTCACAGCGTTGTTGTCCAGGATGGGCTTCCCTGCTATGTGCTTGGTCTCCCGGGCCGGGCTGCTGACCACCAGCCCGGTGCTTTCATCCAGACCTGAGATGGAAGGAGGAGAATGGTGTGGGAGACACAAGCAACCGTTAGTAAGAGCAAACAAGCACTTGTCTCCAGAGGAGACAATCTGTGCAGGAGTCTCGGTGCTTTGGGGAAAGACTGATATGGTGTTATATTTAAAACCCTTGATTATCAAAGACCTTCCTGCACAGGGGGCCTTTACAGCACCTCAGCAGTGGTCTCTTATATCTCTGGAGTTCCTTTAGGAATGGAAGGCCTGGCTTCCCAGTGGTCTCTAAGACAAACCTGGGGATCCAACATCTGGGGTCACATCTGGCCTCAGAACGGGGCATCAGGGACCAGTATGGTATGGCTGCAAAGAAGGCTGTTGGGACTCACGTCTATGCTTCTGCTGGAAGGGAAGACTGGATGTGACAGCATGTAGAGCTGGGGTAGGGGAGGTGATCACACCCGAGAGCTGTGCTCTCATGAACAGGGTTGACGACCTTACAAAAAGAGGCTGCAGGGAGCAGCTGGGCCCTCTGCTCACAGGACAACACAGCAACAAGGTGCTAACTTGGACACAGGGAGCCATTGCTGGATCCTGCATCTACTGAGGGCTTGATCACAGTTTCTGCTCTTAATAGACCACCTACTCCCAACATTTTCAAAAACAGCACAAACAGAATAAAATACAGGCACACTAAAACTCACACTTACATATTTTCTCTTTAAGATTGTGTGTGCTTGTGCACGGGTCTGTCTGCATAAGCACATGTGTGGGTGCACGTGGAGGCCACAAGAGGAAGTCAGGTCCCTTGGAGTTGGAGTTAGAGCTATGGACAGCTGGATGTGGGTGCTGGGATCTGGACTTTGGTCCCCATGATTGATTGAGCAGCAAACATTCTTAAGTGCTGAGTCAACTCTCCAGTCCCCACATATCATGAGTAAAAACTTAACTGCTGACAGCTAAGGGAAGTCCTAGCTACTAGGAATGCTAAGGCAGGAAGGAAGCTTTAAGTGCAGGAGTTTAAGGCCAACAAGAGCTTATTTTAGAAACAAATCAACCAAGAGACAAAAGCCTCAGGGGTGATGACAGAATGTCACGGTGGGGATAATCACCACAGGGAAGAAGGCCATTCATGTAGCCAGACGAGTATAATTATCAAATGCACTTGGCAAAAACAAATAGAAGGAGGGACATTAAAATGATCCAGGGCTGGAGAGATGGCTCAGAGGTTAAGAGCACTGACTGCTCTTCCAGAGGTCCTGAGTTCAATTCCCAGCAACCACATGGTGGCTCACAACCATCTGTAATGAGATCTGGTGTTCTCTTCTGGCCGGCTGGCATACAAAATAAACAAATAAATCTTAAAACAAAAAAAGATGTGATCCAAGTGTCCTGTTTTTCTAGGACCGACTTGGTGACAGCTCAAAATCAAAGTCTGTTTCTTGCACTATAATCACTGTTCCTTAGGATTTAGAAATCTCTCTGAATTAGTTTAACACAAAAGAATAAGAAAACCAAAATTATGGGGATTCCCCCTGTCACTTCTGGCATTTGGGTTGGTTTCATCGGCACATTTTCTTTTTCAAGTTTTTAAAGTGTTCATATTTCTTCCCTATTTCTTCAAACAAAAGTTACAATAAAATGGTGTCTTACAGCCGGCAGTGGTGGCGCACGCCTTTAATCCCAGCACTAGGGAGGCAGAGGCAGGTGGATCTCTGTGAGTTCAAGGCCAGCCTGGTCTACAGATTGAGTTCCAGGACAGGCTCCAAAGCTACAGAGACCCTGTTTCGAGAAAAGAAAAAAAAAAAAAAAAAAAAAAAAAAAAAAAGATGCTCTTACCAGAAAACTGCATTGTTGCCCCTAGGTATGAGTCCACAACTGATCCTAGTAACCCAGCCAGACCTCCAAATGCAATTATGGGCCACTGGGGAGCGGAGATGTCTAAATCATTCACAAACAGCAGCTGTGTGAGGAAGTAGGCCAGGCCCACACAGGTACCACCAAGGAGACTGGAGACGAGTCCCACCACGGTGACGCCTCCGTTGGTTCCTGAAGGAGAAACACACCAAAGCATCTGGTTAGGACTCAGCAAGTGAGGGATACCAAGGAGAGCAAAACAAAACAAAACCCCACACGGGTACATACATGCCTAATTAAAATGAATTCAAAGAAAAGAGCGCTGGCTCTCTTAAAAAATAAACAAACAAGCCGGGCGGTGGTGGCACAAGCCTTTAATCCCAGCACTCGGGAGGCAGAGCCAGGCGGATCTCTGTGAGTTCGAGGCCAGCCTGGGCTACCAAGTGAGTTCCAGGAAAGGCGCAAAGCTACACAGAGAAACCCTGTCTCGAAAAAAAATAAATAAATAAAAAAAATAAACAAACAAACAACTAATACACAGGGGCTGGAGAGGCTGCTTGTGGTATAGAGAACTTGCCAAGCACACATGAGATCCCAGGTCCAATCCCCAGAACCCACCTCTGCCCCCAAGAAACAAAAATCAAAATGCTGCTATGTGAAAGTTGCACACACTCATATGGGACACCGCCATTGGAATATATACATCCACTGTTTAATTCAGATCACAGGATCCACCGCTTCCTCAAATACTTGTCATTCCTTATGGTGAAAGCATTAAACATCCCATTTTTCTAGCTCTTACAAAGGATAACCTAGCCTAAGTTGTCTCTAGTCACCTACTCTAGACTACAATACCAGAATGTCATTCTTGTCTACTGAGCCCCACTGTTGATCTTTCCTCATCTCTCTCCTCTCTCTAGCACTGGCAATGACAGTCTATCCCCAACTTGTGGGCAGTCAACTATTTTCCCAGGTTATACCCACGCGAAACCATGCTGTACTTGGGAGAAAGTCCTCTAGGCTGGAGAGGCAGCTCAGCGGGAAAGTGGGTGAGCTTAACAAAAGTTAGAGTCACCTGGGAAGTGCCTCAAGGAAGGACTGCCTAGATCAGGCTGGCCTGTGGGCATGCCTGGTGGGGATTACCTTGGTTACAGTAAATGAGGCAGGAAGACCTGCATCATTCCCTGGGCAGGGATCCTGGACTATACAAGAGTAGACAGAGAAAGCCAGCTGAACACCAAAGGCATGCATGAACGGATGGCTCTGTGTTCCGGAGTGTGGTTGTGATATGACCACCTGCTTCAAGTTCTTTGCTGCTCTGACTTCCCTGTAATGATGGGATGTAACTTGGAAGTGTGAGCCAAATAAACACTTTTCTCTTTTCTTTCTTCCTTCCTTCCTTCCTTCCTTCCTTCCTTCCTTCCTTCCTTCCTTCCTTCCTTCCTTCCTTCCTTCCTTCCTTCCTTCTTTCTTTCTTTCTTTCTTTTTTTTGAGACAGGGTTTCTGTGTAGCTTTACACCTTTCCTGGAACTCACTTGATAGCCCAGGCTGGCCTCAAATTCACAGAGATCCACCTGGCTCTGCCTCCCGAGTGCTGGAATTAAAGGCGTGCGCCACCACCGCTCGGCCTCTCTTATGTTTATTTAGTCAGAGTATTTTATCATAGCAATGGGAAGGGAAACTAAGACACGAACATGTGCAAAATTTTGATATATAGGATCACAGGAATAAAATCAAAAGATAATTTTATTTGCATATAACCTATTAACAGCTTCCTTCCCACATACTTTAGATTACTCATAATTACTACATCTGGCATGGTGGTGTGCACCTTTAATCCCAGCACTTGGTGGCAGAGGCTGAAGGATCTCTGAGTTCGAGGCCAGCTACACAGATAAACCCTGTCCTCCCAACTCCAGTTACTACTACACTGTAAATAGTTATACAACATTGGTGAGTAATCATAAGGAAAAAGGACTGTAAAGGCTGTTCTTTTTAAGATTTACTTTATTTTTTGTTTATGAGTGCTTTGTATTTGATGGCTAAGGAGGCCGTCAGACCCCCTGGAACTGCAGGGATTGTGAATCGCCATGTGGGTACTGGGAATCAAACCTGGGTCCTCTGGGAAACACCCAGTGTGCCTAACTACTCAGCTATCTCTCCAGCAACCTTCCGTTTTATAAGACTTTATTTCTTGCTTATGAGTGTTTTGTTTGCATGTATGTCTGTGCACCGTATGTGCATGCCTGGTGCCGTGAGGTCAGAAGAGGGCCTGAGGTACCTCTGGAGCTAGAGGTATAGCTGTGAGTCGCCATGGTGGTGCTGGGAACTGAACAAGCACTGTAAGAACAAGCACTCTTAACTGCTCAGTTATCTCTCAAGCCCGCCCCCACCATCAAACTGTTTTATATATATATAACCCAATGTTGATTGAATCCATAGATTTGTAGGGCAAACTGTTTGTTAAAAATATAATTGAGCCGGGCAGTGGTGGTGCACGCCTTTGATCCCAGCACTTGGAAGGCAGAGGCAGACAGATCTCTGTGAGTTTAAGGCCAGCCTGGTCTACAGAGTGAGTTCTAGGATAGCCAATGCCACACAGAGACCCTGTCTCAAATACATATGGCCCTCAATACTTGAGTGTCCTCCTTTCTTCCTTGTCCATTGCTCTGTGGGTCAATCTCTTAAGTTTCTTTATTGTGTATCTAAGTCTCATTCACATTCTCTACAGATAGAATCACCAACTTACAATTAAAAAGACCAAATATAAACTGTAAAAGGCTCTAGAGGAAAACATTAACTCAAGAGGTTTGGCTCTTAGTTTGCATTAATCAAACTCAAATCGAGACTCACAGCTGGGGCTGGGGAGATGGCCCTGTCAGTAAGGTGGTGGCCACGTAAGCCCAAGAGCCTGGGTTCAGTTCCCAGAAGCAAAGGAAAAAGCCGGGTGTGGTACCATGTGCTTGCAACCCCAGCACTGGTGAGGCAGGTTCATCCCTCTGGCCTGCTGTCCTGCCAGCATCGCCTACTTGGAGAGTGCTAGACCAAGGAGAGATACTGTGCAAAAAACAGAGTGGATGGCTTCCTGAGAAGTACACCCAAGCCTGACCTTTGGCTTCCAAATGTGTACATATGCAACACAGACACACACAGACACAGACACACACACAGACACACACAGACACACACACACACACACACACACACACACACACACACACACACACACACAAACTCACCAACTGGAACTTTCTCCCAGGTCGTTATCAGCCGAGGTGTGCTTTTGCTCAGAACTGGGCCAACTTCAGAAGCCCAGGTATCTCCAGCAGAGCAGGCCAGTGCAGCCAAGAGAGACAAACACATCCAGGAAGCAGTGGGCTGCTTGGAGAAATCTACGGGCATTTCCCCGGGGCCATTCTCTATCATGTACAGCAGAGCCAGCTCCGTGGGCACGGCTCCATTACAGAATACCTGAACCCAGTTCCTTTGGCCTCCTGGAGACAGGCAAGCAGATGGAGAATGGAAAGCAAAAGAAAAAAAAATCATTTATAGAAACATCTATTTTTAAGTTTCAGAAAAGTAGAGTAGCCTAAAAAAATAAAAGTGGCAAGGTATCTTTGTCCATAGTCTATACCGTTATTAATAAATGCAGAATGAATAACAGCAGACTGGCACGAAAATCCTGCAGTTACTTGTTACTGTGGCACAAGAAATAATTAATTGAATTAGGCTACAGAAGCCATCCTCAGATAAGATTCATCTGTTCTTCCAGCCTGACGGCTTCTAATCAAAAGCTCCTGTTAGGATGAAGTAGTGTCAGAATAATTCATCTCACCTTCCTTATATTCCGAATCTAGACGCTTCTTCACCTCTCCTTTCCATTTGGTGAGTTTTGAAGATGAGAGGAAAAACATCAGCAGAGAGGTAAAAAAGCTGAAATTTGCAATGGTTAAGATAAATCCAACCACTAGCCCTGGAAGAAACACATGTAAGCGCAGAATTAGACTTAAATCCAGAAACTGATATTTTGAGAGGAAAAAAAAAAAGAATATTTTCATTCATTCATTTATTCATTCATTCATTCATTTATTTATTTAGGTTTTTAAGACAGTTTCTTTGTGTAGCTTTGCACTTTATTTATTTATTTATTTATTTATTTATTTATTTATTTATTTAGGTTTTTAAGACAGAGTTTCTCTGTGTAGCTTTGCGCTTTGGAGACCAGGCTGGCCTCGAACTCACAGAGATCTGCCTGCCTCTGCCTCCCGAGTGCTGGGATTAAAGGCGTGCACCACCACTGCCCAGCTCATTTATTTTCAAATCAAAATCTGACATACATTTCTAGCACATCTTCATGAATCCAACTCAGTTACTACCAAGCAGCAAACTGAAGCCGTTTTAACTGATAGTTTTCAACCATATTTTGATCTCAGACAACGATATAAGATCATTTTAAGGCAGACTTTCTATACTCAATTTGAAGATGAGAATGACTTAATTATTCGGCCATAAACATTATACAGCAGTCAGAACAGAAGGTAAATCTGGAGATTTTTTCAAACTGCCTGTAGTGCTCTCGGGAGTGGAGATTATCATTTTACAAGTTCCTAACTTTTGCATTTCCTCCCTTACATCCTGGGATTTTCTTTTAAAATGAAAAGTCAAAAGAAAATCAACTTCTCATGTCTTGCAAGAACTTTTATGAATGTGATTTTGGATTTTCACACTTTTCTCTGGTGTCAGGCAACCCTTCAGTTTTCAAACAGTGACTGATTTTAAGGAAGCATTCAAAACACATGCCCACACTCTCAACTGTCCAGAAGACGGAGGCGGGAGGATGTCCAGAGCCAAAGAGTTTGAGACTAGTCTGTGTAACGTGGGATCTCATGTACACAAACAAGCAAACATGTTTGGAGAGGATGCCCGCACCTGAAGGAGCGTGATGTTTCAGGATGCTCTCGCTGTCTGGGGTTACATATTCCTGCGGGCCCATGTGCCATATGGGTGAAGTGTGTCCTCAGAGTACCCCATCTGGAAGAGTCTGATGGCCACTCTCTCTTCACCAGGGATACCGATTATGGTTGTGTAAAGGAGGTGTCACACTTGCTGAGCTCTGCCCCAAGGAGGCCACCTCCTTCTGACCTGTCGATTTATATTGTTTCTCAGTTTGTGCTCATCAGAACAGCTTCTAACGATAATGTGACTTCTCCCATAGACTGACTACAAGAAGAAGGCATGTCTGAACATATGTTTTATATTCCTGTCCACCCAGTAGTTCTACATTTTAGATGATAATAAAGTGGCAATTAATCTCCGTGACAAAGGATAACATCAGCTTCTTTTCTTGGCTCTCATCAATTCAAAAGTGAGGCTTCTGTTTCAGGAAGATGAGCCAGAGCTGAACACAGTGAGGGAAATGGGTAAGACCACACTCGCAGGGACGATTATACTGCCTCTGGCCTTTCCTGACACCTCACCCTGCTGGTACCCTTATCTTCTGCTCACAGCACTTCCTGGTAGGCAGGGCTCTTGATGGGATCACATTTATCTTTGTTATCTATCTTCCATGATGAGAATTGGAAGTTCTGAGAAAGTGTTTGAATCCATTGCATTTACTGTTACCAATATCACAATATCCTGAGCACCTAGAACTGTGCCTGGCACACAAGGTCTTTTCACTGGGTATTTACTGAAAATGAAGGGAGAGGTGGTTACTCATTAAATCGAATTATCTAGGCAGTTGAAATTAAATTGAAACTTGCCAAGTCAAAGGCTGAATACGCTGTGCATTACCAGACGGAACTATGCTAACAATGACTGGACAGTCCTTCCTTGGAGTAAGTCGCCTGTACAGAGTCCTGTCCTTCCCACCACACCATCCTGAAGTTTCTTTTTCAGCGTGTACCTTATGCTCTGTGTCGGCTCCACACACGGAAGCATTTCTGTGCTATGAAGGGCTCTAAGTGTCTGGATCTTTTTTTTTTGTTTTTTTTTTTTTTTTTTTTGGTTTTTTCGAGACAGGGTTTCTCTATGTAGCTTTGCGCCTTTCCTGGAACTCACTTGGTAGCCCAGGCTGGCCTCGAACTCACAGAGATCCGCCTGCCTCTGCCTCCCAAGTGCTGGGATTAAAGCCCTGCGCCACCACTGGCCCACAAGAGCCAAGATTTTTCAGTCAATGTACACTTCCTTCCTAAACACTTATTTTGTGCCAGTCATTATCCAAAGAACATTCGGTACTCAGGGGCTTTCCCTCTGTGTGCTGTGACAGTTGTTAGGTAAACCGCTCAGGGTGGACGGAAGCCTTGTTCTCAGGAAGCTTACGATACTAAATACTGGGTATTTGGCAACAGTTAAAGACATTTCACTTTCCCTTTTGATTTCAATAAGAAAAGCAAGAATGACATCAGAGAAAGCTATCGAGAGCAAACAGAAGGGATCCAAAGAAGTTTAAAATTTTTATATGTTCTCACGTATATTCTCAAGAAAAGGCTCTAGGCCATTACCTCTCAAGTTTAAGTTCCATAATCTTAATATAAAAACATATTTGGCTATGAGATTTAGTTTGAAAAAAACCACACTCACACACAAATTCTAGGTAGAATTGTAACAATTCTTTTTATAAACAAAATGTAACTGAAAAGACACCATAGATGCAGAAGAAGGTTACGAGTTGGTAAAATGCAGAGAACATCTACAACAGTTTCTCAGAACATTTAAGCATGCTGGGGTTTTAAATATTTACCTCTCTTTATTTCTTAGCTGCTCCTTACAAATTTGCCAGTTATGAACACAGATTTCTACCTGTCTGAGTCCAGGTACCAGGAAGAGCACAAGTCCAAATTCTTATCTTGCTACTACAGTTTTCATTCTAAAAAATGTTGTTTAGAACAAACTGCCCAACAAGATACGTAGGGGCAATGACAAAACACAAAGGCAGGCAGCAATATGTAATTACAGTCATATGCAGTTCTTCATTATATGGGAAGTGTGTTTAAGGCTGGTGTCGGGGATGCACCTGCTCTAGGTCTCTTCAACGATTAAACTGGCCTAGACCAGCCTTACAAAAAATAAAGAGTGCTACAGAAGGGGTGCACAGTCACCTTGTGCTGTTCGTGAAGTGAAAGAAAGTGTCATCAAACAGTGTACGCACATCCTACATAGCGTCCACGAACTACCAATGGCGTCTACAAAATGTGTCCATTTCCCAGACCTGTACTATCACCTACCGGTAAAGGAGGGATGGGGTTAAAGGTGACGGCCCTGAACTGGATTGCTCGAGGCCACTGCCCCACATATGGGGAAAGTGCATTCAGTTCAGCAGCAATGGGGCACAGTGTGAAGACACCGATACCCCAGAAGAGAAGGATGCACAAGGTGAATCAAGACATAAAACTGCAATCTTTAGAGCGAGACATTCAAATCATTGTACAAGGGAGAAGTTTTTTTTTTTTTTTTTTTTGGTTTTTCGAGACAGGATTTCTCTGTGTAGCTTTGCACCTTTCCTGGAACTTGCTTTGTAGACCAGGCTGGCCTCGAACTCACAGAGATTCGCCTGGCTCTGCCTACAAGTGCTGGTATTAAAGGTGTGTGTCACCACCGCCCGGCAAGGGAGAAGTCTTCAAAATTACTTATTGTAGTAAATGATATAATGAACACATATAGCATATATAGAATATGTCTTTTGTGTAATTTATTTGCTATATTTTTTTCACAATTTTTTTGTAGATCTGCAACTTTCAGAAATGAGAAAAGAAAAACAAAACGAACAAAAAACTCTTTACCATGTTTCTGTTTCCCCAAAGTTAAGAAAATATATTTATTCTAGGAAAGGTCTCAATACCCCCAAACCCACAGATATGAGATCCAGTCCCAAGAGCCAGACTGTCTGGATTTTTGTCCTGTGGTAGGGATAATTCCAAATAATCATGATGGAGTCTATCCAGTAATCTCAACCTAGCAACAGCAACCACAGGAAACACCATTATACTTTCCAAGTTATTTCCTCTGGTGGAGCAGAAATGTTACTGTTTTCTAAATTTAGACCCCAAGCCACCACATTTGCTGATGATCTGGGAATTGCTGATAATCTAGTCTGTCTCAGGCCAGGGAGATTTAAACTGGACCGGTTTCCTATTGTATCTGGGAGGGTCACTGTGCTGCAAGTCAGGGTTGTTCATCTGTGTGCCATTTCCAATCTCCTTTGGAAGGTGTTCAAGTTGATTGTGAGCTACACCCAGATTTGTAATGAGGCTACATAATTCACTGGTTTCAGATAGCTGTTTGACTTTGTTCTCTCCAATGCTGAGTGTACTGAGTTTCAGCAGGTTTTTATGTCCTTTCCCACAGTCGTTATATAATTAGAATGAAGGTATGGGGGGTGGGGAGAATCTAGCCTATATATCACTGAAGGCATTTCTCTCAGCTCATTATGCCATAAATCAAGTATCTGCAACCTCATCAAATAAACTGGTCAGTGAATTTTCACTGAGAGCCAGCATCATGAGATTTACTAGACAGCCCAGCTCTGCGGAGGGTGGGGTGGGGGTAGGGGGTGGATGGAGGGATTGCAATTGGTTACTGCATGACAACGTTCTGTTAGTTTGACAGATGGTGGCAGGATATGTATAGGCCTCTTGGATAACTCCAAACACATTGAATTCTCCTTCCAGCATCTGCTCAGTTCCCCAGTTACCTTGGTTTTTTTTCCTGGTCTCAGGCGACAGATCTGGCTATCTGATGCCCTGATTGGGCAGCACTGACGTCTTTCTTCCCATCTCTGTCATTTTTCCCTTTGGTTTTCAGATTCTTTTCCTTTGCTTTCTTCCTCCCAAACCTCCAGAGGCCCCTGCCTCCTTTTCTCTTCCCCTGGAGGATGGCACTTTGGGATCTTTTAAATGTTCTTAAAGTCAACACTTCTTAAAGTGTTGACTTGAAGAAGTCATGAGCTTGGAGTCGCATCCATCTGTTCCATGTTGGATAGCTCTGGTAGCTCATTTTGAATGGTGCCGGTCAGTCAGTGATCTATCAGGGCTTCAAAATTCCCTCATGGCAAGGAGAAGACAGTAGTCTCCCCAGCCTGTGCCCCAGTGGGTGCCTCCTCTCCCAGAGTTGCAGAGTGAGGCGAGCATCCCTTGATACCCAGCAGTGGGGTGCCAGACCAGCTTGGGGAAACCTCAGAGGGATCCTTGAGGAAGACATGCTGGACCCAGGGAGGCTTCTGCTGGAAGCAAATCAAAAAGACTTTTCAAGAACTTCAGGCCTGGTGAGGTGGTTCAGTGGGTGAAGTCACTTGAGGACCTGAGCTTGACCCCCGGGAACTGGCATGCTTGGTGGAAGAGCTGACTCCCACAGGTTGTCCTCTGAACCCCAAATATGTATACTCACTACTCTCTCCACCAATACATAAATAAACAAATAAATAGATGGGGGAGAAAAGACTTTCAAGGCATTGGCCCTTCTTGCTGTAGATCAAGAATAATAAACACCGGGGTTGGGGATTTAGCTCAGTGGTAGAGCGCTTGCCTAGCAAGCACAAGGCCCTGGGTTCAATCCTCAGCTCTGAAAAAGGAAAAAAAATAAATAAATAAATAAAAGAATAATAAACACCAAGGCAAGGGCACATGAGAAAGTGTGGCAGTTTGAAGAAAATGGTGCCCCAAAGCCCAGAGGAAAGAGCACTATTAGGAGGTGTGGCTTTGTTGGAGGAGGTGTGGCTTTGTTGGAGGAGGTGTGGCTTTGTTGGAGTAGGTGTGGCTTTGTTGGAGGAGGTGCACCACTAGGGGGTGGGCTTTGAGGTCTTAGAAGCTCAAGCCTGGCCAGTGTGTCACTGTCTCTTCCTGCTGCCTGAGGATCCAGATGTGGAACTCTCAGCTCCTTCTCCAGCACCACGTCTGCCTGTGTGCCGCCATGCTTCCCACCATGATGATAATGGATTAATCCTCTCAACTGTAAGCCAGCCCCAGTTAAATGTTTTCCTTTATAAGAGTTGTCATGGTCATGTTATCTTTTCACATCAATCAAACTCTAAGATATAAAGTATATTTTTTAAGCAAAACATGATTGGTATTATAGTCAAACATTGGTTGCTCAAATTACTTGTTAAAGAGTCAATACTTCCAAAGTGCTAAATGCCCAGCACACAGCAAGAGTGACATTGCTCTTGTTAAGCAAATAGTACATAGTCATTCTTAATACTTACTGAATATATAGTAAGAACATTTATAAGAAAACGTCAATGCATCTACTTAACTTTCAATCTCAACTACTACAGAAAGAAAACCATCAGTAGCGTGCAAATAATATTTCTCAACTATAAAGGGAATTGTGATTCTGAAGATTTATATCCAATAGTAATCGATAACATCCAATAAACACTGGCTCTGTCTAGTGAAAAAAGAACTCTCAGGTAATCATTTTATTTAATTATCATTGATTCTATAGGGATATCCAGCTAAACTTGTAGGGCTTTTTTTTTTTGGAGACATGTTCTCATATAGTCCATACAGGCTCAAATTTGAACTATGTAACTAAGGGTGACCTTGGACTCTCAGGAACCTCCAGCCTGCACCTCCATGGTACAGAGATTATAGAGCTGTTGAGATTACGGGAATGTGCTGGAGGGCCTTTTTTTTTCCTGAGATGGGTTTCACTCTGTAGCCCTGGCTTGCCTGGCTTGCTATGTAGAACAGGCTGACTTTAAAATCAAAGAGATCCACCTGCCTCTGCCTCCTGAATGCTGGGATTAAACCAAAAAGGATCCGGGGCTGGGGACATAGCTCAGTGGGAAGAGTGTTTGCCTAGAATGGTCAAAGCCCTGGAACTGAGTCCCAGAATCACATAAACTGGTGTGATGCCAGATACTTGTATCCCAACACTGTAAGGTGCAAGCAGGACTTCAAGTTATCTTCAGCTCTGTAGAATTTACTAAGACCAGCTTGAGCTACGTGAGGCCCTGCCTCAAAATAAATAAAAAATAAAAAGTTCAGGGGGCTGGAAAGATGGTTCAGAAGTAAAGCATTGCTCTTCTGTTCCCCAGAGGACCAGAGTTCAGTCCCTAGCACCCACATCCGGCAGCTCACAACCATCTGTAACTCCAGATCCAGGGGATCCAATGCCTCTACATCCTTGGCCTCAGCAAGCACCTGCACTCAGGTGCACATACCCACATGGAGACACACACATACCTATACATAATTAAAAATAATAAAAATAAACCTTGAAAACGTGGTACACATACACAATGGAGTGCTACTCAGCAGAGAAAAACAATGACAGCATGAAATTTGCAGGCAAATGGATGGAACTAGAAAAAATCATCCTGAGTGAGGTAACCCAAACCCAGAAGAACAAATATGGTATGTACTCACTCATAAGTGGATACTAGATATAAAGCAAAGAACAATCAGACTGCAACCCACAGAACCATGGAGGCTACATAGCAGGGGGGACCCTAAGATGACTGTGGCTTATAATAAGTTTTGGTTTTACTCAATTACTGGGCAAACCTCAATGAAACATTTCACTATTAAGATAAGAATTTATACTGTATCAAGCTGATAACAGAAAAATAAATTTAAAAAAGCGAGAAAAAAAAAAAAAAAAGAGCCCAGAAACATCTTTTACTGTCAAGTGTGGTAGCTCAAGCCTGTAATCCCAGCACTGGAAAAGCCGAGGCTTTACCACAAGTTCAAGGTCAGCCCTTGGGGGGAAAAACATAAAACAACAAGAACAACAAAACACCCTTTTACTTTCACGAAACTATAGCACCATGGTAGCCCATGCTGTGACCTTGGGAAGGTACCAAGCCAGTGAGCTGGCCTGGTGTTTACGTTTCTTTAATTCTGTGATCTATCCTCCAGGTTAGACACTGGAAACCCTCACAGGAGACAGGGAGAAGGCCCAGTTTTTCTTCAAGGTCACCTTGCCTGCTTTTAGGGTTGTTCTTTTACCAGCCACACTCTTCCCTCTCTGAGGGTCTACTCCAGCTGACAGACCTTCACAGACAGTAACCTCTGTATAAACAGAGGGGACAGAGTGTTGACTGTGCACAGGGACTGGTAATCAGCAGCATTCCGAAGGCTGGGTAGGTGACGTCAAGAAAGGCTAGCATCGCCTGGGCGGTGGTGGCGCACACCTTTAATCCCAGCACTCGGGAGGCAGAGCCAGGTGGATCTCTGTGAGTTCGAGGCCAGCCTGGGCTACCAAGTGAGCTCCAGGAAAGGTGCAAAGCTACACAGAGAAACCCTTTCTTGAAAAACCAAAAAAAAAAAAAAAAAAAAAAAAAGAAAAGAAAGAAAGGCTAGCATGAACAGTCCTCATATATGGGAAGTATTTAGGGGGAGAGCACACGCCTTGGTGGTTGTGAATGTTCTCTTGCCAACGCAGATCCTGTTGGTCTTCTGCTCGGAAGCTAGCAATGCCTGATGCTTTGAGAGAAAACCCTTCCTGGAGGGCACCAGCCTGAATGGACCTGCTAGCCCTAGTCTGTTTCTTCAACTTTCTCTCTCACTATGCTCCCCGTCCTCACTACCACTTGCCTGACTGAGCTATCTCCTTACTGCTGAACAAGTTAGACCGGCATGTTAAGGCTGATGCACTTGTTCCTGTCAGCCCGGAACTGCTTCTGAACCATTCTCATGGCTGGCTTCTCTGGGCCATAGCTCCAGATTGCCTCAGTGAAAACCGTAGGACCGTATCTAGGGGAGAAAACTGCCCTGTGTCTTCTAACATACATGCTTTATTATATTTTCATTTTTTCCCCTCAAAAACCTCAATATTATCTGAAAAGTTTTTTTTTTTTTTTTTTTTTTTTTTTTTTTTTTTTTTTGAGACAGGGTTTCTCTGCGTAGCTTTGCGCCTTTCCTGGAGCTCACTTGGTAGCCCATGCTGGCCTCGAACTCACAGAGATCTGCCTGGCTCTGCCTCCCGAGTGCTGGGATTAAAGGTGTGCGCCACCACCGCCCGGCGTCTGAAAAGTTTTTATACATTTTTATTTACTTATCATTTAATGGCCCCCAGCCCCAAACAGTAAAAGTTCCTGGAAGGCTGAAGCCGAAAGATTTCATGTCTGAGACCAGCTTGGGCTATACAGTAAGACCCTGTTTCAAAAACAAAATAGGTGTGGTGGCACACACCTTTAATCCCAGCACTCGGGAGGCAGAGGCAGGTGGATCTCTGTGAGTTCGAGGCCAGCCTGGGCTACAGAGCGAGATCCAGGAAAGGCGCAAAGCTACACAGAGAAACCCTGTCTCGAAAAAACAAAACAAAACAAACAAAAAAATAAATAAAAAGTAAAGTAAAATAAAAGAGCCAGGCAAGCAGAAGCCTTGTGTTGGGTCACAGTTTTATTCCCTGTTTCTGGAATAGTGGCAGAGAGTAGGAAGTGCTCAGTAAATAAAGAACACAAAAGCCTGTGCCCAGTTCAGGTCTAAAAAGCAACCTAAAACAAGATTTGAACCCAGCTGTTTGAGATCATTGGGAGCAATTTCCAAGAGTTGTTTTTCTCTTCCGTTTTACACCTAGAAAGAGTGTCCCAGTAATTCTGCCAGTAGGAGACCACACTAAGCACACAAGAGCCAAGGTCAAGGTCCACAGAGGCCAGGCGGTGGTGGCCCATGTCTTTAATCCCAGCACTTGGGAGGCAGAGGCAGGTGGATCTCTGTGAGTTTGAGGCTAGCCTGGGCTACAGAGTGAGTTCCAGGAAAGGCGCAAAGCTACACAGAAAAATCCTGTGTCTGAAAAACAAAAACAAACAAACAAACAAACAAAAAAGGTCCACAGAGGGCAATCCTGTTCACCTATTCACATCAGTCACAAAGTGGAATGTGCACGTTGCTCTAAAGGTATTTGTTTCTGCAATTCTACAGAATGGGAATGCTGAATCACTGAGATGAAGTTCAGTCAGTTCAGTCATAGCCAGACCTGGTTGCACATGCCTTTAATCCCAGTACTCGGGAGGCAAAGGCAAGCAGATCTCTGTGAATTCAAGGCCAACCTGGTCCACATAGTGAGTTCCAAGCCAGCCAGGACTACATAGTGAGCCTCTACCTTTAAAAAGGTTTTAAAAAAATAAATAAATAAATAAATTCAGTCATCATCAGCACTCAGAAAACATGAGATTCGATAAAAGAACGTATTTACAGTAGAATGACTTCAAACACTCAGAATGAAAACATACCTCCTAGAGCTCCACTGTGGTCTAGACTTTTCTTTTTGAAGCCATTACAGGCAATCAGAACAGGAACCACAACGGAGAACAGCCAGCGCCAAGGAGAAACAGGCCGCAGGTTACCTGGGAAGCGACAGAGGCAGAGAGATAGGCTGTAAGCTACCTGAAAAATCACAGACATGGAGAGCAGTGTGACGTCTGCACAAGTTAGTCCTCTAAAAATGTACTCATTGGGTATTTAAAAAAAAAAATTCATACAATATACTTAGATCTTCCCATCTCTCATTATATTCTGTCACTCTCTAAAAACAAACAAACCAAATGCACACAAATGAAAATCAAAACAAACAAAAGACAAATGAGACGGAAGAATGCCGAAAGGAAACAAAAATTCCGCAAGGATACCATGGAATTCATTTTGTGAGCCAAAGACTCCTGGGCACTGGGCCCGCCCTGGAGTGTGGTTGATGCATCTAGTGAAACCCCACTGGAGAAAACTGATTTTTCCCTTTGCTAGCGAGGTACCAAAGTGCAAACAGATTCTTGGCTAGTGATGGGATCCTGTGTCCAACTCCCCTTCTCAGAGCTGGGACAACGGGTGCCTTGGATCTTGCATAGGTCACTCTTAACACTAAGCTTTAATAAAGTGAGTTCCAGCAGGGCAGTGGCGGCGCATGTCTTTAATCCCAGCACTCAGGAGGCAGAGGCGGGTGGATCTCTGTGAGTTCGAGGCCAGCCTACACAGAGATACTTTGTTTCCAAAAAACAATACATACATACATACATACATACATACATACATACAGAGAGAGAGAGAGAGAGAGAGAGAGATCCAAATTAAAATACTATCCTAGAGAAACAGATCAGGTCGCCCAAGGCAAATAATTATGTTCAGACTTGAATACTGTCAGAGGAACCATCGTCCTGGAGTGGGGCCCACTAGGCTATGTTCAAGTGTTGAAACCATTTACAACTTCTTAGGATAATATTGCACACATGAGCACCTGGAGAATTGAAATAAATCACTGCTTCCTAAATTTATTTTTAAAAGTTTTTAAATTTTTTTAAAAAATGCTGTGGAATAATCCCTTGGTATGATGTGAAGATATGTGCTTGGCTTAATAAACAAGCTGACTGGCCAATAGCTGAACAGGATATAGTTAGGCAGGAGAGCCAGACTAGGAGAATACCGGGAGGAAGAGGGCAGAGCCAGGAGTTGCCAACTAGACGTAGAGGGAGCAGGAGATGAATGTGGCATACTAATAAAGGTATTGCCATATGGCAGGCATAAATAAGGACTATGGGTTAACTTAAAATGTAAGGGCTAGTTAACAACAAGCCTGAGCTACTGGCCGAGCATTTACAATTACTACAAGTCTCTGTGTGGTAATTTGGAAGTGGTTCCTGGGACAGAAAAACTTCTGACTACAAGGGGGCATGATATTAAATTTCAGGCAAATTTATTTCTCTCTTTCAAAGAGATTATCTTAAATAACATTCTGATGGGCAACAAATCTGATTCAACAGTTATAAGTCAATTTACCCAAAGACGGCAAAACCCAAAGCTGTTTTGTTTGGTTAACACTGTAAATCTTTTGAGTTAATATGAAAAGGTAGAAGATTTGATATAAAAGTTCTGATTCTTCATTTTGTTTAAGTCAGATATTCTGGCCTACGTGGCAGAATTAACCAAAGGCCAAGAAATGGGCAGTCATCTCCTTCAGACAGGTTATGGAGTTCCCACCACATCTGATTGCCTTCTGATAGTCACTATGGCTGAGGGATTTCTTTATCTAATGAAAAACATGGAACTATTGCTTACAGTCACATTTCTGTCAAAAAATTAGGAAATGGCTAAGTGTACTGGCATGGGCCTGTAAACCCAGCCCTCGGGAGGGTGACACAGGAGGATCACAAGTTCAAGGCCAGGTCTACATAGTGAGTTACAGGCCAGCCAGGGCTATGTCGAATGAGGCCCCATCTCAAAAGCCAAATAAGAAACACCAAAACCAGGAAATAGAAAAATAAAAAACCAAGAGAGCCAACTGAACAACAAAACATAGGGAAAATCTTATTCCAGGAAGCAAAGATATGGCATCATTCATTTGCATTGGTATTTTTACCATGGGTGTCGGGTTCCCTGGAACTGGAGTTACAGATAGTTGTGAGCTGCCATGTGGGTGCTGGGAATTCAACCCTGGTTGAACCCCGGTCCTCTGGAAGAGCAGCCAGTGCTCTCAACCACTGAGCCATCTCTCCAGACCCTAGCTTGTTCTACTTATTTATATAAGAATGTTCATGTTTCCTTCCCTCCAGGCCTCCTCCACTGTGCATCTTTATGAATGAACATCTCTCTCTCTGCCAAAGGACTATGTCCCGAAACGGCAATTACTTAGGGCTCACACTCTCTCTCTCCTTTCCACTTGTTCTTTAGTTGTAAACTGTGAACTGACCAGTATTCTGGTTCTGTAGGGAAAAGTAGAGAGTGTATGGACTGGAGAACTGGCTCAATGGTTAAGAGCACTTGCTGTTCTTATAGAGGACCCAGGTTTGATTCCTAGCACCCACATGGTGGCTCACAACTGTCTGTAACTCCAGTTCCAGGGGATCCGATGCTCTCTTCTGAACTCCTTGGGTATTAGGCAAGTATCTGGTGCACATACATAACATGCAGACAAACACTCATATAAATAAATAACTAAATAACTAAGCCTTAAAATAACTGAGCCTTTTTTTCTTAAGTAGGTTTATATAGGCACATTCTAAACTCTCAACTTCAAAACTCGAAAACAAATTTTGTGTGTATGTGTGTGTCAAGAACTGTAGTGCATGTCTTTTAATCCCGGTATCTGGGAGGCAGAGAGATCTCTTTAAGTTTCAGGACTGCCTGGTCTACACAGACAGTGGCTTTCTCAAAAATAAATAAATAAATAAATAAATAAATAAATAAATAAATAAATAAATAAATAAATAAATAAATAAAAGTGTGGCCAGGCAGTGGTGGCACATGCCTTTAATCCAAACACTCGGGAGGCAGAGCCAGGTGGATCTCTGTGAGTTCAAGGCCAGCCTCGGCTACAGAGTGAGTTCCAGGAAAGGCGCAAAGCTACACAGAGAAACCCTGTCTCGAAAAACAAAACAAAACAAAAACGTGCACGTTTATTAGTGCTGTGTTGTGTGCAGACAATGTGTATGTTTGTGGAAGTCAAAGGATAACTTTGAATTGGCCCAAGGGCTCCTGGGACTTCTCCTCTGCCTCCCACTTCCCAGGAGCACTGGAATTATATATGGGTACTACTGTGCCCAGCTTCATGTGGGCTCTGGGGATTTGAACTCAGACACTCAGGCTTGCATACCAAGTGCTTTATCCACAGTCATTGCCTCAGTCCCTGTTTTGAAATTTTAAACATCTGGATGTGTTGGCCCATATAATTCCAGAACATAGAGATAAAGGCAGAAGGAGCCATATTTGAGGTCAGTCAAGGCTGTAAGCTGGGGCCTTGTCTTGAAAACAAGACAAAAACAACAACAAAACACACACACACACACACACACACACACACACACATACACAAACACACCAAAAACAAAACAAAAGAAACCAAAAAACCCCAAACAACCCCAATAAAACAACAAAACAAAGACCTGGGTACTAAGCAGCCCCTGCACTTGCAGAGAACATGCAAAACAGTACATTCAATTCCTAGCACTTAACAGCCAAAACCAAAATAATCCTTGAACACCATCCTGGGGTAGGAGGCTGGAGAGATGGTTCAGTGGTTAAGAGCACTAGCTGCTCTTCCAGAAGACCTGGATTCAATTCCCAGCACCCACATGCCAGCTTACAACTGTCTGTAACTCCAGTTCCAGGGGACCTGACACCCTCACCCAGACACATATGCAGGCAAAACACTAATACACATAAAAGAAAAAATCTTTTAAAAAAAGCTATGAGATTATAAAAAAATCATAGGACCAACGTATGTAATCTAAATATATGAATGCCTAAATGAAATATACATTATCTTGTACAATTAGTACACGCTAAGGAAGAAAATTTTTGAAAGACCAGAGCTAAAGTACCTTATGTAAAGTCACACACAGTGGCTTACACCTGTAATCTCAGCACTCAGGAGGCTGAGACAAGAGAATGATTGAGTTCAACTCCAGTGAGGGATACACAGCAAAATTCGGCTTCATAAAACCACAGACATACCAATAACCCAAGCGAAACCAAAGTCCTTGTTTCTGCCAAGTGGCTGTAAAGTATACTGAGAATCAAACTTGGACGCACACTGTGACAGCCCCAGCTCCAGCACTAGAGGTCTGTTCTTTTGCAGTGGCAAATTCTTCAGATCTCCAAATGTAAATATTACACCTTCTTTAATCTTTATTTTCACAGGATTGTAAAACTGTGATACTACTAACTAGCCATATTGCTAATCTTACGAAAATAAAAAGCATCACCAAATTTTTTTCACAAAACTACGTTTTATGTCTTTTTTTTCACTAAGGTAAACAAAATAATTACTTGATACATGCATTTTATGATAGGTATAATTAATATTATCACAACAAACATCATAAATGGCCGTAAAATAGTCAAGACATCGTTTATCTTGTTACAGTAGCAAACTAGATTCAGGTTGTGGTAGTACACCCAATCATTCTTAACCATTTACAGGACGTACTTTTTGGATTTTGAAGTGGTACTTTTAAATTCCACCCATAAACTTCTAGAACAACTTAGGGCACTTCTACTTACCATAATAGGTGCTAGCTGTCATTGACATAATCCAGAATGCTAGGGAAATGGAAATGATCAGGCTCAATATTACGATATTAGTAATCATCTTTATATATTTTTTGCATGTACTGTCTTCAAGATCTGTCATGGAAAATAAAGCTACGGGCACCTGGGGGAGAAGAAAAAAAAAATAGCATTTCAGACGAAGAAAGTCATTTAACTTTCTTGCAACAACACTCCTTTAGAGGCGAAAGGAAATGCCAACATCTTCCACCAACCGAATGACAGACTGCAATCGTCGATGATCCCAAACTTGTAGACACAGCGGCTCGCCCCTGCGAGGTTAACGCCTCCCTGGGCAAAGGCGCCGGGAGGTCGCGGGGCCAGCGGGGCGGCCCGGCGGGCTCGCACCTGGAGGGGCCCGGAAGGCGCACGGAAGCCCGGCAGCCAATGGGCGGCCCGCGCCGCCGAGCTCCGCCCCCCCGGTCAGCAGCGGCTCCGCCTGCACGGGTACGCCCGCCTCGGCCACCGAGCCTGGGCCCCGGAGCAGCTCGAGCGAGCGCCTCTGAGTCCGTCCCGGGCTGCCTGCCCTGGGGTCTGCACGGCGACACGCTGGGTGCGCGCATGCGCATGCGCAGTAGCTCCGCCCCGCTCACGTGACCGTGTCAGGCGGAAGCCGGGCTGCAGTCCCGCTATAGCGTCCTGGGCAGTTCGGCGGCGCGGTTGTAAGGCACCTCGGGAATAGACAGGACAGGACGACTATTGTGGACATCCTAGACTGAAAAAAAAAAAAAAGTCACCAGCAAGTGTGGCGTGCGTGGGGTGCTAAAACCTGCCCTTGATGGAATAAAGAAAGGCGAGTGAATTTAGAACCCGCAACGGGCTGTAATTTATGAAGCGTTCACACCAGGTGATGCGGTGTCATGTGAAGGACAAAGGGATGGATCGTGTAGGAGCAGACTTACTTAGGAGGTAGTTTAAAACAACAGCTTAGCTGGTACTGTGATGTGTAAAGAGAAGCGTAGCCTTCTGCTATTGAGGTTTCACGTAATTATTGTTCTAACACGTTGTGGCTGTCCCCACACACGGTATCAAGTGTGGGTATCCTGTCAGTTCACTGTGACACGGCAGACCATCCTATCCAGTTCACGGACAATCTGAGTCTCGTGACTGATCGCGCCTTTTATAGGGAGGTGCTCATCGTTTCGGCCCCACGTGGCTCTGGGTATTCGAACTCAGGTTCTCAGGCTGGCCCAACAAGTGCTTTACCTATACAGAGTCGTCTCCCCAGTCCCAGTTTCAAAACAAAGCTCTCACTAGATGTGGTGGCCCATGCTTATCATCCCAGAACATAGGAGGCTGAGGTGGATTATGAGTTATTTTCTCTGAGCGAATAGTAACTGGCTAATAACCACGTAGTTCTGGGTGTTTCCAGCTCATTGTTGACAGTGTGACGGAGGTGACGGGACTGTTTAGGTGTGGTACACAACTGTGACATAACCCAGTCACTCCTTAAAAGCTCACATTTCCACTGCTGGAGGGCACTTTTAAAAAATTGATGCTATTTTAAATTTCAAAATATACGCAAAGACTGCTTTTCTTTTGGTACAACACAAACCTGCAGTTAGCTGTTCTGCATAGGTAATTACTTGTATTACTCCATCACACTATTCGGCCACTATTTGTGTTGCCAGACTATTGGGTTACAAGTTACTAACAACAGGTAAATTCTTTTTAATTAAAATTTTTTGCATTGCTTAGAAAACTTCTAAGCTGGACTTGTCCATCGACAGCATGATCTTGTCTGATCAGTTGTTCTAAAACAGTGACCTCGCTGTGATTGTCAGCTTCTCTAATGACACTAAAAGTCTGTGTCGAGTCAGTTCTTTTGCTGGCTTTTTTAGTACTGGACTGTCAGCTCAGGACTTGCTTCATGCTTGCTAGGTAATTGCTCTACCAGTGAACTGTATCCTTAGCCTTAAGTCAGTATGGATGTCAGGGATGTTCTCGGCTGGCTAAAATGACACGTGAAATCATAGTACCAGTGAAATGTGCTTTCAAATGAGTATCCCTCCCCCGCCCAACCAGTCATCCAATGAAGGACGTTTCCCGTATAACTGAGGCAGAGTCGGGAGGGCCCCGATTTCCTCACGAAAGTGTCCTGCCTAAACAGCTATTTAAAATAACACTTCCATCAATGACTCAGACTCAGGAGTTGCTGACACCCATCTCAAGCTTTTCCAGACACCTTCAGGTGTAACATTCAGGGACTTCACAAATTAGTGCAGAGCGCAATGCTCATGAGTAGACTGTTGGATTGACAGCAAAGAGATACGTATGCAGAAATCCTGGGGCTGTATGCAGCAGCTGACTGTGGGCCCATAGGAACCTGTCTTTCTGTGCACATAAGACTTCTTCAGTCAGAAGGCCCTACTTCCCCTTTGTGTTCAAGCCTCATGCACGTGGTGTTACAGGCCTCTTTGTAACGTGGTGTTACAGGCCTCTTTGTAACGTGGTGTTACAGGCCTCTTTGTAGGTCCTAGCTCAAGTTTAGCAAAAGAATCCTGGAAGAGCCGAGACAGAGAAATAATGCTTCAAATGAATACTCTCCCATTGCCATTTTTGGACTGAATTAGCTGAATTTTGTCTTTTTGTGATGTGTTAAACTGACCAAACGTCTCTCCAACCCTGCCCTTTTGCTGATAGGTAATAAACAAATTATTGTTTCTTAAGACTGAATTTGGGGAAATTCTCTTCATCATGACTCTGTGGCTGTGGAGAGACATCATTACCACAGCAACCCTTACTTACGTATGTATGTATTTATGTATTTTTAAAGCATTTAATTGGAAGCTTGCTTACAGTCTCAGAGGGCTAGTCCATTATCACCATGACGGTACAAATAGGAGACATGGTGCTGGAGCTACATCTGATCTGCAGGCAGGCAGGCAGCGCACCCCCAGGGACACACCTGCTCCAACAAGGACACATCTCCTTCAACAAGGCTATGTACCTCCTAGTCCTTCCAGATAGTTTCTCAAGTGGGCACTAAGTATACAAATATATGAGCCTTTGGGGGCCATTTTCATCACACCGGTGTAGAAAAAAAAGTCCTTAAAGGTATTGTGGCCAGAATTCCAGTAGCATGAAGGCTAAGGCAGGAAAATAGGGAGTTCGGTTTGAGACTACTTCAGTTTGGATTGCGTGTTGAGACCTTCTCAAAACATACTGAAAGTATCCTTAATATGTTTAGGATTCATTTTAGGTAGAGGAGTATTTTGCCCTCATGTATGTATGTGCACCATGCATGCCTGGTGCACGTGGAGGCCAGAAAAGGGTACTGGATTCCCTGTAACTGGAGTTATGCACTTTTGTGATCCAGCATGTGGGTTCTGGGAACGGAACTTGCTTCTACAAGAGCAGCAAGTACTTTTAACTGCTAGGCCATTGTTCTAGCCCTTCTCTTATCTATTAATTCAAAGTAATTATGTGTATATATGTTTGTCTCTATGTGCGTGTGCGCGTGCACACACACACACACACACACACACACACACACACACACACACATATACATGCACATGTGTTTGGGTACCCTCGGAGGCCAGAAGAGGGTGTTGGAGTCCCTGTTGCTGTAGTTAGAGTTGAGAGCTGTGATACATGGATGCTGAACCCTGGTTCTCTGCAAAGGCATCGAGCGTCCCTTTTTATTTTTAAGGACAGGGCCTTACTATATGGCCTTGGCTGGCCTGGAACTCACTATGTAAGCTCTCAAATATTAAGGACCAGCCTTAACATTCTTCTTCCCAGGGGCCCAGAAGAGAAGCTACAAATGGCGAGAATTATTTTTGGGAAAAGAATCTAAGTACACCAAGCTCTTTTGTCAGTCTACTTTATTCCTCTGGGATAAAATTCTATTTACACAGCTTCAGTTCTGTTCTCGTGCCTAGCTCCTTTCTTCCCTGATTTCTCTCTACATTTATCTGTCGTCCCCTCTAACTTCTATCTTAATTCTCTCATCTTAGTTCTGCTCCATCTTGGTCTTTCTCATCTCGTTCTTCCCCATCTTCCATCTCTTTCTTCTAGTTCTCCAGTCAGAATCCTCCTCAGCCTCTGAGGTTTACAGTTAGATAAACCCATGCAATAGCAGTGCTCTAGCTAGAGCAAGGTCACCAGGCTTGAATTCTTGCAGGGTCATAAAGGCAGACAAGAGTTCAGGCTTTCGTTTACAACCCAAAAGGGGAGTGGTTAAAGGAGGAGGTCAACTGAGAGCTAAGACCGGTTCATCTATCAAAAAGGGAATTTATGCGCCGGGCGGTGGTGGCGCACACCTTTATCCTAGCATTTGGGAGGCAGAGCCAGGCAGATCTCTGTGAGTTCGAGGCCAGCTTGGTCTACAGAGCGAGATCCAGGACAGGCACCAAAACTATACAGAGAAATCCTGTCTCGAACCCCCACCCCGCAAAGGGAATTTATTTGCTCAATCTGCATTCCTAGAGGTGGTTAGGTAAATGTTAGGAGTCTATAATGTGAATATAAATACCACTAAGGCCGTATAAGAAGGGAGGGTCTGAGCTTAATTTACCTTAATTCAGAAGATCGTGTGGCGTTGGATGCTTGATAGGTATTTCAGATAAAATACATGGTTATGAGTTCTTGTAAGCATATATAGCATACAAGGAAATCTTTGCAGGAATCTGCTAATATATATACAAAAGCAGAAATATCACCAAGACTTCTTAAGTCATGGCTTGACCTTTGGAAAAGTCCTTGACCCTTCCAAGTAGTAGCTTTTGTGATAGCTGAATTCCATTACATTTTCCTGTGGCTTACAGCAGTAATCCAAGCTTGCCTTGAACTACAGAGATCCACTTGTCTCTGTCTCCCGAGTGCTGGAATTAAAAGTGTGCACCACTAGCCAGGCGGTGGTGGTGCACCCCTTTAATCCCAGCACTCGGGAGGCAGAGCCAGGCGGGTCTCTGTGAGTTCGAGGCCAGCCTGGGCTACCAAGTGAGTTCCAGGAAAGGTGCAAAGCTACACAGAGAAACCCTGTCTCGAAAAACCAAAAAAAAAAAAAAAAAAAAGAAAAGAAAAATGTGCACCACCATGCCCGGCCATCATTTCTTTAACCTCTGGGCCATCTCTCTAAACCTAATTCAAAGTTGTTTTTTTTTTTTTTTTGTTTTTGTTTTTGTTTCTGTTTTTAATAGACTTTACCGATCTCAGGCACATATATCATTTATTGACGTTGAATTTCATTCTTTTTAACTTTTGGAGAACAAACTTTAAGAAGGTAGGCAGCATGTAAACCACTTTGTTGACTTCCATTTAATTCCTAAGAGTGGGAATAGTGAGGATGGGAAAAGTGAATGGAAATCTTTTCCTACTATAGATTTGAGAAAAGGGACCGTATACATTTCATTTGTTCATCCAGAATGCCAAGTATCTCTTAGTAAATGTTAAAAAATACCATTTTTATAATTAAAGTATTAAAGAATACTATTAAAAAACAATGTGTTGATCATTGTATCTATCACCAAGTCTTTTTTTTTTTTTTTTTAATGCCAAATGCTGTTTATTGAAGGAGGGAGGAGGTCTTAAATACAGGCTTACAGCACAATGGGAGAACCCCACCCTGGAGGGCAGAAGTTCGCTACAGATGTTTTACAATCGTGCATCTAAGCTGTTAACACCCATTATGCAGGATACAGACAAGGAACTTCCCTTAACCATTCAGGAGGGTGAAACCTGGGAGGGAATTAGCATAGGGAGGATATCAAGGTCAAGGTCAGCAAGCAAGGCAACAGTCACCCAAAATGGGGGCCAGGACCCTACAGGTCCCCCTTTTACTAATAAATGAGCTTCTGACTTAGGTTTTGTGGGACGTCAGCAGGTCATCTTCTTGTATAATATTAGAGGGACCAGCCTTAATATTATACATCCCAGGGGCTCAGGAGAGAGAACTACTAACGGCGAGGACTATTATCAGGAAATATAATCTCAGCACACCGAGTTCTATAGTCCACTTGCTTTAATTCCTCTGGCATAACATCCTTTATACACAGCTTCAGTTCTGTTCTCATGTCTAGCTCCTTTCTTGCCTGATTTCTCTCTATATTTATCTACTGTCCCCTCTAGGTTCTATCTTAATTCCTTCATCTAGTTCTGTCCCTTCTAGGTTCTCATCTATCTAGTTCTTTCCCCTATCAGCTCTTCTCTCTCATCTGGCTTTTCCTCATCTTGTTCTTCCCCATCTGGCTCTTCCTCATCTTCCATCTCGTTCCTCTAGTCCTCTCTTTTAGCCCTTCAATCTAGTTCTTCCCCATCTCAGTTCGTTCCTCTCAAGTTCTTACCCATCTAGTTCTTCCCTTCTCTTTTCTCTTCTCCTCTGCCTCCTGGAAGTCTCGGTATATAAAGGGAGGGTCCGAGCTAAATTGTGTAAAGCTATTACTTAACGTCCACCTCTCCTAGGCGGTGTCTCCTTGTGGAATTTACCGTAAATCAGGAGACTTGCATGTGGGCTGTTATCATTGTTAGTCCACCTGGGACTAACAATGGGCGCCCACCTGGGTGGTGTTTCCTGTAGTCCTTGAAAGTGGCCAAGGGAGATAGATAATCTGATTCCAGAGAAAGCCTTTCCTGAGGCTGTTCTCCAAATACCTGGAATGTGTATGTCCAGAGAGTGATCAGTCTACACTGTTAGCCCTTCTTAGGGAAAAGTCAATTGGGAAAGCTATGAAGGCACACATGATTTTCATAACAGAATACAGCTGATATATAACAAGCCAAGTAACACCAAAAACTCCTTGGGATTTGGCTTCCTCTGGAGGAATTCCCTGATCCCTCCAGGTAGTGACTTTGCCATAACCAGCTGAGTTCTTATGATATATTCCTGCGGCCCGCAGCATCATCTTACCCTATCACCAAGTCTTTGTGTGTGCTGTCATAGAAGTTACTGTCATAGAACTATAAGGAAAGTGTATTTATTTACGTTTCAGGGTAAACACTCAAACCCAGAGCCTTACGTAGAGTAGGTAGGTACTTCTACCAATAAGCTATATCCAAACCCCACCGGAATTTTTATAGTCCTTTGTGTATCTAGCTTAGAATGCATAAACACTTCAAACAGTATACTAATGTATATTTAGCAACAATGTGGAACTAACTGTCATTAAGGCATCACTTATTTTTACCTGTTTGACAATTTCCTTCAACTTAGAGAGAAGGAAGACTAAGGAATTTTTATGGTTTCAAATTAGGATAAGGCCCTTTCCAGGTACATTTTACCTTCTAGAAATAATAATAGGGATGACAGTAATTCCTTGGGAAAAAAATTTTAATATTAACAAATTTCAAATACATTTTTGTGAGTACAATATTATTGTTTAATATACACTACAAAATCCTTAACTTTATAAAGTATCCAGCTGTCTAAATATCAAAAGAATTCCACTCCTGATATAAAGATTAATTTCTCTATTATATCAAAATTAAAATTTACCCGTATTCTAACACCGAGAAGTAACAACATAATAAAGTCTACCTCAACACCATCAACAAGGATCTCATAAACATCTTTGATACATTTAAAGTTTATCATTTGCTGTTCAGAAACACATGATTTTCCCATTTTAACACATATTAAAGGATCAAAACACGAGGGGAGAAGATGTGTTCATTCTACAGCTGTGTAGACCACAGGTATTTCCATTTCTTATGCAAGTGGGACAGAGCAATGCTTTGGTGAGAAAACAAAGACATCTTCTTGTGGGAAAAAGAGGAAGAATGGATAATTTTTTAAAAACTGTTTTCCAGAAACCTGTAGATAGGGTTATTTCCCCCCAAAATATCAAGTTTCAAATACTCCAGTACTTAGCTTTGACCTACTTATTGCTGTTTTTCCTTCGACAAAGCTATCATTACAGTTTTGCTCAGTTTTTTTTAAAGGGTCCAGTGTCTTACCACCCAAGCAACACTGAGCTCAGACCAAACTCTAGTGATCAACCCTCCTTTGAGAAGTCATTCTAAGAAGAAATCTGTTTGACCTCAAAAGAAAATCACTTGGTTGTAAGAAGGTCTAAAGTTCCTTTGTTTCCCATTGTGTTTCAACTCAATAGTGTGTACCAAAGCATTTTACACCAATTTCTTCTATAGATTTCATCTCATATTTGAAATACTATTTATTTTAGGAAGCTTGAAGCAACTTAAGGGCAGACAATGTTGTGTTTACCCCCTTTGGGGGGTTGGAGTTTCAACCCTAGGCTGCATGACGCTGAACATAAGTCACATCTCCCAGCCCAGTATTCCTCTTCATATCAGGTTCCTAACCTTCAGCTGTGGTGGGGTTTTTTGTTTGTTTGTTTGTTTGTTTTTCTCCCCTCTTGTAAAGGCTAGTAGCCTGTAGACACACTGGATCAATAGAAGATCTGTGAGGTACAACTGAGGGAAAGTGGTTGTGATTTTGATTAGTTTATTTTTGAAACATGGTCTCAATAGCATAGGCCACCCTGAGTTTCTGATCCTCCTGCCCACTCCTCCCAAGCACAGGCATTAGGGACATTTGTCCCCATGCTCCTCGTGCCTCATCCCATTTGTTTTACAGTATACAGTCAACTAAGAAAGCTATCAGCAAACTGAAAACAGGATTTAAAGATTCCTCGTATGTTTTCAAAAGCCTGGCCGGAAGTTACGTTTCTCCTACCTCCACTTCCTTCTCTCTCGTGGCTAAGATAACAGGTGTGCGTTACCATGTTCAGACACGCCGCTATCTTAAAGACAGACAGAGGGATTATTAATACATTCATGTAGGAAGAGTTTGAAGCATGTTATCAGGAAAGTAAGATGGAGAAGATACACAGGAAATCACAATTGCTGTGGTGGTTTATTCAATGGTGTCAGATAATAGTGAATGAGAAAGACTGGGGAAATGGTTAAGTGGTAGAGCATGCATGCACAGAGCCCTGGGTTTAATTCACAGCACACAAAACCCTCCAAAGAAACTCAATGTAATGTATATAAGAATGAAGACTAAGAAACTTGGCCAAAAGCTTGTTGTAGTTTATAACGTTGTACACTTATGACTTAAAAAAATACTAAGATATGAAGATACTGTATGTAGGTTGCAACTGGACCACATTAGTTAGTGGTTGACGCTTGGGGTACATGGGTGAAGCACATAAGGTTACACTTGGAGAATATATGTTATGTTAGTATTAGTTACCCAGCGTACTTTATCAAGTAGGTGCAGTCAGTGTGTTTGCTGTTGATATTTGAGAGGATACAGAGACATCTGAAACAGTATTAGGAAGAGATAGGCAATGACAAATCTGAGGAACTACATCCAATACTTAAGACAACTAACAAGGTTTATCACATCTACAAAAGGACTGTAAGACATTTGTTATAAGCATCACATGAAAACTAAAAGGGACACTTCTACCATTGCATTTGCAGGGAAGACATCCCCTACCACAGAGTGCTCGATAACTTGGGGACAAAGAGAGACAACCCAAAAGCCGGCAAACAATCCCATTCCATTTCTTTGTAGGAAAGACTTATAGTTCTTTAGGGTCAGGCAGGTCACGGTCATATGGAAATCTCACACACTCAAAGCAGAACTAAACAGCTCACTTCTCCGAGTTGCTTTACATTACTGAGCCATAGCTTTCGAAGGAAGAACTCTTACTGAACACTTAGTGACATAAGGCAGGCCTTTCCAAGTGGCAGCCAGAGGACCAAACTTGTACTTCTATCTTAGAAATAATCAGCGTTTGCATAGCTTCATCACAGAGATACACAATGTTTTAGAGAACTGTATTTTATTTCCATTAGGAATTAAGGTTGATTTTCTAAAAAAAAAAAAAAAAGAAAAAGTAAAAAAGCAGGTTGATGGGTAAGATAAATTGATTTTGTTTTAACACAACATAGTTAAAGTACTTTTCTGTGAGTGTGATTTATTAAGTGGGGAACAAGAGCTATTTTTGACATATAAAAGGCAATTAGAAACTAGTTTAGGCAGGGCAGTGGTGGTGCACGCCTTTAATCCTAGCATTCTGGAGGCAGAGGCAGGGGGATCTTTATGAGTTCAAGGCCAGCTTGGGCTACAAAGAGAGTTCCAGGATAGTCAGGGCTACCTAGAGGAACCCTGTCTTGAAAAACTAAAAAAAAAAAAAAAAAAAAAAGAAAGAAAGAAACTAGTTTAAAAAAAGAAATAATAACTTAAGGATTTTGCTATAATTTATCATTTATAATGATGGAAATTCAGTATTTTTATTATAAAAAAGATAATATACACTCATCTATTAATTTTGTTAAAGTAAAAGCTAGATCCTGAATTCTTCATTATTTTCTTAGAAGCTGAGTATAAATCACCAGTTTTTCCCAGTCTGAGGTAATTCAGGCCTCACCTAATTTGGAGTCTCAAAGGTATTTCACATTCAAAAATATTATTTTCAAATTATTTTACAACCTACTTTTAAACCCAATGTTCTCATAAGGAAGGCCATGATAAGCTTACTTTGACTGGTTAAAAAAAATACAAAAAGTTAAAAAAGAAAAAAAAAAAAAAAACTTGCCCTGTACCCCAGAGGTTTTATTCTATAGATTTTTCAACCACCATCCCAATAATTTAATTAATACAAAATCCAGTAGTTTTCAGTTCACATTTAATGATTAGCTCCTACCTTGCATGTTCTTTAGAACGTAATATCCCAACTTTGGCGTTGAATGTTTTCCTTATATGAACACATCATTGGTCATTCCTATTTGACAGCGGTTTACAAAGCAGAAACACCCTGCAATCGGTGTTTCCGAAGACAGTGTCTAAGAACATAATCCTCAGTAAGGCACTTTCGCTCGTTCTCAAAGTTGTCATTCAGGTTTTTCATCTTTCTTAGATTCAAGTCTCCGTAAGTCATGTAGTGATTGCTCCTTCAAGTAAAACTTTAAGTACTTGATTTTAGTACATTTGCAGTTAAGTAGCATCGATGATAAGATCGGAAGATGGGCATCAGGCTCTGGGAAGGAAACGTGACTGCAGATCTTCTTGTCTACTTTAGATTTAGAGACCTGGTAAGGTTTTCTCTTGTTGATCTTGTTCAAGAAGTTTGAAATCTTCCAAAGGAAGACTGCTTAAGGCCGCTGGTAAAATGTGTTCTGAGATGCCCTTAGGGAGCATGTTACTTGCTTCTAGATTCTTCACAAAGCACGTGGCTTTGATCCATCTTCGAGTTGCTCTGCGTTCCCTTTGCAGGCAAGTTTTCATTTTTCTTCTTAAGCTTGCTATTTCTTTTTCTAGTTTAATTATCCTTTTTTTCGCCTCCATAGGGTTCCTAAAGGCGTAACTGTGTTCAAGTAGTACTTGCTGACTACTGTTCGGCTTGAAATGACGTGGTCCAGTTGGAGTAAAACTGTCGTTTTTCTTCAAAAGATTCCTTGACTTGAGTTTCTGAGCCGAATAGAGAGTTTAATATAAATTATGGATATCACAAATAAGTAAACAGTGTCCAGTTTTGAGTAACATGGTATTTAAACTGCTCTTTTAAGAACTGCTTTTAAAGTTTAATGGGCAACACCATACTATCTCATGTAACCATGGCTTAAGTTTCTCAATAGATTGAATGAACTCTAGTCACCTTGTACTTTTCTGAGACATGGTGTCTCTACATAGACAACTCTGGCTGTCCTGGAACTTGCTTATGGAGACCAGGGTGGCTTGGAATTCAGAGACACACCTGCTTTGATCTCCTGAGTGCTGGGATTAAAGGCGGGTATGTGCCGCCATGCCTGGCTAGTTACTTTTTTCTTAGGTCCTTTCTCTACAGAGACATTAAACCATTGATTTAGAAATCATCAGTGGATTTTCAAGGAATCTTCCACATTATTCAATATGATTCTTTGGAGGTTTTAAAAATCCTTTTCAATTCTTTTTACTAAGACCAAACTAGAATTTGTTTAGATATTTCATTTATCTATGGCATTGATCTCCTTTTTGTTAAGTATTAGTCCCTCAATTTGATGAATAATTCAGACCTGGAATCTAGTTAAACAAAAACTCACGAATAGAGATATGTTCTCAGGCATCAAGTTCCCAAACAGATTTACTTATTAATTCTTCACACTAAATCTTCAAAGATTTAAAATCTGGCTAGGAATTTTTTTGTCCAAACCAAAAAGCTAAGGATCTTGTTCACTATACTCCAGAAACATTAAACAACTTATTGTTTTCCTATTGTGTCACATCTTCTAATTGTCTTTCATTTATTAAATAAACATTCATTCAAGGTAGAATGGTACACACTGTGATCCCTGCATTCAGGAGGCTGAGGCAGGTGTGCCATAAATTTGAAGCTAGCCCAGAGCTACACAGTGAAACTGTCTCAAAAATGCCAAAATATAAAGAAAAAGAAAAAACAATTTTTCCACTTTGGAGGCAGGGGCAGGACAGCTAGTTCAAGAGTAGCTTGCAGGGCTGGAGGGTAGCTCAGTAGTTGAGCACATTGGTTGCTCTTCCAAAAAAACACAGATTCAATTTCCACCACTTATATGGTGGCTAACAACTGGTCATGACTCCACCTTTCCAGGAGATTCAAGGTCCTCTTCTGGTTTCCACAGGCACCAGGCATACTTTCGGTACAGATATGCACTCAAGCAAAATACTAATACACACAAAATAAAATAAACCTTAAAAACAACAACAACAACAACAAAAAAGGAATAGCTTGGGCTAGAGTTTGAAGATAGATTGGGCTACCTAAATAGCAAGATTGTCTCTCCAAACAAACAAACAAACAAACAATAAAATAAAGCAAAGCAAAATCCAACTCAACCACTTACTGGGGACCACTTAATTCCTAGGGAAATAATGTTGAATAAATTATAGTTCCTACTATCATAAAACCTATAGCTGGCCTCTCTTCATAGAGAAATGGCACAGTCTCCCTTTGGTTTTCATTTTCTCAACATCTAACAGATTGTGGCATAATGAAAAGTTTAATAGTTATTGGATAATAAATGATCAAAATGTCAGAAATACGGTTCCTTCTTTTCTTTTCTTGAGATAATGCCACACATAGCCCTGGTTGGTGTCGACCTTTCTATGTGGCAGATGAACTGCTCCTCCTGCCTCTGCCTTCTGAGTACTTGAATTACAAATGTGCATTCCCTGTGCCCGTTGATGGACATTTCAATTTCAATATTTGAGTGCATACTCGGGGTCAGGTACTCTTTGAGGTGCTCAAATTTGGAAGATTTAGAAATAAGAAAGCCCTTGATGTCCTGTGGCTTTTCTAACATCATCATCATCAGCAGCAGCAGCAATATACCACCTTCTCACCCATTAAAACATTAACTCATGTCCACTTCCAAATTCAAATGTCACAGTTAAACAATAGCCTTTTCTTTCTCAGTGAGAAGACACCCTTTTTCCAAACTCTCTGCGGCTTCTACCTTTCCCTTTCTTTAGGTGACTTTCTCAGTTTTTCTTCTCTAATCAGATCTCCCTAATCACACCAATGTTTCCTTCTTTCTCCTTTGTCTCTTTCCTCTGGTGCTGGGCATCACTTTGGACACCCTCCATCACAGAGCTGTATTCGCAGCCTTAAACCAAGTGGTTCTGTTTGTTTGTTTGGTTTTTGAGACAGGGTCTTAGAATGAAGCTCTGGCCACCCTGGAACTCAGTACACAGACCTGGTTGGCCTCTAACTCACAGAGCTCCAAATGTTTCTGCCTCTGAGTGCTGGTATACACCACCAGCCTGGCTTAAACTTGTTTTAACTCATTCCCCCTGTACCCAATTCTCTCTTTTCTTTCAAATAAATCAACATTTCATAGTTTCTTACTCATCTCTCAAGCCCCTGGCTTTAGTTTTATCATCTACTTAAATTGCCAAATGCATGGTCAGAAACCTCCTCCAGTATTCCAAACTCCTAAGGCCTCACTCCTAAACGGAATGAGCTCTTTAGTTTCTTATAAAGCCTCAACCTGAACCACCATCTCTTGGCGTAACTGAATGTGTTCTTTAAGTACTGACTAGCACATCACTTGTCATCTTCAAGTCAGAGCAGAGTGACTCTGAAGAAGGCTTCATTACTAATCCTTTCTCTTTTTGCCAATGGTACATTTACTGATAATGACCAACAATTTTTAGTTATGTAAGGCTGCAATTCTGGTCAAGTACCCTATATGCAAAGTGCCTGGGACCACAAGTGTTTCATACTGTGAGGATTTGCATAGATTTTTTTAACCTGCTGAGCATCCTTAGTTTTGGACATTCAGAAGTCCAATGTCTGAAATTTGTTTGGACTTCACAGGAGAAACAACTGGAGTCAGGAGACCTGCGTTCTGATTCTGGCCTGTACCTTTATTACACAAGAGTGGAAGCTCTACAGCTGTTCTGAGGTGTGTCATTACACACTCATTTTAGCACAGTGTGAAGTGCTCACGTGCACAAACAAAAAGCAACAGGAGCTAAGACATGGTGTAAGAAAGGAGAGCGACATCACCTACCATAGACTTTATATGGGTACAAAAATCAAAAATAGTTGGAACGGCATCCATTTTAAGTCGTCGAGTTTGGCCTGTTAGGTCAAAACAGGAGGCTTCAAAGTGCTTTGAACAAAGAAAAGTGTGTTTTCCTGGCACAAAATTTTTGCGCCTAACCAGGCGAACCCATTCTTTTCTTCTTTTGGGATCCAAAGGAAACCTTAAAACAAGCAAACAAAGAGCAACTCAAATTCCAGCTGGCCTACTGTTGGTGTACTTCATAGTTAAGTTTAAAAGTCCCTCATTTATGTAAAAATTACACAACCTCCAGATGCCAATTTATAATAATTTTTACATTATAAAAATTAGTGAAAAACTAGTAGGTTTATTTTTCAAGACTTTAAAAAGAGGCATTCCTTCCAACCTAGCCCTTAGCAAGGGCAATAACTGAAGTACAAATAAGACTCTTATACAGAATGATCACAAGCAGGAGTAATTTCACGATGCTTTTATCTGCTGCTGCAACAAATATATCCGGTATGTTAAGGATTAAATTTTAACAAGAAAAATCTGGGCAGATACACTCCTTTCTGTCTTCCCTACATTTCACCATTGTTTTATACTCTTTCCATTAAAATTTCCAGTGGTACAAGTTATATATTTTCAAAGACAACTTAGTGTATGTGTGCATGCATGCAGAGGTGTGTGTGTGTGTGTGTGTGTGTGTGTGTGTGTGTGTGTGTGTGTATGTGTGTGTGTGTGTGTGTGTGTAAACAACTTTTGGGGAATTCTCTCTTTCCACCATGGGTTCTGGACATGGAACTCAGTTTCTAAGGCTTGTATGGCAATAATATGCTGAGCCATCTTGTTGGCTCCAAAGTTGTAAGTTTCTTGAGGAAAGCAATTATTACTATTTATCTGTTTACCTTTGACCATGCCTTGTAAACAATAAGAACTCAACAAAAATTTGATATATTAATACAAATACAGAATATATTAAAAAATTCTGGAGCTATGGAGCACAGCAGAAAACAAAAAAAAGATAGATGATCTGTAAGCTATCCTTTTCCTTTCATATTTATTTCAAATACGAAAGATACATCCATCCAACACATTCTGCTTACGGAAGACACAAATATAAAGGGCTGTTTTGTTTTTTTTTCTTTTTTAATTTTATTTATTTTATTTTACAATACCATTCAGTTCTACATATCAGCCACGGGTTCCCCTATTCTCCCACCTCCCACTCCATAAAGGGCTGTTTTTGAAAATTCTAATAATTCTAGCTTTGCTAATAATTGACTTGGAAACGTAAGACTAAACATCCACACATAGTTAAATTTCAATTACAATTCTTTTGTTTTCTTTTTCATTTAGGGCCAGTGCGATGACTCATTAGGTAAGAACATTTACCACGGAACCTTATAACCTGAGTTTGATTTCCTGGACCCACATGGTGGAAGGAGAAAAAACCAACTCCCACAAGTTGTCCTCTTCACAGGCAGGCCATGGCATGTACACACACAGTCTTTCTCTCTCAAAGACAATGAGTATATGAATGTTCAAAAGATCCCTTTGGTACCCTATGTATGTGATATATGTGTGTGGGCATGTGTGCCAGCTTGCAAATGTGAGGCCAAGCTGGTGGAGCTGGTTTTCCCCTTCCACTTTGGCATGGGATCAAATTCAGATTGATATGCATGCAAGTGTCTTTGCTCGATGGCAAAATTCTGCCAGCTTCTAAGTCTTCTTTAGTTTGATTACTATATCCTTTGTATGTACTAATTTGTGTTTAAAAAAAAAAACAAACATAAAATCCATGTTGAGACTATGTGGTGCAGAAGGCTTATCACATGTATGGAATTAGATGTCCACACATTGCCAGTGATGAGGAGCAGAGATGAAAACCCAGGTTTACTCTAAATGTCCTTCCTTACAACAGACATGCCCTGAAGATTTGCTCTCACTCCACAGCTCAGAATATTTTTAATTTCATTAGATGTCTTCTGATAAACTTACCAACCTTGCTTAGTTCTCAGTGCCCTCTGCCCCCTTTGAGACAGGTCCTACCTATCTAACCCAGGCTGGACGGACGGCAGCACACTATGTAGTCCAGGGCTAACCTAAAACTCTGCAGCCAACCTGCCTCGCCTTTCAGGTGGTGGGATTACGTGAGTGAGCAGCTGCATTTGGCTTAACACTTACCTCCTAATCTGTTCTCATTTCTAAGAACTCTTATCTCATTTAATGGTTTGTCAAATCGAATTAAGTGGATTTAATTTTACTAGGGAATCAGTAAAGATGAGCAGTAAGTATTATTTGGGGGTTCATTGGTTTCCACCTTGTGTGCTGAGATGATGGGCCTGTACCACCACAGCTGGCTTTTAAAGCATTTTTATTTTTATTTTTTTGGTTTTTTTCGAGACAGGGTTTGGTACCTGTCCTGGATCTCGCTCTGTAGTCCAGGCTGGCCTCGAACTCACAGAGATCCGCCTGGCTCTGCCTCCTGAGTGCTGGGATTAAAGGAGTGGGCCACCACCGCCCGGCTAAAGCATTATTTTTAATTATGCTTTACAGGTGTTATATTTTGTTTTTGAGACTCTAATGTCCCCGTGTTGACAGCAAACTCTATAGCTGAGGATGACCTTGACCTCCTGTGGATTACAGGCCTATGCAACGTTGCCTGGGCCTTGAATATGTTATTTGGATTTTTCACAGTATATTTTAAAGGTAGATGTATCTCACTGTCTAAATTTAAATAATATAAAACATCTTACAAATATTAACAAATTCACATGGTGGTAACAGATGGATATATTCTTGTCCACACAACAAACCCAGGTTTTTTTGTTTTTGTTTTTTGAGACAGTGTAGCTTTGGAGCCTGTCCTGGATCTCACTCTGTAGCCCAGGCTGGCCTCGAACTCACAGAGATCCGCCTGTCTCTGCCTCCCAAACGCTGGGATTAAAGGCGTGCACCACTACTGCCCAGCCACCCAGAGTTTTATAAACATTTACGTTTTGGGAAAAAAAAATTACTCAATAGTTTGAGTGATGCTATTTTGCTTGCATTTTAAATAAATGGTTGAGTACCTCTTACATTCTTAGGCACTGTAGACATGGTGGTTAAAAAAAAAAAGCCTACCCTCTGAGTGTATACCATATTGAGAAGGTAAAGAGTCACGTAGTCCTAACATATGAGCAGACTGGCTGAGAACATTGTTGTTGGACAACCAAGCTAGTTCCTCGGCATACTATCTGGACACAATAGGCAAATTTACTTAACTTTTTTAGAGCCCCTGTTTTGAAGTTAGTGGTGCTAGGATCAAAACCAGGGTCTCAGATATACTAAATAAGTAACCACCATTGATGAGGTAGATTCCCAGCCCTGGCTATTTTATTTCTACTATCTATATGGAAGGGAGAAATGCTTCTAAGGGGTAAGAAGACAGCTCTGGTGGATCCCTGTGTCAGTGACCATTTGGAAAGTTTCAGGTCAATGAGAGACCCTGTCTCAGACCAAAAAAAAAAAAAAAAAAAAAAAAAAAGTGTCTGAAGAACAACAGCGAAGGCTGGCTTGGTCTCCAAGTACATGTCTGCAAATTCGAATACATACACATATTTCTTTTAAAGATCAGAACATGTAAATGCTTAGCTTAGTGGCATAGTAAGTCTTTTGTAAAGGAGTAAGTATGGAGCTGTATGGAGTGGGACATGCTGACTTATTTAGAAGGCCCTACGAAAGGACCTTAAGTCGGAGTAGTTAAGTTATAGGAATATCTCAGGAGCAGGACATGAAATAAACACGGAGGCCTTCTATGTTGAAAATATCGCAATACATTCCAAGTGTCATTGACAAGCCAAAATGGGCTGAACTGCATAACAGAATCAGCTGTTAAATACAACCATTATTAAAGACTAATTTCCTAACATTTACTAATAACTTTTTTTAAAAAGATTCATTTTTAATCATATGTGTTTGTGCGGCTATGTACACACAAACCCAGGGACCCAAGGAGGCCACAAGTTAGATCCGTTAGAGCTGGAGTTACAGCTCGAGCTGCCGGTTTCAGGTGCTGGGAATTGAACCTGGGTGCTCTGGAAGGGCAGTACACATTCTCAGCTGCCGAGTCTTCTCTCCAGCCTCAATCTCTATTTTTAAAGTTATTTATGTCTACTGCATCTGTATGGTAGACCCACGATCAATTAGTGTGATAGTGTACATCTCTTCTTATCTCCACAATCAGTCATGTCATATCGGTGGATGGAAACCAAGCTTGGTGAGAGTAAATGCACCTTAGAAACTGGGCAAATACTACAGATTGGGGCCTTTCCCCTTTCATGGACAGACAATTGTTAGTACGGAGCTATAGACCATTGATTATAGAAGGGTGGTTAGAAGTGTATGAATGGAAGCCAGTAAACCAGTTAAGATGCTGTTACAATATCCAGTCAAGAGGGAATAGTGATACATCAAGTTGGATTGCTTCCAACTTGTTGGGTAGATGGTATTTGATTTACTGAAAAGGGGGATATGGGCATCAGTATATTTGTTGGATGGCAGTTCACTACTGATATTGTCTCTATGGGACTGGCAGAGGACCAGGGAAATTGTACACATTTAGCCCACAGTCTTTTACTCATTAGAGATAAGGACTCTTACTGTTTGGGGAATCTAAACATAGATTACAGGTGGGACAAACACAGGCAAATCATTTGGGTAAGAGTATAGGAAGATATTAAAACAAAGGAACCCAAAGGACAAAATTTATAAAGCTGCTGACAAATTTAAAAGTGGAGATTATTTCACTGAGTAAAAAAGATCACATCATTAAAAATGAGACACACAGGTCATGTTCACAGAAGCAATTTTAGAAGGTTATGAAGGAGATGTAGATTGGAATAGGTTAAGAAGTATAAAAAAATTGAAAATCAATTTAGGCAACAATTTTAAAAATGACTTTTATTTTGTATGTGTACATGCCTGAATGTATCTATGTGGGCAAGAGCCCAAGGAAGTCAGAAGAGGGGTTAGATCCCCCGGGTCTAGTTTGTGAGCTGCCATGCGTGTGCTGGGAACCGAACTCAGGTCCTCAGCAAGAACAGTAAGCACTTTTAACCCATGAGCCATCTCTCCAGCCCCTAGGGAACAGAATTTGTGCAGATGGATAAAGAAGTCTATGGTGGCCAGGCATGGTCGCACATGTCTTTAAGGCAGGGCAGAGAGATCTCTGTGAGTTTAAGGCCAACCTGGTCTACATAGTGAGACACATATGCGCACGCACGCGCAAACGGTCTCTAAGTCCTACAAGAGAAGTTAAATACTATTTGCATTTATAAAAACAGGAATATATTTTTATTATAATGCAATTCTAAAACCCACATGTTTGTTTGCTTTGTTTTTGCTTGTTGTGTTTGGAGACAGGGCCTTATCTTGTAGCCAGGCCTCAAATTCATTCTGTAACTCAGGTTGGCTTTGAACTCATAGTGATCCTTCTACCTACTCCCATGTACATGGAATACAGGAATGTGCCTGCCTAGCAATTATAAAGGCTTAAATTTCTAAGGCTATCATAAAATGCTAATTTCATATTAGATGAACAGTATTAGACACTGTGCATCTTTTTTTTTTTTTTTTTCTTGACCCAGAGTTTTATTCTGTGCTCCTGACAGGCCTCGAACTTGAGGTGGATCCTCCTGGCTCAGCCTCCTATATTCTAAGATTATAGCCTTGAGCCACCATACCCCGCTCTCCACTGTAAATCACTTAAACATTGCTTTTAGTGGCTAGACTCCTCCCTTTCATCTTCCACACCAGATTACCAAACCCAATAAATTCTCCTCCATCTTTCAACATCTGTCTGCTTCTCTCCACCCTCACTGCCAATAACATCTATTCTAGACCACTGAATGGATTCCCTACGTTCATGTAAATTTAATTTTGAGAACGGGTCTGTGTACCTCAGGCTGGCTTCAGATTAATGACACCCAGCCTCTTTTTTCATGTGGTGATACATGAGATTACAGACATGTATCACCACACAGGCTTGCTCTCCCTTTTGTTATAGCTTCCTATTTTCTTCTTATTCACCTCTCTCACTTCCTCTCATTCAGTGCTCCCGTGCCCACAACTAAGCAGCAGTATTCAGTTCAGTTGACATCTAGCATAACTTCCCTGTGAAGGCAATAGCAGATAAATTAACATTCTACAATAGGCTCCTTTCTCATCAAATCCATCTCTGGTGACACTGTAAGTATCAGTCTTAACTCTAGCTGCAGCCAGAAGGCTTTTGATTATGTAAATCTAATCATGCCATTCTTTCATTCCTCAGGGCTTCTCAAGTACTCTTGGAACAAAACAGAAACCGCGTTAGTACAGAGGACCAAACCTATGTCATCCTCTGGTCTCATTTGACACGTCACCTCTTCTGTGAAGTGTCCTTTGACTTTCCAAGGCTAAATTAGGTCTCTTTGAATGTCTTTTCTGTGGCACTCAACTATAATTATGCCTTATTCAATTCTAAAGTCCTCTATTCAATTCTAAAGTCCCGGAGGGTAAGGACTTTCTCCATCATTAGCATAATGTCAGGCAATTAGGGACCTGGTGTACATCAGCTGTAAGAATGAATAAAGCATTACATTTGCATGAAGTAGTTTTATAACAAACATCAGAAGGATTTTTTTAAGTGGCAGCTTGTAGTCGGGGGATGCACTTAGTAATAGTGAGGTAGGGAGAAGATCAAAGGTATTTTCTATATTCTAAGATCACAATTTATATGGTGGGGTATATAAAAATCAGAACTGTTTTCACTTAAGTTTTTAGTATTTCTTTGCTTCAGGAAGGTGGCCGTTCTTGAAGGAAAGTTGAGCATTTCCTGAGTACCTATTATATTCAAGGCATTGCAGAGTTTGTTTTGACTTAAACAGAACGTTAGGTTCATTTTATGATTCTGTTCAAGAGAAAGCTTTTGTTTGCGCTTTGATAAATACGGCTTAATTACACGGCCGTCAGTGATGACTCAGTTCCCCAGCAGTTACTGTGTGTGCCTATTAGCAACCTTTCCCACGTCAACTCAGCTAGCGAAAAAATTTCCTAATTTTAACTCGGACACAGCAGGCTTTGAACGTGATTTGTTGGCTTGAAACGGGAAATGATCTTTCCCGTATGGCGTCATTCGTCTCAAGGCACGGTCTAAGATATAAAAATAAAAGAGGAGAAAAATAAAGGCATGCCCGTCACTTTTTTAATGTAAGGGGGTCTCATTCACAAGAATCCGGGTTTCTTGTCGGAAATCGGAGAAAACTTTCCGGGGAGGAGGAGAAAAGGGTTTCCAGCTGCGCGGAACGCCCCCCCCCCATACACACAAAAGGACACACAAGTGATGTTGTCCCCCCTGCTGCTATTCTTAGCAGCCTGGCGAGTGACTCAAGTCGGGGGGACCTCGGTTCCCCGGACGCGGCCGGTCCTTAGCCGGGTTGGAAGCGGGCCCTCCCCCCCCTCCCACGCCCCCCGGTCTTGTCTCCGTCACCCCCACCCCGGCTCCCTCGCCCAGGTTACCTGTGGAAGCTGACGTTAATGTGCTTGTCGTAGGTCGCGGCGCAGCCCGCCGCGGCGCAATTGGTCGGCATGTCCCCCGGCCCCTCATCCGGCGCTCCCTGACGCCACTTCTCCGGCGCGCAGCCCGCCGAGGCTGCCGCTGTCACCGCGCCAATTAAAAAATAAATAAATAAGTAAATAAATAAAAATAAAAGACGACGACACGCCGAGCAGGCGACCGGGGCGCGGCAGCAGCAGCAGCAGCAGCAGCAGCGATCGCGCAGCGGCGGCGATCGATCGATTGATCGATCGATCGATCGCTCGAGCTCGGTGCCGGGGGCCCGCCGGGTGGGGAGAGGGGGGGCCGTGCACCACGACCGGGGCGCGCGGGCCGCCCCACTCCCCTCTTTCTGTATATTACTAGGGCCGGTGTGCGCCCGCCGAGCCAACGGTCCCCGAGCTCCCGGGGAGGACGCTCGCCTTCGCCAACATGGCGGCCACACCCGCTCGCCCTTCCTCTCCCCCCCCACGTCCCCCCACGTCCCCCCCACGGCGCCCACCCGGGGTCCCAAAGAGAGTAGAGTAGACTTTTGAGTCTCCGATCGGGGAGAAGACGGCACCGGGGTGGGGTGGGGGTGGGGGGTCTCGCCCACCAAGGAAGGACACTGACACACTCAGCTCTGCGACTCTTATTCAAGAGCAGGCCCGCTACCGGGACACTGGCCCCGCCATCTCAGCCGGGGATGTCGGGGGGGACAGTTATGTCGGGCGGATGGATGCGGGACGGAAAACCAAGGGCGAAAGCCTGGCACCGCGCGGGGAACTACACATCCCAGCGAGCACCGCGCCCGTCGCGCTCTTCTTCCCCCTCCCACGGCCGTCCTCGCGAGACTCGGAAGTCGCCTCCTTCCGGCGTGCCGCCGGAAATGACGGCCGGGACACGGCCTCCTCCTCCTCCTCCTCCACCTCCTCCTCCACGGCTCCTTTCTCGCGAGGCGGAAGAGCAGCAAGGGGGCGCTAGGAGAGGGTAGTGGGCTGAGCGACGGTCCGGCGAGCGAGCAAGCGACAGAGCTAGCGAGCAAGCCAGAGATCTGGGGTGCGGGGAAGTTGGGGAGCAGAGCCTGCTCGGCGTGCGAGCACGGGGAGGCCAGCGCCTGCCCGGCCCGTTAGGAACCGAGGGGAGAGGAGCCAGGGGAAGGAAGGCAGCGGGCGGACGGACGGACGGGCGGGCGGGTCCCCGGACAAGAAGGGTTCCGGGGGTGCGAACGGCGCTGCTTCTCCCCCACCCCCTCCCCCCGGATGGCGACCGCCGATCCTTCGGCCCCGGCCTCCAGCGGCCTCTCCCCGAAGGAAGAAGGGGAGCTTGAAGATGGGGAGATCAGCGACGACGATAACAACAGCCAGATCCGGAGCCGGAGCAGCAGCACCAGCAGTAGCGGCGGCGGCGGCGGCGGGCTGTTACCGTACCCGCGGCGGAGGCCTCCTCACCCGCCCCGGGGCGGCGGATCCGGGGGAGGAGGAGGCGGCGGCGGCTCGTCGTCGTCCTCGTCTTCCTCGCAGCAGCCGCTGAGGAATTTCTCACGCTCGCGGCACCCGTCCGAGCGGGGCCACCTCAGGGGACCCAGCAGCTACCGACCCAAAGAACCGTTCCGGACTCACCCGCCCCCGGTGCGGATGCCTCCGGGCTCCCTGTCGGAAAGCAGCCCCCGACCGTCCTTCTGGGAGCGGAGCCACCTCGCCCTGGACCGTTTCCGCTTTCGAGGCAGGCCTTACCGGGGTGGGAGTCGGTGGAGTCGGGGGCGAGGCGTGGGGGAGCGAGGAGGCAAGCCGGGGTGCAGACCTCCCCTGGGCGGAGGAGCGGGATCCGGATTCGGCAGCAGTCAGAGTTGGCGAGAACCCTCTCCGCCTCGCAAGAGCTGTATCCTTAACGTGGCGGTCTGCCCTGGGTGTGTCGCCGGAGCTCCCGTGGGCGTCACGGCTCGGTCCCTGAGTTTTAACTTTTCAGAACCACGCATTTGTCTCTGTGTCCGCCGGCAGTTGTCATGTGCCACACACTCCACCGCTGTTTTCTCAGATTGCTTTATTATTGGATGGACTGCCTTGGAACATGAGCGTGTCATGGATTCGGGTCAGCTAGGGGAATCAAGTACAATCTGGGTTTTTAACGGAATACCAGCAGCCCAGATTTCATTAGCATTTGCCTTTTTTTTTTTTTTTTTTTTTTTTGCTAGCACCGGGTTTTCGTGTTTTATGGGGAATTCACTTAGGTTATTAGAGGAAAGAAATGCTCATAAAAGCAACACTCATAACATCTTGAGGAATCCTGTTACTTATGTTTCATCCTGACTTTAAGTTTTAAGTTAAGTTTTCCTCTGTAATTTTACGGTTCTTGTGAATTTTTTCTTACTCTTCTAGAGTTATTCGTTCTCATTGCTGCCTTTTAAAGTGTGTGTATGCAGACCCTTTATTTTATTTTTTACCAGTTTTAGTAATTCTGATCTTTAAAATTCATACATAGTTTGGAAAGCTATATGCATTAAGTTCACTTTCGGGAAAACTATATGCATTAAGTTCACTTTTGGGCTTTATATCTTTATATCTTTGTGCTGCCTACGTGTATAGATCAGAGAAAGATAAACTTACCAGCACTTTCATTTTAGTGTGTTAGAAAGGGAGGGATGTGTAGTGTATGGACAAGCTGGGAAGAAAAGCAGTCGATTTCCTAATTTTTGCTCCCTCTAACATTATTGGGTTATCTTAACATTACCAAGTTTACTCGGGATTTATGTTAAGAGATTAATCGTCCAAAAGCGTTTCGTGTTTTACGATGGGTTTATACCTCCCGACTTTTACTAATTGTTTAAGATAGTTTTACTAAGCACTTTTATTACTAGCTATAATTCCCACGATGTAATAATTGTTTGATATATTTTCTATAAAATTTACATAGGACACTTAATTGGAACATATTCAGAATTGTTTTTATGAAGCACTTTAGGCTATATTGGCTTTTTCTAGATGTCATGATGTTAATGGGCAAGGGGTATTTAGAGAAACAACAGATTTTGGCTCCTGTGACCTGAAAAAGCTTTTACTTCTATTGCCTAACATTGGTTTAGAAGCATCTCAAGATTGTTTTGGAGAAACATCACAGGTAGGCAATCTTTTAAAACACAGTCAATGTTCTTTCATGAAGATCAGAAAACCTTTGGCCATGATTATGTGCAAACATGAGCCATCCATGATTTTTTTGCTCTCTGAATTAAAAAACAGAGGATATCCAAATACATAAACATGTTTTTAAGCTTACACAGATGAAACGTGTAATTTGGGTTGGAGAAACAAATGAAAATAGAATTTAGTAAAAAACATCAAATTGGAGACAGAAGTACTGTGGCAGTTGGATGGTTTCCTTAGTTCCTGGACGTTAGAAAGGGTAGTGGCTAGGCTTGCCTGCCTCTTTCCTCCATGTTTTTGTCCGATTATTGCTGCTGTTGGGGGTTGTGCATAGACTAGATTTTAAGTACTTACTGCAAAAAGTATAGGGAAGGGCGGGGTGGTGTTGGCGCTTGTCTATAATCCCAGCAGAGGCAGGGGGATCTCTGTGAGTTTCATACCAGCCTGGTCTGTAGTCCAGCCTACAAAGCAACTTCCAGGACAGCCAGAGCTGTTAAACAGAGAGACCCTGTCTAGAAAAACCATTAAAAAAGAACTGAAACAGAATCTGGTCCATTCTGTTTTCTTTAAAGTTGCAAGTAATATATCCTAATTATGTTTAAAAAAATAGACAAAAAATTATACTCAAGCTATTTCATTTCTAAATCAGTTGCGTCAGAATTGCCCTCTTTTTAGGCAATATTTGTAAAATAGCCTTTTTGTTTGTTTGTTTTTGTTTTGCTTTTTTGTTTTTCGTTTTTGTGTAGTTTTGGTACCTGTCCTGGATCTTGCTCTGTAGACCAGGCTGACCTTGAACTTACAGAGATCCACCTGGCTCTGCCTCCCAAGTGCTGGGATTAAAGGTGTGCACCACCACTGCCCGCCTGTAAAGTAGCCATTTTTATAATCACAGTAGACATAGGAATTAAGCTGAGCAGGATACTGATATTAAAAGAACGTGGATGGAGCTTTATATTCAAGTTTTATTTGCTCACATTATGTTTTTCCTTCTCAAGTTCTCATTAGGAACTCTACCTCTAGTGTGGTTTACTGATATTTCGTGAGAACAGTAATGCAGACAATCAAACCAAGCATCCTGTTCTTAAAGTGCAGTATCTGAAAACAATCAGCAAAATCGCTGATTTCTGAAAAGTTGTCAAAATCACAGAAGCACACTGGATATTTACCTACACTCTTTAGACAGGGTTTCTCTCTGTAGCTTTGGAGACTGTCCTGGAACTCTGTAGACCAGGCTGGCTTTGAACTCTCAGAGATCCGCCTGCCTCTGTCTTCCAAGTGCTGGGATTAAAGGCACTGGCCACCACTCCCTGGCCTGTCTCAGTTTGTTTGTTTATTTTGTGAGATAGGGTCTCGAGTAGCATAGGCTACTTCAGGACTCCTGTCTCCTGTCTCAACCTCCTCAGAGTTAGGATAGACATTTAGGCTAGACATTTTGTCAGTCTTTGTTAGTGTTAAGTCTCCCTGTATAACTACCATTTTAAACTTTGAAATCAGATTAGGACAGTGTCTGCCATCAGTAGAGTTAGCCTATCTTCATTTTTGATTTCAGCTAAGGTTGAAAAGTGGTTCTTCCTTTAAAACAGCAGGTTTAAAAGTCATTTTAAAGCCAGTCTCTCTCATCTCTCTTTTCTTTTTTCTTTTGATGCTGACTATTGAGCCCAAGGCCCTACTATAGAAACTGCATCACTGGTTCTTTTAAAATTTTGCTTGAAGAGAGGAGCTTATGAAGTAGCTCCCAGTCCTGTCTCAGCTTCCCTGGTTGTAAAGATTAAGGTATTTGCCACTAAACTCATATAAAGGCAGTTTTTTTCCTCTTTTAAAGATTTATTTTTATTAATCTTAAATGTATACGTGTGTGCATACGTTCACACTAGTGTCCCAGGAGACCGGGGTGTCAGATTGCCCCGAGCTGGAGCTACAGGCAGTTGTGAGCCTCCTGACATGGGTGCTGGGACTTGAACTTGGGTCCTAAGCAAGAGCAATACGCACAACTGCTGCACTGTCCTCTCCAGCCTAAGCAGTCCTTTTCTTCTTCTTCCACTGAGCCTCAGCAAGTAGCACATAAAATACAAGTTAGAAATAACATCTTGACAGACAAGCAAGTGTTGATTTGATCCTAATGCTGTAGAGGTGAGAAAGGGTGTCTCAGAGGTAAGTTAATGAATGTAACTCAATTATTTTTACTCATTTTTCAGATAGGTTACTTTTGTTGGAATATTGAATCTATTCACTTTGCAAATATTTGCAGTGTCTTTGTTATTTATTTGGTTTTATTGCTATAGTTCTACTTTTAGATGGCTCAGCTGGACTATAGATAATTACAGTATTTATGCATAAAGAATGCATAAATGGCCAGGGAGAATAAATAATTCTGGCTTCATCTAGGATGTGTCTTGAATTGGGGTCAAGTTGAAGAACAGAAGCCTAGCTACAAAGCTGCGTAAATTGTGATGAGCCGGGAAAAGGTAAGGTTGGAAAGGTAAGCGCAGGTCAGATAATAAAGGCATTCATTCTAAGGACTTTGTGCTCTAATGGCAATGAAAAAGAATGTTCTGAAGTTTTATAATCTAGAAAGATTACCTTAACAGCCGGGCAGTGGCGCACGCCTTGAATTCCAGCACTTGGGAGGCAGAGGCAGGCGGATCTCTGAGTTCAGAGCCAGCCTGATCTCTGTAGAGAGTTCCAGGACAGCCAAGACTTACACAGAGAACCTTGTCTTGGAAGCAAACAAACAAAACAAAGGTTACTTTGATAGCACTGTGTGCTTGGCTTGTGGGCACTAGAGAACCAAAATACCTTATCAGTTCAGATTCCTCTTACATGGTGGGTAAAACAGCGGGAGTTGTTTAGAACGTTTTCAAATTAAAAAAGACTGAGTTCTGACAACTGCAGAACACCATTTCAAGCTTTGAAGAGAAAGGCGTTAGGAAGCGTTAAACAGTGTAGATAAATGAGACACGAGAGTCTCCGAAGCAGAGACAGCAGTGGTGTATAGTGACTGCAGAAATCAGGTAGAATGAAGTTTAAAAATACTAGTCTATAAACTTCAATCAGTTTCTGTTGTCCTAATAAAACAAGCTAGATGCCATTTAGTGGGATGGTAGAAAAGAAAGGTATTGAAAAGCCTCTTTTAGCCATGTGGTGGCACACACCTTTAATCCCAGCTCTTAGGAGGCAGAGAGGCACACAGATCTCTGTAAATTCAAGGCCAGTCAGGGATGTTACACAGAGAAACCCTGTGTTTGTATAGTGGGCAGGGGCACAGAAAACTTCTTTTAAGAAGCAGAGATTACTAGAACAGTTTTAAAGCAGAACTATTGATTTTTAAGTTGAATTTCATTTAGTTTCTCAAATATGTGGTTATGATTCCCCTCTTTGAATTGGTTGTCAGGAGTTTGAAATCCTTGTTGGCCGTTTGTCCTGTTAGTAGAGAAGGCATGTGTTAAGTTACAGCCAGTGGAAACACAAGTGGTTTAATAAACTACACAAGTTACCGGGGTTGTCACTTCTTAACTTGCAGAGTGAAATTCATATCATATTCATAAATTGTTTGAAATTAAAAAGTGCATTTTGAGTAACATTTACAATTTTATTTTTTGTTATATGGCTTTTCTGTTAATTGTGCATGTGTCAGATTTAGCACATGATGAATTCTCAATTTATTATGTATTAGTTTTTAAAGAAATGTCTCTTTCATAAATTACTAATTGTCAGTGTTCATTTTTTTTATTATTTATTTTTCTAAATTTGAAATGAGAAGAAACTAATAAAAGAGAAGATTCCCTCCTGACTATCAGAAGTGTAAATTGTCAACATCTGTGACAAAACCGTTTCTTCCCCCTTCCTTCCGAAAGCATCCTTAACATCCGTTCGCTTTGGGTTTTCCTCATCCTTACAGAAGGAAGGATGCCACAACCTAACTGGTTGGACTGCCTGTGGATTCAGCTGGTAATTTCTGACACTAATGATTTTGTAAGTGGACTGTTTGTATGGATACTTGTTAAATTGCAATATGGGCACATAAGCAGGCGTTAGCAGCACATATGTTAAATGGATTTTAGTAATTAAAAATATCCGTTCATCTTGAAAAATTAAGGGAGAAAAATTCATCTATAACCTAAGTATTTTTGTTAAATTTAACCGGAAAATTTTTGGAAACTGGTTTCCTTAATACGCTGTTCAGCCAAAAGTTTTGGAAGATCTCCATCAAGAAAACAGAATCATTCGTCCAAAAGTGAAAACTGTGCGGAAGAGACTTTCGAAGATTTGCTTCTAAAGTATAAGCAAATACAGCTGGAACTAGAGTGCATCAACAAGGATGAAAAACTCGCTCTGAGTAGCAAAGAAGAGAATGTGCAGGAAGAGGCTAAAACACTGCATTGTGAGGACCAAACGAGCACTGATAATGCCAGTATTACAAAAGACTCAAGTAAAGAAGTAGCTCCCGAGGAGAAGACGCAGGTCAAAACTTTTCAGGCATTTGAATTAAAACCACTCAGGCAAAAACTGACTTTACCAGGGGATAAGAACCGGATGAAAAGAGTGAAAGATGGAACAAAGCAGCTATCCTTGAAATCCAGCACCACAGATGCTAGCCAAGGTAATGGAATAGCGATTCGAGTTCGCTCTGTTAAATACGTTTTGTTTTTAAAGTGTTTGGTCACAACAGTTTAAGTGTGCTTCAGTACTTAGAAGGATCCCAATTTTCTATCAGTTTTTTTTGTACCTTCATTATAGGTCGTCTTATTACTTAATAATAGGTTTTGTTCACTAAATATTGTAGTTGAGGCAGGGTTTCACTCTCTAGTCCAGGCTGACCTGAATCTTGCCTTGTAGTGGTCCATGCTGGCCTAAACCTTGTAATCAATCTGCCTCAGCCTCCTGAGTGTTGGCATTGCAAGTGTGTGCGTGCCACAGTTCCTGACTTGTGCTGATCTTTATTTTTGTTTTTGGCCTGGTTTGCTCTCCAGGACTTAAAAATGTGTTGAACATAAGTGATAATAGTGAGCACCTTCCTTTCCTAATGAAAGCATGATACTTCAGTGTTTTGTAGATTCTAAGTTTTTTTTTTTTTGATTTATTTATTTATTATGTATACAGAAGAGGGCACCAGATCTCATTACGGGTGGTTGTGAGCCACCATGTGGTTGCTGGGAATTGAACTCAGAACTTCTGGAAGAACAGCCAGTGCTCTTAACCTCTGAGCCATCTCTCCAGCCCAGATGTCTAAGTTTTTAAGGTTTATTGGGTAAATAACTATTCCTACTTTGCAATTTTTAAAGTTGTGAATATATTTTGAAGTTTAACTATCTTTTTTGTCACTATTGATGAGTTTTTAATTTCTCTTAGTATAACAAATTATATTAATTGATTTTTGTAGTGTTTCAGTGCTTTTCTATACCTGAATTAATTTATATATATTGTTTTTAAAAATCCACTTAATATTTTCTTTCCTAACATAATTTATATGCAGTAAAATAGACGTTGTAGTCTATAATTCTCTAAATTTTGACAGATGTTGACAGTTGAGTAACCTGGTAATAATCCTCACCAGCCATTACAATTGAGATGCATCAGTTCTCTAATATTTTTCTTGTTCCCGTGTGTGATGTTTGTGTGTCATCAGCGGTCTTGTAGGACAAGCGCTTTACCTACTGACTCATCTTGTTATCCCTGTTCCTTTAATACTTAACAGGGCTCTTAATCTTCAGTCCATCTGGTAACCACTGATCTGCTCCCAGGATTTCCCAGAGTAACATAAATGCTATCATACAGCTATTTTATTTATGTATTTATTTTATTTACTTTTTTGGTGGTACAGAGGATTGAACCGATGGCCTCACACATGCTAAGCAAGCCTTTTATCTCTGAGTGAGATTCTCACTTATCTTTACTTTCTGTTTTGTAATGGAAATAGGCAGGGCCTCACTAAGGTGCTCAGTAGTAGCCTTGACCTTGTGATTCTCTTGCTTAAACTTCCCAAGTCACTGAGATTGCAGGCTGGTTCCATCAGGCCTGCCTGCTGATTCTAGGCTTTTCACTTAGCACACTGTTTGAAATTCATCCATGTAGGTCTGTATATCATTCCTTTTTTAAAAAAAGATTTTATTTATTAATTATGTATAGTGTTCTGTCTGCATGTGTCCTTGCAGGCAAGAAGAGGGCACCAGATCTCATTACAGGTGGTTGTGAGCCACCATGTGGTTGCTGGGAATCGAACTCAGGACCTCTGGAAGAGCAGTCTGTGCTCTTAAACAAAGCCATCTCTCCAGCCCCCCCTCTTTATGCTGAGTGGTATTCCCTGTATTACTCTACAGTAGTTTATGCATGTGGTAGAGGGATATTTGCGTTTTAATATAAATAAAAGGTTGGCTGGTGGCTCATCTGTGCTCCTAACCTTTAATTTCACCCCCACTTCCTGTTTTCCTTGCCAAATTTTAATGTATGGTTCTGATACCTGGAAAATAAATTGTGGATAGTTTCCAAGTTCTTCTGTGGAATAGTTTAAGATTAGAATCATCCCTGGAATATTTAAAAAAAAAAAAAAAAGAATGTATTAGTGATAAACAGAACTACATGAATGAATTTCAAACAGTGTGCTAAATGAAAAGCCTCAAATGAGCAGGCAGGCCTGGTGGTTCCAGCCTGCAATCCGAGTGACTTGGGAAGTTGAGGCAAGAGAAATGCACACACACACAAATTGCCACCTTATGGTAGATTTGTCTGTATGTTAAGACAGAGTTAAGTCCTGGCGTGTACCAGGACTTCTGATAAGGCCAGCATATTTCTGTGGGTGACTGTGTCATGCATATGGGCCTGCTTCATAGGTACAAAGAAAGTTCTTTGCCACAAGCTGCATCCCCCAGCTTGTATTTCCCTTTTTGCTTTAAGTAATGCCAAGTTGAGAAGTTTGACAGTAATTGTTCTTTCTTTTTTTAATTTTAAAACAAGGCGGGGGCGGGGGGGAGGGGCAGTTATGCATGCAGGTTTGCACATGTGCTGCTATAGTGCATGTGTAGAAGTTAGGGGACAACTTTGGGGAGTCATTTCTCTCTTTCCATATTTGTATGTGTTCTGGGGATTGAACTGAGATTGTCAGGCTGTGAAGCAAGTTTGTTACCCAATGAGCCATCTCAGTATCCCCAAAACTCATAAGATATTTTTTTCCCAAATTAGAATTCTATGTTGGTTATCTCACCATACTGAAGATAGTTTTTTGCTTATATTGTTGATTTTAAAAAACCAGCTATCATTCTTAAGAATATTTAATTTGAAGGCAATCTAGCTTTCTCTAATCATTTGGAAAAAATCTTTTTTTGTGTGTTTGATAGTATATAGTTTAGTGTTGATTGTAGTTTTTATTATTATTATGCAGCTTGGGATTTGTTGTGCTTCTTGATTGTGAATTTGATCTTCCATTGTTTCTAGAAAAAAATACTCTATGTAGTTACATGCTATGCTAATATCTGTTTTCTAGAATTCCGTATTGATTCATGCTGTAGTCTGTCATTTCACTGTATTTTTCCTGTCTCTTGGTTTAGTCATAGGGGTTTATCCCTAGAACTCCGCTGCGTAAATTCTGGCAAGCTTCCTGTGCTGTGTCTTTGATTTTGTACATTCTCTTTGCAGTCCTGTTCAATCTGCTTTAAGCCCAGCTCTTCAGATTTCTGTTTCAGTTACAGTTGTTGTTGTAATATTTCCATTTTTTCTAAAATCACTTTTACTTTTCTCTCATAACTGAATAAAAAAGTTTATTTTTTTCTTGTGTATCATTGTTTTCAAGTTGTGTGTTATATAGCCCAGTCTTTTCTCAGATTATTTTGGCTAAGTCTGGCCTTGAACTCCTGATCCTCCTGTCTTTGCCTCATAGGTAGGCCTCCTCCATACCCAACCCAGCTTTCTGGGATCAGTTTTTATATTTGAAGTTTTCAAGGCCACTCATTGGTATAAATTTGTAAATGAGAGTGATGACTGCTTTTGATTACATATTCTAAAGTTCTTCCCTTCTAATAAGTTACAAGTGTCAGCTATTTATAATTTCTGTGAAGTATAACATAGCAGGATAGACAAGTTCGTTATGTGTGAATGCTTGCAGTAATTCAAATGAAAATTCAAATTTGACAAGCTGGCTTCTGTGGAAGAAGAGTCAAGGAAACCAAAAAACCACCCAGTGCTTATCTGGATCATTAGTTATATGCATAGATGTTTCTGCACACATACCTGCTCTTTCCTTTGCTCAAGAAGACTGCTGTCCAATGCCTTTTCCCGTTCTCAATGGTTCTTTTAAACTTTCATATTACGTGTGAGCTTGCTCTTATTTGATGTAAATAAATGAATTAAAGTCAATTCCATCTTTTTACTTCTGTATCATAATGACACTATCCATATTAATTTTTCATTTAAATTCTTAAACTCAGAGGAAGCAGAGACCTTCTTCTTGTTTGTGACCACTTTGTTTGATATGCCTGCCTCTTCTCTGCTGTTTTTCTGCTTTATTTTTAACCACTTTCACTTATGGAGATACTTGGAAAATATTTGAGATTTTTTTTTTTTAATCTTGAAATTTAATCTCCTCTTTTTTTTTTTTTTGGTTTTTCGAGACAGGGTTTCTCTGTGTAGCTTTGCGCCTTTCCTGGAACTCACTTGGTAGCCCAGGCTGGCCTTGAACACACAGAGATCTGCCTGGCTCTGCCTCCTGAGTGCTGGCATTAAAGGCGTGCACCACCACCGCCCGGCATGTCTTTATTTTTTTGAGATAGGATCTCATCACATAGCTCTGGTGACTTGCTATATAGTCTAGGCTGGCTGCAGTTTGCCAGCTCCTGCCTCCCATGTGCCTTTTAAAAGCAGTGACCATTTTATTAGTGGTACATGAAAAAAAAATAGCTCAGAAAAAACGGTAATGCATTTTTACATACTAAATGAATTTTTAAAGATGCCCTGTATTGTAATGAATAAATCATTTAACTTTGAAAAGGACTGGAAGTGTGCTTGTAGAAGTCAAAGTTTGGAAGTGTTTACTGTGAAGTAGAGCAAGGAGTGTTACTGAAGTCAGACGGTGTGAATGGTATAGCTCATAACACACTGAGATTCCGGTGTGGTAGAAGGGTGTGGTTTGTATTCCTATATGACTCAGATCACTTGGGCACAGCTTTATATGTTTTCTGTTTTCTGTTTTTAGAGATTCTCTTACTGTTGCTTTGAGATGAAAATCATGTATAGGTAAATGTGAGATTTATCTTGGGCTAAAATATTTCTTTCTTCCCATTTTCCTTTCCTCTCTTCTTTCTCTCCACTCCTCCTCCTCTCCCGTTTTCACCTCTTCCTCTTCTTCCTCTTCCTCTTCTTGTCCTCCTCCTCTACTGAAGATAGTACTGTGAACATCACACAAGCTAGGCAAGTAATCTAAAATACCAAAACTCCCAGCTTTCACAGTATACTAGTGCACCATTCATTTTGTACTGAAGAAGCTTTTTTCCCCTTTTCCCTTCTCTGTACCAGGATTGAGCTCGGGGCCTTACACATGCTGAGCAAGCTCTCTATCACTGAGCTATACTTCCAGCCCTCTTTATACTATTTATTTTGAAGTAGAATCTCACTGGGTGTCCAGGGTGTCTTTGAACTCATTTGTAGTCCAGGCAGGCCTTGCATATGTGATCCTTCTTGCTATAGCTTTCTAAGTAGCTGGATTTCAGGTCTGGAACACCTGGCTTGACTAGAATAATAAAAAAAAAAAAATTTTTAAAGTCTTAGAGGAAAAGAAATCTGCCTCAGATGTGATGATTACTCTTGTTTGCTTTGTGTAGGGTACTTGATGTATTGAATAATCTGTATATTTTTCACCAGTGGTCCATCTGAGCAACTAAAGTAGGATGTTTAGAACACTAACAGGCATGGTATTATGGAGAAAATAACCAACTAACGAGGACTATGGGGATCCAGCCCCTCGATAGTCCCCTCCCAGGGTCCGCGGAAGGCTCTATCAACCAGCAGAGAATCTTTAGGGTCGGTAAATCAGTCTACGCACTCAGAGTTCTTTGATCCATTCGCTTTAATTCCTCTGGCATAACATCCTTTATACACAGCTTCAGTTCTGTTCTCATGTTTAGCTCCTTTCTTGCCTGATTTCTCTCTATATTTATCTACTGTCCCCTCTATGTTCTATCTTAATTCCTTCATCTAGTTCTGTCCCTTCTAGGTTCCCATCTATCTATTTCTTTCTCCCATCAGCTTCTCTCCCATCTCCTTCTCTCTCATCTGGCTCTTTCTCATCTTGTTCTTTCCCATCTGGCTCTTCCTCATCTTCCATCTCGTTCCTCTAGTCCTCTCTTTTAGCTCTTCAATCTAGTTCTTTCCCATCTCAGCTCGTTCCTCTCAAGTTCTTACCCATCTCGTTCTTCCATTCTCTTCTCTCTTCCCCGTCCTGTCCTCTGCTTTACAGTTATATATCTCCCTAAAATCACAATCCTCCCCTCCACCCAAGACACTCAGCCTGAACTTCCTCAGGCAGTGATTGTCCGCTATCAGGATCAAATGGAGGGTTGATAAGAATTACAAAGAAGGGCACTAGTTGTTAATTACCATTTGTGACCCAAAGGGGAAGTGACTAATGAATCAACTAAAGGCTAAATATGGGTAATATCTAAGAAGAGGGGTCTTACGTGCACAACTATAACCTTAAATGTGTTTGGTAAAGGATGTTAAAAATCTGTAAGTTGCTAGGTCAATGGGAGAAAATAAAACTGTCTTCTTTTTTCCTGTGGCTCCTATCTGTCCAAGCTGTCTGCCGTTTTTCTGCAGGGTGGGGGAAAGTGTGCTCAGTCTCTAGGCAACCTGTGTACAGCTAGATGCCTCTGGTGATACAGGGAGGCTTGAACTGGGAGTTCTGGCTGAGCATAGCTGTTAGCACAGAAGTTTATCTAAATATTCCTAGAAGTGGTTAGGTAAGTAGTTAGAGGTCTATAAAGTTAGTAAGGCTGTAAGAAAGAAGGGTCTAAGCTAAATTGTGTAAAACTATTACTTAGTGTCCACCTGGCCTAGGCGGCGTCCTCTTGTGAATTTACTGTAAGTCAGGAGACTTGTACGTGGGCTGCTATCACTTGTTAGTCCTTGGAAGTTGGGCGCCCCCCTGGGTGGTGTCTCCTTGTGGAATTTAAGTCAGGAGACTTTTAGGTGGGTTGTTATCATTGTTAGTCCTTGGCAGTTGGGCGTCCACCTGGGTGGTGTATCCTGTAGTCCTTGAAAGTGGCCAAGGGAGATATCTGATTCCAGAGAAAGCCTTTCCCTGAGGCTGTTCTCCAAATTACCTGGAATGTGTATGTCCAGAGAGTGCTCAGTCTACACTGTTAGTCCTTCTTAGGGAAAAGTCAATTGGGAAAGCTATGAAGGCACACATGATTTTCATAACAGAATACAGCTGATATATAACAAGCCAAGTAACACCAAAAACTCCTTGGGATTTGGCTTCCTCTGGAGGAATTCCATGATCCCTCCAGGTAGTGACTTTGCCATAACCAGCTGAGTTCTTATGATATATTCCTGCGGCCCGCAACAACCAACCATAAAATACTAGGTTTGAAATTTAAGCCTGCAACTCTTTTTTTTTTTTTTTTTTTTTTTGTTTTTCGAGACAGGGTTTCTCTATGTAGCTTTGCGCCTTTCCTGGAACTCACTCGGTAGCCCAGGCTGGCCTCGAACTCACAGAGATCTGCCTGCCTCTGCCTCCCGAGTGCTGGGATTAAAGGCGTGCGCCACCACCGCCCGGCCAAGCCTGCAACTCTTGAGTGTTAACTTGGTTAACTGAAGCCTTTATCTCAGTACTACGGTAGCTGTTGGTGCTATTACTGTATGATCCCTACAACTGTTGCAGATTTAGGACCATACCCTAGAAGTCTGGGTTCACATAAATGCTCTGGCTTGTGTTCTCCTAAATAAATAGTCAGCTTTATAATACAGAAAGCTATAGTTTAAGTATTGAGTTTATTTTAAATAAAATTTGTCATTGTAGTTCCTGTTTGGTAATTAGGCTTTGCTTCGTTTATCTACTCCATAAGTTCTGTTCCTATTCTAAATAATTATTTTTAGTTCTAAAGCTATTTTTATCAAAGTATCTTATTTAATACTTGTACTAGCCTTGTAACTTTAGAATGATGGTACAAGCTTAGTCAGATCCATATTCTCATTCTGTCTGTCTCTCTGTCTGTGTTGTATGTGTGGTGGCAAGAGGTCAATCTTGGGTGTTCTTCAGGATGATCTAGTCTGTGGTCTCAGTGGGACCTGGGGCTCAGTCATTGCTGGCTGGCTGGCTAGTGAACACCAGCTGTCATCCATCTCCATCTTCCAGTGCTGACGTTACAAATGGAGTTCACCACTCCTGGCTTTTTATGTGGTTTTAGGGTCCTAACTTAACTTCTCATACTTGTGTGTCTACCATTGTATAGATGAAGATACTTCTTCAGTCCTTCATTCCCTTTAATATAGCATTCTTTCATTTTGGTTGAGAGTCATGAAAACAAGACCATAATAATGAAACCCTTTAAAATAATTCCTGATTATTATATAGTGTTGATTAATTGTGGCTATATTTTGGAATATTCAAAAGATGCTGTTTTATTTTAAAGGATTAGAAGATAAAGAACAAAATTTAACCAGAAGAATTAGTACCTCCGATATTCTCTCTGAAAAGGTAAGACTCTGCTTTGTGGGATTGAAACTCTCCGTATGACCTATACTTGCATTGCTATAGACTGTTCTTTTGTTTTAGAGACTTGATCTCATTATGTAGCTCTGGCTGGTCTCAAACGTGCCTTTACTTCCTGATGGCTACGAGTGCTGCTGTGTGCTACCATGCCCAACTTATTTATAGTCTATTATTTTGAAATTATTTGGACATTCCGGAGAATTGTCTTAAGAGTTCCTTTCCACTAAAGTCTATAAACAATTAACTTGATTTACAATTTATATCTATAGGTGATCTTTTTGTTTATCATTTTTTAAACTTTTAATTTTGATTCAGAATTTATCTTCCAGGTTTTTTTTTGTGTGTGTGTGTGTATGTGTGTGTGTGTGTGTGTGTGTGTGTGTGTGTGTACGTACACATGTACACTTTATCCTATATGAGATGTTTTGGAATTAGGTAGACTTTGAATCACATTTTAGCTACTTTTCTTACTATATCAAAGAAGTGCTAAACTGAGTGAGTTCTTTGGCCTTTGTGTTCCTCTATTTTCTCTAAAATGAGTTTAATTGTCTTGCATTCTCAGGGTTGTTGTGAGGCTTTAATAGAATAAAGTACAGAAGTATCAAACATTGTTTAAAATGTGATACACATTGAGTAACTCAAGCCTTTTCTTTATTATAGATCTGAAATATTTGCAATTTCTTCTATTGTGATTTCAGTTTGTTGTTATGAGTAAACTGAAATGATTCAGAGTCTAGGAAAGATGGTCCTGAATTTAGGAAGGATAATGTGACAATGAGTACACACTCATAAATATTTGTTTTTTAATATCCTCACAGTAACCATATGAAGTAAGTTGACATTATGTATGTTTCATAGATGAAGTAAGATATGTTTGGGTAGGTTAAATGACTTGCTTAATTTGCATAGGAATTAGATGTCAGAGCTAGAAGCCCTACTTCAGTGATCTTGGTTTTGAGTATCTACAAGTACCAAATATAGTTACACCACAGAATCAGTGATATTTTTTATTTCATTCCAGGGGGAAGAGTTGCAAAAAGTAATCTCAGTAAAAAATAACTTTTCTGTTAAAAATCTAAATCTATATTTTCCAGTAGAATTTTCTATAAGTGAAAATATTTTATAGTTACACTATCCAGTGTGATAGCTATTGATAACAGCACACATGCTTTTTAAGAACTTAGTTTGAACTGTGGGGCTGGAGAGATGGCTCAGCAGTCAAAAGTTCTTGGTGCTCTTCTAGATGATCCAAGTTTGTTTTCAACGCTTAGAATGGGCACCTCACAACCATCTGTAACTCCAGCTTCAGGGGATCTGACACCCTCTTTCTGGCCTTTGAGGGTATCTGTATACATTATTTAGAACCCATTGTGGTAGTACAGGCTTGTAATTTCAACAATCAGGAGATTGAGTCTGTGAATTCAAGGCTAACCTTACCTGTGTAGTGAGCTCAGACACACATGGCTAACTTGGGCTACATAGTGAGCTGAGACAGACAGCTGTGGTACTTGTAGTTTTCAACAGTGGAAAGGTGAGGTTATTAGCTAGCATTCCCTCTTTTCCCTATACTTACAAATCAAAATAATTGGAGTATAGGAAAAATAGAATTACATAATACCAATTAGAAAAAGTTAAGTGGGTCTTAATGTATTGGGATATGAAACTATTTCTTGTACTGCTTCATATCTTTAAAAGAATTCTCCAAACATCTCAAATCCATGAATACTTAAGAACTGTTTAGAGTAGCTTGGTATTTCCAGTTACAATTCAGCGGAAGTATGTAGAGCAGGCTAATTTTCTAAAGCCACTTCGGGTTACACTAGTAATAAGTTCTGGTGAGCTGTTCTAGAGTGGCTAGAGAGACAAGATTTTCAGTGTTTTCATTGTAAAGAGGAAAGTAATGCTTGTGATAATTGGATCTGACATAAGTGTTATAGTATATGCATATACTTAAACAGTACAAGTACTCATCAGTTTATACAGTGTTTATGTAGCAGTTAAAAATTTGAAAGGTAGAGTGAAAAAAATTAGGGAGTTACTTTAGTAGGAAAAGCCTTTTTAAACCTTTGCTTTTAAGATATCCTATTTTAGGCTGGGTGGTGGTGGCGGCGGCGGCGGCGGCGGCGGCGGCGCACGCCTTTAATCCCAGAACTCGAGAGGCAGAGACAGTTGGATCTCTGTAAGTTCGAAGCCAGCCTGGTCTACAGATTGAGATCCAAGATAGGCACCAAAACTACAGAGCGAGATCCAAGATAGGCACCAAAACTACATAGAGAAACCTTGTCTCAAAACTGCCCCCCCTAAAAAAAAGTATCCTGTTTCAGTTTCTTTGATGAAAAGTGGTTATTCAAAATATTTTATAATTCAGGGAACATACATACTTAGAGCATAAAACATTCAAGTGCAAACTAATGGGTACATCTTTTTCCACCTGCAATAATGTTAAGAAGTTAACATGATCCTTGGTATTGTTTTTGCTGTGCAGTCTGATAAGTACTTCATTCTTCATCCTGGCTTCTTGCTGTCAACGTCCCTCTTTGAAGCTTGTGTAGCTCCTTAAATGGTGTCCAGCTCTTAACTTTCCTCTTGCTTCATCTTTACATATTTACATACAAACCAACAGTTTCTACCCATTGATCTTCTGTTTGTGGTATAAGTCTTGGGTTATAGAAAGTAAATGAGTTTTTCTTATTTTATCCATATTTTCCATTTAAATATTTGTTTTAATACTAACTTTAAATTTTAATTAACTTGGTGAAAGATTCAGCTTGGCAGAATGTTTAACATTAAGTAATAGACTTTCAAACTTGTAACTTTTCCCCCTGTTTTAAAGAAACTTGGTGAAGATGAAGAGGAACTGTCTGAATTACAGCTCCGTCTTCTGGCTCTTCAGTCGGCCAGTAAGAAATGGCAACAGAAAGAGCAGCAGGTGATGAGGGAGAGCAAAGAGAAGCTGACCAAGACGAGAGCTGTGCAGCAGCAGAGGGCGAAGGCCAGCACAAAAGTGCACTCAGCCAGAAAAGCGAGCACCGCAGGTGAGGCGGCGAGTCAGTCTGTCGCTATTGTGCCATTGAACCAGTACGTCTTGTGCTATCTAGTTCTTAATTCGGAGACTTAAAAAATAACTTATTTCTCTTAAAAACAAAAATTGAAAAGAAAAATAAGACAAAATTTTTCTTCCCCCAAAAGACACCCCCCCCAAAAAAAAAAGCCAAAAATTGCACAAAACCACATGGAGTCTGTTTTTTTATTGGTCAACTACTCTTGGGCCTGGAGCTGGTCGAGGGGGAGGAAAAAGGAAAATATAAAGGTGGTTGGGTAGGAAGGTGGGTAGGATCAAAGAGGGGAAAGAATATTATGAAAATGGAGGGGAAAATTGAATGAATATTTCATTTTATTTGTATGGGTATTTTGTCCCATGTATGTCTGAACCATGTGTATACTTGGTGCCTGTAGAGGGAGACGAAGACAGGAAATCTCCAGAATTGGACTCTCAGATGATTGTGAGCTGGGAATTGAACCTGGATCTTCTTGCTCTTAACCACTGAGCCATCTTTCCAGCCCTATAATTCAGGGAGTTTTGAGTTTGAGAAAGTACGAAGTCCTAAATTGGAAGATAATGCTGTTATAAATAGAATTTAGGGAGACCCAGCTGTATACATTAGCTGACAATATGAAAATGTTTAAGTCTCTTCTGACTTAAGAAGTCTTAATGCTTAGTTACTAGATAGTGACATTGCTGTGTTTTTCATGGGAAGCTAAACAAGCGTTGAGGAAGCAGCAAACAAAGGCGTGGAAGAAACTCCAGCAGCAAAAAGAGCAGGAAAGACAGAAAGAAGAGGACCAGCGGAAACAAGCCGAGGAAGAAGAGAGGAGGAAAAGAGAAGAAGAAATCAGGAAAATCAGAGACCTTTCCAATCAGGAAGAACAGTACAATCGATTCATGAAATTGGTTGGTGGGAAGAGGAGATCAAGAAGCAAAGTAAGGGGTATAGAACTATCACACTGAAATGTTCAAAAACTTTACAGATATCTTCATTCATTCATTTGAGGGTTGGTAGACAGGCGTGTACCATAATGTGGTCATGGAGATGCAACTCTGGTCTTGTGCTTAGCAGCACATGCCTTTATCTATGGAGCCATCTTGTTGGCCCAGAATGTTCATATTTAAGTATTTTGTTAATATCATTTCAAAGATTCAGTCAGCTAAGGAAAATTATAGATACCTTATGTTTGATAGAACTATCTTTTTTTCCTCTGTATGTGAGGGAATGTGTGTTGTGTGCACAAGTGTATGCATTCTCACCCTTCAAGTGCATGTAGAAGCCACAGGTTGATGTCAGTATGTCTTCTTATTCTCTTCTCCACCTTACATTTTTGAGATATGGGGTCTTACTGAACCTGGAGTTTACTGTTTTGAGTTGGCTGGTTGTCAAGCTCTAGGATCTGTCTCTGTTCTCTCGTATTGGGGTTACAAGTGTGTATCACCATATTTGGCTTTTTATCTGGGTCCTATGGATCCAAACTCAGATTCTCATGCTTGCATAAGAAGCCTTTTATCCACTGAGTTCCTTCCATCAACCCTATAAATAATTCTTGGGGGAATAGTAAGGTATAATTGGAAATGAATCCTCCCAGTCGTAGATTATAAGAAATGAAAACTGAAATTTTGGTTAACCAAAGCCTGTATTTCAGCTGGGCCTGGTGCTGTACTTCTATAATCTTTACTTGGGAGGCTAAGACAGCATGATCACACATTCCGGCTTTCTTGAGTAACTCAGTGAGACACTGTCTCAAAAAGTTACAAACGAGCCTTCCAACTCGACTCTGCTTTTAGCATTTTGATCATCTTCGATTTAGAAAAAAGGGTTATTAAATTATAGTAAGGTTGCTGGGCGGTGGTGGCACACGCCTTTAAACCCCAGCAATCGGGAGGCAGAGGCAGGTGGATCTCTGAGTTGAAGTCTAGCCTGGTCTACAGAGTGAGTTCCAGGTAAGACTCCAAAGCTACACAGAAACACTGTCTTGAAAAACCAAACAAACTAACAAATAAATAAATAATTACAGTAAGGTCCTATTATGAAACATATGAAAAAATATTTCCTGTGGGGACAGCGTTAGATTAGTAGTTTATTGTTCACTATGTAAAGTGATAATTGTGGAGGATAATTGGTATATACTAATTTAAAATATACTGTCTTCCTATAGTAATAACTTTATTGCTGCTAGCTATTTTATATTTAGTCCTTAACATTATTGACAATGACTGAGTCAGCCATTACCTTTATGGGTACTGTCAGGAGAAGTAAGATGGAAGAGTTAATGTTTGACTGAGTATGACCAGTGACGATGGTTTTGGAGTTTTAAACTTTTAAGAATGTTAAGAATATATTATTAAGAGTATACTATTAAGAATAAACTCATGAGTTTACTAATTAAACATAAAGAAATTGAAAAGGTAAGAGTTAAGGAGAGAAATGAGAGGAAGCTTTCTTTAGGCAAGGATTATAATTACTCATAATTAAGACTTTACAAATAAAATCTTTGTCTAGAGATAAGTATTATATTATTTGTATGTTATCTTTGCATAGTTTTTTTTTTTTTTTTTTAGTTTTTGTCATAAACTCTGCAAGAAAAACATAAGAAATAAAAATCATGGCACATAAACATGCCAATCCACAGTTGATAATTTTCAGATACTGTTGGTTTATTTGTAACTATAATGTTCTTGACTTTTCTGTGTATGAGTGTTTCCCTGTGTGCATGCCTTGTACCACTTGCATGCCTGATGCCTGTGGAGGCTAGAAGAGGGCATTGGATCCTTTAGAACTAGACTTCGAGTTGTGAACTACCATATGGGTGCTGGGAATTGACCAGCGCTCTTAACCACAGAGCCATTTTTCTAGCTCCAATTCTTGACTTTACAAAATATAAACTGATATTATAATCATAATGCAAAAATGACCATTTTCCTTCTAGTTTCATGCCTAAAACCATAACTGCATAACTGTTGGAAGGACTTTGTGATTTCTTTTTATTAAGAGGGACCCCATTTACTTAATGGCTTAGATAATGGGGGAATTCATCTGTATAGATAACACTTGGCTGTCATAGACACCTTCCAGATTGCTGCCATGGGCAGGTCTCATAGAGTCATAATAATTTTGGGTATTGGTCCCAAAAGATAATTATCAACTCTTTTGTGATAAGTAACCCAGAATAGCCTTTGTTGAAACTAAGAAAATATTGTATGCTTAGTCCTCAGATCCTGACCTGAGGAGATCCTTGGATAAGCAACCTGATAGTGGAGGAGGCATTTATCAGTATGATAACTATGAAGAAGTTGCGATGGATACAGATAGTGAAACTAGTTCTCCAGGTAGGAGTCAAAACTTGGAAACATTTTGATAATCACAAATAAGCTACTCCAGACCTCCAAAGAAATGTGTAAAGTGAAAAAAAATGTGAAGGTGAGATTTACTGGATTTTCTGTGACATGGTAACTACTTAGAATAAACCGTGAATGGATAGTTTTAACCTTAAGTTTTAAGTGAGAGGCTTAAATGTCTATTGAGCATTTGATCTAAAATAGGAAGATTGTGGGATTAAAGTCATGAGCCACACTTCCAGCTCAGGCAGTTTTTCTGGATACTCAGATGTGATTGACCATGAGAGAACTGTTTTCTTACTAATACTATACACCTGCACCTGAGACAGAACAACAATACAGTGGACTTTGGAGAAATTGGAATGTTTAGGAAACTGATGATCTCTCCCTGTGGTTATGTTGTAAGACCAAATCAAAACTAGAACTCCAGTTCCATGAATCTAGACTAGAGAGAAGACAGAAATACATGATTTATAGATGTTTTAGGACATTGTTTTAGCTGATGTTTGATAATCTTATATTTTTGATAAAGGAAAGGTTGGTCTTTTATTTTCAGGTACTTGGAGGTGATTTATTGCAATTCTGAAATATTAACAACACTTAACTCACTATAACCCGTAAAATAACTTAATGCATGGTTTAATACTTTCATAAAACTTTTTTATAGAGAAAACATACTTTCAACTTTGTCCGATTGTAACCTTTTTTAGTATTAGGTATTTATCATGTCTTGTTCTCCCTCCCTCCCTCCCCTTCCTCCCCACTCTTCTCTATCCTCTTAGTTTTCTGAGATAGGGTCTTTGTGTATCACCCAGGCTTTCCTTAAATTTCCTGGGCACCCCAGGCTGTTCCTGAAACGGATTCTCCCTTCTCTATTTCCCAAGCACTGAGACTGCAGGCATGTGCACCACATCTGGCTGATCCTTAGAGTTTTCAGGATAGTGTAGTTAAGATTAACCAACATTCTCAGATGTAGGCTGTGAATCAACTGTACAAAAGTGCAATGATGTCTCTGTATTGACTTGTGAGACAGCTAGGAAAAGAACTCAGTCTAAAATGTGAAAAAAAAATTCTGTTGGTTGCATATAGTACATAGTCCTCACCCTTAGTTCCATTTCAACTTAAAATCATGTTCTTACTTTCCTTAGCACCATATTAAGGGAGAAATGGAGTCATGGTGTTTCTCTTTTCTCCCCTAGGGCCCTTTGACAGAATTCAAGAGAATTTATGTCATCATTTTGTAAAAATTATGTTAAGGGAAAAAAAGTGCTCTATTCTCTGTTAGTACTATTAATTAGACTTTCCACATCCTAGTGAAGTACAGGGAAGTTGCTTCTCTGTTTTGTTTGAGACTGTGTTTCCCTCTATAGCCCAGCTGGCCTCAGACCACGCATCCTCCTGCCTCAGCCTTCTGAGCCCTGGGATTATAGGCATATGTTACATGCCTAACAAAAGATGAATTTTGAGGAATTAAATTTCATCTTAAAGATAACATTTAACTTTATGACGCAAGAACAATTTTATATAGTTAGAAAAGGATGCATAGAGGTTTAGGATTTTGTCATAAGCTTATAAGGCCTGATTTGCACTCTGCTAATGTATTTATTTCCTTAACGCTTACCTATACATTTTATATGTTCCTGCCGAAACATTTTATTAAAACTTCTGTTGAATTTTGTTCCCTTCTAAACAGCGCCTTCACCAGTACAACCACCATTTTTCTCTGAATGTTCATTGGGGTATTTTTCTTCAGCACCATCTATTTCTTTGCCTCCACCAGCTCAGGTTTCAGTAAGTAAAGAAAATGACTGTGTGTCTTGTAATTTGTTTCATAAAACTGGCATGAATTGCTTGCTTTGAAGAGTGCTTAAAAAAAATCATTATCACTTAGTAGAATTAATAGCAGAAATACGAAGAATTAAGCAGTTGATTGTCTAGCTATTCACTTGGTAGATTTTTTTTTTTTTTTAACTACAGCTCATTTTAATTCCATTTTGAATTCAATTCTTCTCTTTGCTTCTCAAATAATTGCTGCTCAGGAAACATTCCACAGCAGAATAAAAATTGTGACTTCTGTGGATTTTATTTTATTGGTTTTTTTGTTTGTTTTTTTTTTTTTTTTTTTTTGGTTTTTTGAGACAGGGTTTCTCTGTGTAGTTTTGTGCCTTTCCTGGATCTTGCTCTGTAGACCAGGCTGGCCTCGAACTCACCAGATCCTCCTGCCTCTGTCTCCAAAGTGCTGGGATTAAAGGCGTGCGCCACCACCGCCCAGCCTCCTTTTTGTTTTTGTTATTGTTTTTGGTTTTTTTTTTTTTTTGGTTTTTTCGAGACAGGGTTTCTCTGTGTAGCTTTGCGCCTTTCCTGGAACTCGCTTTGGAGACCAGGCTGGCCTCGAACTCACAGAGATCCGCCTGCCTCTGCCTCCTGAGTGCTGGGATTAAAGGCGTGCGCCACCACCGCCCGGCTCCTTTTTGTTTTTAAGGCAGGGTTTCTACATAGCCCTGGGTGTTGTAGAACTCAGTATATAGGTAAGACTGGCCTCCAACTCAGAGGTCCTCCTGCTCCTGTTTTCCAAGTGCTAGGAAGATTTAAATAGGCTGCTTACTCCTTTTTAGATAACCATAGGTACTTTTTTTTTTTTTTTTTTTGGTTTTTCGAGACAGGGTTTCTCTGTGTAGCTTTGCACCTTTCCTGGAACTCACTTGGTAGTCTAGGCTAGCCTCGAACTCACAGAGATTCGCCTGCCTCTGCCTCCCGAGTGCTGGGATTAAAGGCATGCGCCACCACCGCCCGGCCCCATAGTTACTTTTAACTTGAAAATCAGACAAAAGAAACATATTATCTATAATAATTAAATCCTTCCACCACTTGGACTCTGGGGACTGCTTTAACCCATTGGGCCATCTTGCCGGCATCATCTTCAAGGAACTGTCAATCACCCTGTGTTTGTTTTGACACAGGGTCTTGCTCTGTATCCCTGGCTGGCCTGTAATTTGCTATTCATTTAGACAAGAATGGCCTCAGAGAGGGCAGCCTGCCTCTGAGCATTGGGTTGCAGGTGCCTGCCATCACTCTGGGCAGTATCAGCCCAGTTTTTTAAAAAAAGAAAAAGGGAGGAACCATAAATAAAGGTTCTGCAGTTACTTCTAGATTTCGAGCATCTAGATATCAAACAGTATCTGCTACTAGGTAAGAACCTTTCCATTGAAATTTTCCCTGGTAAAGGTGTGATATCTTCCAGTAGAATTTATTGGAAAGGGAAATTGAAATGATTTCTATTGAGAACAAGGAATGAATGAGCTAAAATGTGAGGAGAATTACTGGAAAGTCTTTGAAGCAAAACATCCAAAATAAGGGGTTTATAGGAAATCAGGTTTCCTATGTAATCGCTAAGAAGCCATTTTTTTTTCACAAGGATTTTAAGGAATGCTATGCAGGTGCTCTGGGCTCTTATTCTTATAATCTCTTTGATTTATATTTAATTTTAATGATACTTAAAATTTTTATTACTACATATTTTAATTTGTTAATATTTTAAATGTAGCACTAGGCATGGTGGTACATGCCTTTAATTCCAGTGCTTGTGAGGAGCATGCAAATAGATCTCTTGAGTTGGAGGTCAGTCTGGTCTACATCGTGAGTTCCAGGCCAGTCAGGGCTACCTAGTGAGACCCTGTCTACAAATACACACATGCTTTAACTTGTTTTTACTTTTAGTGTTGTTTTTAACTTGATTTCATCTGAAGGGAATGACCTTGTCTAATTTGATTCTTACACCTTCTAGAATTTTAAATGTAGATAAGGACAGGAACAGAGGTGTTTATATTTGTATAATTGCTATGGAATTCATAAATGTTTCAAACATTATTTGCAAAAGTACCATTTTCATGCTTGAATATTAAATTCTGGGTTAGCTTTGAATTATACATATTATTAACATCACTATACATAATACTCATTAGTATACATAGAAAAATTAAAAATAAGAATATATACCTTTTCTGATTTAATATTGCTTCAGAACTGTTTGAAGTTAATAAAATCTGATTTAATTTTTCTTTTAAATTATTATTTCTTTAACAAACTCAGTCTGTGCCATCTCTGAGCCAGCCTTATGGAGAAGGCTTGTGTGTTTCTCTTGAGCCTCTACCTCCTCCACCGCCTTTGCCACCTCTTCCCCCTGAAGATCCAGAGCAGCCTCCAAAACCACCTTTTGCAGATGAGGAAGAGGAGGAAGAAATGCTCCTTCGGGAAGAATTGCTTAAGTCTCTAGCCAATAAAAGAGCTTTTAAGCCGGAGGTAATTTAGAGCCTGGCCCTCTAGGTGGCGCTCTCGCACCTGCCGTTGGGGCGGGTCTGCTTTTGTCTGCCTGTGTGAGTGAGGCTTTAGTGCTCTCAGGCAAGTGAAGTCTGGTGCGATGGAAATGTTTATCTTCTTCTTCTTAGGAAGCATCCAGTAATAGCGACCCACCTTCACCTCCAGTCGTGAACAGTTCTCAGCCTTTGTCCAGAAGCAATCTGTCAATAGTCAGTATTAATACAGTGTCTCAGCCTAGGATACAGAATCCAAAGTTTCACAGAGGACCTCGTCTTCCACGAACTGTGATCTCGGTAAAAACAAGCATAAGACAGTACCGTTCATACAGCTTATGAGAATTTTCTTAAAAGAATATTTTCACTGTCATGTCACTGCCGTCTAGCTTACTTATATGCAAAAATAAGTTCCTATATAGATACAAGTTAAAAATGGTAAAGAGGTGTGAAGTAAGAGCAGCATGTTCACTTGAAGATTGGTAGAATTTGGTAATGCTGTGTTTGAGAATGTATCCTCAGAGTGTGGTAGATGTTTTTTCCTCTGCTCTTAAAGATTATAAATTGGCCCAATTTCAATCTTTTCTGGTGTTATTTTACCGAATGGATATCTAAAAATTTTTCTCTTTGCACTTTAAAAAAAGTGTTTTTAATAGGATTGGGAATTAAACCAAGACCCTCACCCACAACAGGCAAGCACACTGCCACAGAACTATATCCTCAGACATTTTAAAAAATTTGGAAACAAGGTCTCACTAAATTGCACAGGGAGGCCTTGAACTTGATAATCCTGCCTCAGCCTCCAGACTACTAGGAATTGCAGGCCTATGCCACCAGGCCAGGCTGTTTCTCATCTTATTTGTAACTTGTTCATATTTTCACCCAGAGATCAGATCATACTATAATGGGAGAATTTATGACCTGAGTCTGGTGATAACCTGCAGTCCCAGCTTGAGTGTGAAGTCTGCCTGTGCTACACAGTATGACTCTGACCCACAAAACCGGAGACTAGGGATGTGGCTTGCTGATAGAGTGATTTACCTAGTATGAACAAAGCTCTGGGGTCAGACCCCAGCACTAGAGAATAAAGTTGAAATGACAATTTTTAAAATCTTATTTCCTGTTGACTTTAGAGGAAAATAAATAGAGCAAAGTCAAGTTGAAATTTTGCCATTTAAGTAAAGTAACTTTGGTCTGTCAGCCTATATGTGTAGTTACAATGTCTGCAAAGTTTTATAAATGATTTCTTTGCCCTTTAAGAGTTAATTTAAATTGGAGTGTCTTTCTTTATAGAAAGACAAAAATTGTGAAGATTATAATAATTATAGTAATATTGGGAAAGACAAAAATATAGACTGCTTCTTGTGCTTGCATTATAACCCATATGGGGCTATAATCATAGACTGTAACCAGAAGATGCCACCATATACTATGTAGAGTTATTTTTGTGTGTTGATATACAAAGAATTTAAAAGGCTTGTCCAAAGCTATATATACACTTAGTTGTCACAGAGTAATGAAGAGAATCGAAATGCTTTTCCTGGGGGCTGGATGATTGCTCAGTGGTTAAGAGCACTTGGTACTTCTTAGGGGACCAGAGTTTGGTTGGCAGGACCTATGTTACGTGCCTCAAAACCACTCCAACTCCAGGAAATTGAATGCCCTTTTCTGGCCTCCAAGGCCACCTGCACATACGTGTGGCATACACACAGACACATAGACTGACAAACACACTAATTATTTTAAAAAATGAAAACACAAATGCTTTTACTGCTGTGAATAAAAATTACATTGTTTTGCAGCTTCCAAAACATAAATCAGTGGTTGTAACCCTGAACGATTCAGATGACAGTGAGTCTGATGGGGATTCTTCCAAGGCAACCAATAGTGTTTTTGGTGGATTAGAGTCCATGATCAAAGAAGCAAGACGAACTGCTGAGGTATGTGCTGTAATTAATGCTGAAAGCAGTTGAGGTGTTGGCACTCATTAAAGTTAATTTTGTTCCTGAAAAATTAGATCTTAGAGTGAGGGCAGTGCTTTATGGGGAAAGTTTTGTGCTTTTACTACTTAAATAATGAACCGTCTATTGATTACATAGATTTTTACGGTTTTGAAAATTCCTTCAGTGTTTCTAATTACTCCCTTTTCAAAGTAGCAAAATGGGTTCATTTTCTGTATACAAGGGAGATGTGTTGTTGTCCAGTATTGTGTTACATTAACTAATAAAGTCTATAGTTTAAACCCTTCTAGGGTTTTTTCTGTTCCAGTAGTTGGTCAGATATGATTCAGTTCAATATTTTTTAAAGGTTTTGACTGGGCAGATTATGTAATTGAGTTATGTAAGCTAGTTGACAACTAGCTTCTTTATTTTTTCTTTTTCTTGTCTCCCCCCGCCTCCCCAACAGGGGTTCTCTGTGTAGCTTTGGTGCCTGTCCTGGATCTCGCTCTGTAGACCAGGCTGGCCTTGAACTCACAGAGATCCGCCTGGCTCTGCCTCTTGAGTGCTGGGATTAAAGGCATGCGCCACCACTGCCCAGCAGCCTCTTTATTTGTCAAAAGAAGAGGGAGGATATTAATATATTTCTAAATATATTAGTATATACTGGGGTGTAAAATATAAATACTAGTGTAGAATTTTTGAAAGCTGTTCATCTGGTTGACTTAAATACTTTTTAGCAAGCTTCAAAACCCAAAATTCCTCCAAAATCTGAAAAGGAAAATGACCCTCTGCGGACGCCTGAAGCTTTGCCTGAAGAAAAGAAGATTGAATATCGATTGCTGAAGGAAGAGATTGCCAAGTAAGGAAGATTTTATGTAATTCATTTTAGGGGAGATGTTTGCTAAAGTCACTTTTGTCTGTATGTAAACTATGGCTCTAGAATATGAGCAATGGTGATTTTATCTTAGTTAGGGAGTCAGTGTTATGATTTCCACATGGAGAGGTTGGTTATCACCTGTCAATGTAAATACAGCAAGGAAAGCACAGAACTGCACTGTTAGCTTTGCATGCCAACCTGAGTCTGTCATGTGCATGTATTCTATAAAACAATATATTTTAAAGAACTCTGGCCTAATTCATCTCTCTCAAATTTAGTCGTGAGAAGCAGCGGTTGATTAAATCTGATCAGCTGAAGACAAGTTCATCGTCCCCAGCAAACTCGGATGTGGAAATGGATGGGATTGGTAGAATAGCAATGGTTACTAAGCAAGTTGCAGATGCAGAAGCAAAGCTTAAAAAACACAAGTGAGTTTCACTCAGTGTCTGATTAAATATGTCATGTATCTGAATGTGCCTAGATTGGAGGGTCTTTGTCTATATTTATACCTGCATATATCATTATTAATTACTCTAGGATTATGGGGACACACACACACACACACACACACACACACACACACACACTTCAGAGGCAGACAGGTTACATTCCCTCCCCACTAGCCTCTTAAGAACTCCATATAGGGATGTGTTGGGTACCTGGACAGGAGTGTAGATGTGTGAGGGGAGGTGTGCTGGGCAACCCCTGGATCATGAATTCTTATACATGGTAGAACTATAGCAGCTACTCCTTCTATTGACTGACACATTTATGAAAAGTAATTAATATTTCCATTAGAGATACCAAGACCTTAAAGGAAGGTTGGCAGATTGAAACCTAGCTAAAATTACTCATTTTAGAATCTCTTAGAATCTCTTCATTGGAAACATGTTTTTATTTTTTTAGAAAACATATTCATATAACTTATATTGTGATGTATGTGTATATTTAAATTTATTTTTGAGGTGTATGGAGCTCTTAGTAGCCTGGAATTTGGTGTGTAGATAAAGCTGGCCTCAGGTTTCAGGCACTCTAGTGTGAGATTTCTCTAAATTTTTTATGGACGCACTTAGTGCTATGAACTTTCCTCTTAGCACTGCTTTCATAGTGTCCCATAAGTTTGGTTATGTTGTGCATTCATTTTCATTGAATTCTAGGAAGTCTTTAATTTCTTTATTTCTTCTTTGACCCATGGTGATTCAGTTGAGTGCTGTTCAATTTCCATGAGATTGTAGACTTTTTGTAATTTCTGCTGTTTTTGAATTCTAACTTTAACCCATGGTGATCTGTTAAGATACAGGGAGTTGTTCCAATTTTCTTGAACCTTTTGAGATTTGCTATTTGACCAAGTATGTGGTCAATTTTAAAGAAGGTTCCATGAGGTGCTGAGAAGGTATATTCTTTTGTGTTTGGGTGAAATGTTCTGTAGATATCCGTTAAGTACATTTGAGTCATAACATCTGTTAGTTCCCTCATTTCTCTGTTAAGTTTTGGTCTGGCAGACCCTTTACTCGGAGGTAATGTCTGCCTTTGAAGTTGAGGTGTGTTTCTTGTATGCAGCAGAAGGATGGATCCTGTTTTCGTATCCATTCTGTTAGCCTGTGTCTTTTTATAGGCGAATTGAGTTCCTTGATATTAAGGGATATTAATGACCAGTGATTATTAGTTCCTGTTATTTTTTCATTTTGCTGC